>NC_083339.1:135454476-136054476 GCF_019175385.1 Lycium barbarum
GGTCATAATTTATCCGCCTTCACCGAACCACTGATTGGTATTCAACCATTTCTTGATTTCTATGCTTTGTGAAGAAGATTGAGATCATACAGCCATGAAATAAAGACGATTTTGTAATAGAATATCCAAACTGTATACATACCTTCTCATCCCCCAGCAGCATCTCTAGCGACACTACTCGAACCTTTAAATTCCACATCATCTTAGTACTCCATATATCACTAATAAAGTCAATTCAGGGAGACATGTTTTTGAAGTATATACTGAACAGCGTATTTGTTTTCCAATGTTGAAATTGAACTATGTTATCGAGATTTTTAGAATACCACTTTATATAAGAAATTGAAAAGCTGTGCAGTTTGGATTAAAATAGGACTCTTTTACTGAAATGCATCCTAGTAGAAGTGTAGAACTTTGTTTCAGGAGTAGGACTCTTTTAGGATAGAGTCAAATACACATAATATATTTCAATATGTGTAAATGAAGATAATTAGTTAGTAGGAGGAGTAATATCTGCATATAATATCTCTATCTTTATCTTTAAGATTAACTTCTATTCATTTTTTTTTTTTGTTCTTTTCGTTAATTAACAAAGCAAAGATAAAAAGGTATATGCATTTGAGAATGTTCCTGTGCCGATATTTGTTTCCAGCTTGCTCTCCACTCTCGTTAATTAAGAAAACTTTAGCTTTTAAAATTTTAAATCCTTCACTTATTATTTATAGATTATTATTATTATTACATGTATTAATTAGCAATTTTTATTGTTGTTATTATTATTATTATTAAATGATTATTTGACAAAAGGTAATGGCAAAAGAAAAAGAGATAAACGTCAGATTTTTGAATATGAATCAATATGAACGTACTCCTTGTTGAAAACTGAGTTATGAAATTTCTCTCAAACTCAAAAGCTGTACGGTTTGGATCACTTTTATTAAAAGAATTAAAATAGGACCCTTTGATTGAATTTAATGTGGTACATAACTCTTTTTTTAACAGATTGCTTGAGTTTGAATGGATTGTGATATTGTTAAGGATAAAGTTTAAAGCTTCATCCTAAACGCGGATAAGTGTTGCTTGTTTTAAATTCAAATGTTAAAACTTTATTTTCCATAAATTATTTTTTTAATTTTGGAATGTTTTAAAAAATGTTAAAAACTTTGTCTTAATTCTTATTATTGTTGTCTTAAAATTGCCAAGTGGTTTGCTATTAGCTTGTCACTTAGCTTAACCACATTGCTTATACCTCTCCTATTTTATATACTAGTATTCCTACCCGCGTAATGTGCGGACAATATTAAAAAAATTATTCCTAATCATTTTAAATTGCTACATCATATCATAATTTGATATATTTTTTGTTTGAGAATATTTGATCATATTGTCTTAAAAAAGTTCAACCACCATATTATTTCTCCATAAAAATTATGCCCCAACACCACTCCCTAGTGACCAAACCTCTATGAAAACAAAGATAACGAATTAAATAATTATCAAATAACTTTTATGTTTCATATTTTTTTTTATTACATTGTTCATTATTTAAAATTATTAATATAAGTTTGTATTACCTTATCACTTGGCTTAATTTACCTATCGGGTGTTCTCCTCATTAATATAATTTTTCTTACTCGTGAATTTTAATTTTACTCTGTTGTTTACAATTATTCAATTTCTTAAATTTATGAATATTTTGTGTATCACTATATTATTTATTTATTCTATTATATTCTTAAAATTAATTAATAGGATAAATAACCTCATTTATCTCTACCCCCCCCCCCCCTCCTCCCACCCCAAACTCCCACTCTCGTTGAACATATGTTGCTGCTGTATTTTAATCAATTTTCTCTATTTAACATTTTTACGTATAATCAATAAGTAGGGACATTGTTTTTGCATTAATATTTTTAAGAAAATCACTCATCCATTACTGTAACCGATATAATGGTTGAAAAGATATAAAAATTTATGCTAGTGCATATAAATGAAATTAAAAATTAAACAAAAGGAGATTATGAAAACTACCGTTTAACATAAAAGTTAAGAAATGTAGAAGCTATCTTGCAACTAATTTAGAGAGCAAATAGGTTAATTATTAAGTGGAATATGAAACAAATTATTCCTGTAGAGTTTTTTGAAGTCACGACCCCTCCCCCTCCCCCCCCCCCCCCCCCCCCCACACACACACCTAAATTCATATAATTTTATTTTGTCATTCATATGCTTACATGATCAAAGAATATTAGTATGATATATGATATTTCATAGTTTGTATGTTATTTAATATTTTTCTCATCACCTCAATTTTTTTAAACTTAATATAACATCTCTACTTTATTTCTAGATGTTTCAGTTTCAATACATCTTAATTTCATATGCTCATTATATATATACACACGCGCGCGCGCATACTTCGTCAATAATGCTTCATTGTGCAATTCTCAATATGCAAAAAAGCAAATCTAAGGGACAAAAAACTCATCCATTTACTTATATTCAAATTTAAGAAGTTGCTTATTTACTCTTTCTTTAACATGAATGCACTATAACAAAAAAAATCATATACTGGTAAACAATAGAAGCATATACTATATTTTTCCAACTATTTTATAATTAGCAGTTTATTCCCAATTAATATTCTACCTATAATCCAAATAATTCAACAAAAAATTATGAATTGCATCTCTGAATTCGTACTAATTATAAAAACTTAAGTTTTTTTAAAATCATTTTCCATATGATCTATCATTATTTTGAATAAATTAGTATCAAGTGCAATAAAAAAATTAAAATTTCGTTATCTTCTATTTTCAGAATAAATATTTGAGTTTCCCTACTATGATTTTTTTTTTGTTTTTTGTTTTTTTAGAAATTTGTAATATATTGTATTTCTTGTGTGTATAAATTTTGATATGCGGAAATATATGTTCAAGATTTTATCATATTCATTATAAATATATGAACGTACCTAAAGAACATATCTAAAATTTTACTTGACTTTGGTAAATATAAATTAATTAACTTGTATATAACTAATATACCCAAATAATCATAAATTTTTTGCTATCATGATAATTTTTGTTTATTAGAAAAGTTGGTACAAACCTGCAAGTGCATAATGGTTGACGAAGGCATGAACTTATTACTATACAATTCTTCTTTTTTGGTCCTTGCGCCAAGCTTCCAGTTCTGTTGTATCCTTGCAGAGTATAGTCAACCTCTATCACCATTAATTGTATCTGATTATCTAGTTCATATTGCACCTATTGGTTCAAAGGAAGAAAAAAAACGCTTATCAACCTTAAGCAGGAATATGGAAAAAATCATAACAAATAATAAGAAACCTTTTGTTCATCCTAATACAATAAAAGAAAATTAAAAGGATATCATTTTTATGTCGTCATATCCCGTAATACGACTATCACCATCTGCGCATAGAAAATGAAAACGTTAACATAGAAGAAATCTTTGAAAATAAAGAATAGGAGAAATGCGGTAAATATAAATTCACAAATATAGCTAGCGATTAATAACAAAAGAGGTGAACATCTAATATTATGTATTACTCAAGGGGTATATATATAAGAGGTTAAGAAGTTGGAACTTTATTCCAACTCAAATTTTGTTTGAATTCAACTATCATATCAATTTGTTAGAGATAATTTTAAAAAATAATATAATGTGTGTTTAAGAAGATAGATTTCTAAGATATCTTTTATCTCACGAGATCAATTCAAAATATTCATACGAAACAGAAGAAGATGTAGTTACTATTCCTTATCCTTGTTTTACCTTTTCCGTACGTTTTTTCCTCTGTTTTTTTTTTCCATTTACCTTCTTTTCTTTCTTTATATATTTATAAACTTTATTTTCTAACATAAAAGGATAGGTTTCTGCCACATTTATTTTATGTTTCCTACGTGAGAAATTCACCATATTTATTAAACTTTGTTTGATTTTTTTTTCATTTTTTGTTTTTACTTCTGATTTTATCTTTTATTATTTCAGCAACATAGTCTTATTCACATGATGCTTTATCTTTTATTTTTTAATTAAAAATCTATATATAAGAACATTTATTAATAAGCTTTATTTTAGAAGTTTAATTTGATGTGCTTACGTGACTCTTTTCTGATATACATAAGATTGGATAAAAAATGTACTTATCTAATGAATTAGCTTCCTTTTTTCAGTTTTAATAATAACAAAAGAGAAAGAAAAAAAAAGTTAATGGGATATTCTGTTACGTTGCAATTTAATTTGGCATTTTCCATGAAAGTATTAGCATGGTTTTTCCATCTCTTGTAAAACTGATACTTAGAGTTGATTTTATGACCATTGCTTTTTTTTGTTAAACAAAAAAAAAAAAAAACTTATTTGTTATCCGTTAAAACCACAAACTTAGTTATACTTTATCAGAAGAAGCATATTCTTATCTGAAAATTCAAATTCACAAACTAACCATAAACAACTCAAACAAATTATCTTTCTATTAAATTTAAAATTAACCATAATATAATAATCCATTTAAACTAAAAAAACTAATAAATTCTTATTCAAAAATGTTATATTCAAAAATCTCCATATTTATGTCAATAATTAGCTAGTACATTAGTAGGAGTAGTATCTGCCGATAATATCTCATCTTTATCTTTAAGATTAACTTGCATTCATTATTTTTCTTTTCTTTCCGTTAATTAACAAAGCAAAAGTTAATAGGTGCATGTATGAGAATGTTTCTGTGCTGATATTTGTTTAGATAAGTTCCATATATTTAGGCTTAGATAAGCTTGATGTATTTAAGCTTAGATAAGCTTTATTGTTGAAATTTTCAGATTTATCTTTTTATTCAATTATAGTTTGAATTTGAAAAGTCCTAAAATTACGATGCTAATGATAAAGATGAGTAGTTGTTTTAGGTCATTAGATAAAATGTCATTAATTGGCTTATTGAAAGAGATAGTTTGAATTTGAAAAGTCCTAAAATTACGATGCTAATGATAAAGATGAGTAGTTGTTTTAGGTCATTATGCTAACTTTATATTAAAAAATTAAAACTTTATTTTCAGTTATAAAATTAATTAATTCATCAATTAAGGAATTTGATAATAATTATAAAAATCTTTGTCCTAATTCTCATTAACTTTGTCTTAAAATTGCCAAGTGGCTTGTTATTAGCTTGCCACTTAGCTTAACCACATTGCTTGTACCTCTCCTTTTTTATATATATAGATATAGATTGTAACATGTTAGCCCCTGCTTAGAGTACAATTTCATGTGTTTTCTATAATATATTAATAAAATGAAGTGTAGAAGTAAAAAAAATATGAAAACGTAAAAGTGGAATACATGTGTAGGAGAATAGGTGGCAAACCAAGTAGTAGTACTTATTAAATGAAGTGGACCCACAACTGGAAAAAAGGAAAGAAATCAAATACAATTGAAATAAGTCCAAATTTAGTATACAATTCAGACAACTTTTTGTACAATTCGTTGTTGCTGTGTCCGTCCCTCTTGGACACTTATATATACTTAGAAAAAAGAAGAAATATATCATCCTTTTGTCTTAGCTTCTACGGCTGCTCGCTCGTCTGATGTTGAAATCCCTTTTTTTTTTCTTTTTTCTTTTTTTTTAAGAAAATTTTATTTGAGTTGCCGAAGAGGAAAAAGAAAAATATAGAAAATTCAACTCACCCTCATTGCGTGGAAGTCTTTATGGTGGTTGAAATTTCTAACTAAAGAATATCTTCTTTTTAAAAAAAAGATTATGCTTTCCAGATCCATTTATCACAATTTTGTCTATATTAGCTGGACTTCTATCTGTTAAAAAAATACTCCGTAAAAGATAGTAGTATACCTTACATTAGATTTTATGATGAAGACACAAATAAACAAATGTACAAAATAATTCTGTACTTCACCTGTTGGGAGAGTGTGATGAAGCCATGCGAAAACACAGAGGTAGTGTCACTTTCAGGTTTTTGTCTTGTAATAATTGAGTTTCCCTTTTGATATCACGTGAATGTGTGTAGGGGATATTGTGTTCATTTTAAAGTTAAACAATTGGAGTTGCTGATTTTGGCTAAGTTATAATTCCGTGTTTTGAGATCTGATTTCAATATGAAAATTGAACTGTGTGGTTGTACACCTCTAGCTTGAATCCTGTTACCTGATCTTATAATAACCTCCTGAAAGAAGCTCTTTCTGCACAAGGATCATACTAATAAATCACCCGCTCTAGGTGATGCACTCTCAGCAAAAGATAGTCAAGTAGGGGTCTCCATAGTGCAGTTACTAGAGCTGGATTATGGGTCTCTGAGTCACAACTCTAGTAGAATTTATGAATGAGGTTTATGTTTCTTAATAGGAGCATTAAAGTTAATCTTTCTATTGAGTAATACTTAGTATTGGAAAACAAAGTTTAAAGCTACCGGTGAACCTGAAAAGGATGTCTGTTTCCTTCTTTTCCTTTCCTGATACGAGCTTATTTGACAGGAGTCTTCCAACAGACTTTGTACGGTTGGATCAAGATATTTTGACACCTCTTGCAGGGAAGAAGCAGCTATATACCTATGAAACCATGGATTTCTGGGAACAAATTAAAACACCAGGGTATGCCAATCACATAAAGTGCTCATCATACCATTTTCCATTTCAAATGTCAAGATTTGAGGTGACAGGTGGGTTTATTTCTTTTGCAGAATGTCTTTGAAATGCTCTGGTCTCTACCTGGCTCAATATAGTTCTACCTCACTGTTAAGAAAAAACAATTAATTTAGAATCTGGAATTTTTATAACGCAAAAATAAAATTTTGGAATCAAAATAATCCATTAAAAAAGAAATCAAAATAGGCTTCACGCACAGAATCTGTGCGTAAAAAGACCAAAGTGTACATTTACACTTAAGTTCTTTTACGCACAGATTCTGTGCGTAAAAGTACTGAAATAACACGTCCCCTTCCTTCTTCCAGCCTTTGTAATTTGACAATCACTCAATTTTTTTTTTCATACTTTGACCGAAGATTTGTCACGTTTCTAAACTCCAGAATATAAATATTTTATATAGAACTTAATATCTTTTTTAGCGTACAATAATGTCGGCCCATTACATCAGATATACATATATGGTTGGATCGTCATTTTAGTGGTTATAAAGTGCTCCGAAGTAAGTTTGGAAACTTGTTATCTTTAAGTTTTTTTTTCCGTACTTTGACTGAAGATTAGTCACGTTTCAAAACGTCGGAATATAATTATTTTATATATAACTTAATTTTTTTTAGCGTACAATAATGTCGTCTCATTACATCAAGTATACATATATGTTTGGATCGTCGTTTTAGGGGTTGTAAATTGCTCCGAAGTAAGTTTGAAAACTTGTTATCTTTAAGTTTAATTGTCATATTTTATAGGGTTCTAATTAATCTAGGACGCCGCACGAGTTATTATTAATCGACAATAAATACTAAAATAACCAATTATCATTAAAAAATTAATACCCAAAAATATATATAATATTAACATAAAATGTACATTTTATTTACAAATACACAATCTCCTAAGGCCTATGGCCAACCCCACCACCCTCACTATCATCAGGATCCGCTCCCCTCCTCTTAATGACATGATGATTTATGCCATGATCATCTTTTCTTCCCTTATTCAGGCCCTAGGTGAAAATATGCTTTCTGTGGGAGACAGCGGCGGTCGAAACCGTAGTAGCCTCAGGAGATGACTCAATCGAAGGAGACTGGACCACAGGAGCAGAAGAATGAACCTGAAATAACATATAAACAATTTAATTTAGATTTATCATAAACTAAACATAAAATAACATATAAACAATTATTTAATAAATTATTTCATTGTAAAAAAACAAACCTGTGTGTCGTCGGCCTCCTGAGATGACTGGTCAGAGGGCTCCTTAGCTGGCTCCTCAACGGTCTCCTGAGCGGGACCCGGAGATTTAGCTGGAGGTAGAGACGGGTCAATCTGAACAAGAGGAGACGGGTCAACGGGACATGTAAATAATTTAGTTTAGATTAATAAAATAATTAATTAATACATTATTTTATTGTAAGAAAATAAACCTGTGTGTCGACGGGCTCATGAGATGGCATGTGAGAGGGCTCCTGAGCGGCCCGCGGAGCCGGAGATGTAGATGGCGCCGTAGGCCTGGCTGTAGGACGAAGAAAGTACTCATCGAAAATAATCTCCAAGTCTAAGTCCTCATGTCCGTCTCCCACATGTAGATCACTAACTAGCACCTGTGGAATGATGACCAAGGATCATAATGTACGAACATCTCTAGCCTATATCCAGGTCTTTGTGAAGTCGACGGCTTGGAAGAAGAAGTCGACGGGATATCTGTAGCCGACGGAGCCTGACGGGTTATATCGTCAGGCTCATCTACTAGACCTCTGCCAGCCCTACCACCCTCTGGAACACCATCTGGAACACCCTCTGGTGTAGGCTCTAGAGCAGGCTCTGGAACATCCTCATCGATACGATGCCACTCCTGTGCCCGTGTCATACCAGTGTCGGTAAGCTGAACTATCCGTGCTGCATATGTCGCTATCTCGGGCTCGGGGGACTCCGTAAGGGGAATGCTCTCATGGCTTATGATCAGAGTCATCCATAGCTGCATATATTTGCAAATTTTAAGAATTGAATAAATTCGTAAAGTAATACATAATAAGACGATGGATTAAGTTAAGACTAATAAAACTTACCAGCGCCTCATACGCTCTTGAGAGTGATGCATATCTGTCACGACCCGACTAGGGGTCGCGACGAGCACCCAGTGCTAGCCCACTCGGGCACCCCCTTTATACCTACTCTTATGCTTACATTTAGGTGAGCCACATAATTAAACATACATTTCCTTGCATTCATCAAACTAGCCCCTTTGGGCGATATTACCTTTATATCATAATTGGCATTTCTGCCGCATCAACGTACATGAGCCGACAAGGCTATCAAAATGATATACAAAATATAGGACGACAAGGCCAGACATATCTAACCATATACACGTGAATACGAGCCTCTAAGAAAAGTATGTCATAACACATGAGCGGGACAGGACCCCGCTATGCCCATAATTATGTACACAAAAGAATAAGTACCCAAAGCTTTGGCTCCGGAGGAAATGGAGCTCTACTATGCAATCTCAGAATAAGCAGCTATGGATCAAGTCTGTCTCCCTGTGCACCTGCGGGCATGACGCAGCGTCCACAAACAAAAGGACGTCAGTACGAAGAATGTACTGAGTATGTAAGGTATGATCAACATCGATATAGAAACATGATAAACAACATATGAAGTAGCATAGGAGAGGAGACAATAATATCACCATCGTGGCACTTGCTTGCATTTCATAGGAATTTCCCATTCTCATACGTACTTGTATACATACATCGTCATCCGTATTCCATAATAGTAACCGTACCATATTTGTGCTCGTATTCATATACATAATCTTGTCACATTCATATTCATATTATACACATAGTCATATCATATACGTAGTAATCTCATAGCATACCCGACCACGTAAGTTCGGTGTTTCATACATGCTTGGCCAACCAAGGCTCAAGGTTGCTCCTACCTGGCCCTACCAAGGCTTCAGGGTTATCCGTACCATCTGCAGAGGTGTGCACGCGTTTTGTAATCGTATACATACTCTGTACATATTCATATACATATATTCTACCCGGCGTTATAAGCTCGGGGTCTCATTATATATAGCCCTTCATAGGCACATATAAGTATACTAGCCCATAGGCACCTTTAACATCATTATTAATATCATTATCGTTACTATCATCATCATTATCGTTACGTCTACATTATAGGCTTACTCGTCATATGAGGAGTGTAGTACAATCGTAGTAAATATTGAGGGTCATGAGCTTATGAGCTCGGAATATCAACCACTTGAAGACAACATACTCATATAGAGGAATTAGGAATTTGGCCAAGAAACCATGCCTTATGAAAGAAGGGTTAGCCTTACATACCTTTTCTTCGGACTATTCTACACTTGCATGTTCCCTTCCAATGTTAGCGTTTCTACCTTCATTAATATCATAACAATGGCCATTAGTCATTCACATTATCCACATTATTTAGATTTCTCAACTTGCTTCTAATTCACCCATATTCATGGTCATAACACCCAACTTCGTCCATTCGTCTAAAGTGTCTAGTTCATGATCTTAATACCATTTATAGCACATTCATATCACAACACAACAACATTCATGATTCAATTCAAACTATCCCTCAAAATGTCACTATTCATCATTCATAACCCATTTTACCATATTTCTACAATTCCATGTATTTTAACTCTCCAATACCTTAAACATCATGTAAATATCATGAATCTTACCTTAGATGTTGTAGGAACAAGCTTTAGTTGATAATACTCCACCTTGAGCAAAACCCTAGTTTATCTCCATTTGTATTTCTTGACTTGAATGATCTTTGATGGTTTCCTTACTCTTGATTCACTTGTTTTTATGTTGTTGATCCTCAAATATTCTTGAAAACTTGTATAATAAATGGAGAGAGAGGTTTTAGAGAGAAGGGAGTGTGATGTTGTAATGAAATAAAATAAGTCTTGGTTCCCTTATTTAATAACTTGCAAATCTGTGTTGAAGTGTACAGTGGTCGTAAACTGAGTTTACGACCCGTCCTCCAGTTTACGGACCGTCCATCACGGGCGTATTTAACCATATCAGAACCAGAAACTTAGGCTGCTTGCATGGTGATTTACGACCATGGTTTACGGGTCGTAAATCACTTTACGGTCCGTATTCCAGGTCGTATTTTACCATTTCCTCGACTGGCAGAAAGTTGAAGTCTTGCATGCCAGTTTACGACCTGCTAGTTTACGGACCGTATACCATTTTACGGTCTGTATAACACTTTACGACCACCTGGCCAGTTGCAAATCTGCAACTTCTCGTTTTTCTTAGACTTTTCATTCTAATCACCCACACCCACTTACATGCATTGCTCACCTCATTCCTTGCCTTATCTTAGCCAATTTTCTCGTCTTTCTTCGGATACCTTTGAAATCTCGCCTAGGGTCATCAAACGTCATTTCTTACTCATGGAACATCATACACTCGTACTCACCACTAGTTCATTCGCTTGCGTACCAACGAAAATTTTTTCGAGGTGTAACAATATCCTTGGACATCAGGACGAGGCGTCGAGGGGTTAGCAATCAAGGTGCGAGTGATCTACATGTACCGCGTCATATACTCATGGACCAGAGTATTATGTCCGACCGCCGCTAGAGTCGTCATCCTCGCATTCCATGCATTGACTTCCTGGCGCATACTCTACCGCCATGCCGCATTGCCGATCGAACGCTCGTCCCTGGTATAGTGGGCGTGCTCCCAACGCGTAGCCGCAGGTATGTTCTGTACATGCCCAAACTGTAGTAACACGCAGTCGGGCGCGTGATGCTCAACGATGTCCATATGGATCAATGGACACCGTGCCATCCACATGTGCTCACCAGCCCTACAAAACGCCGGCAGCTGACCCAAAATCTTATCATACGGCGTCCATATGAAAGCCTATAAAAATAATTCAACTAGTTAACAATAAAAGACTAACAAAAATAATAAACTAATATTAAATAAAAAAAACTTACCTCGGATGCCGTCATGCGGTCTAACTGATCCCTAAACGGGAGAATGACATGGTGCGTCTCCACACCTCGAGATAAGCCTCGCGACCATCTCCACGCGTATGGCATATCCTCATCAACATAGTCAGCTATAGGCTGAAAAGGTCTCAACCTAGTCCACACCCATATCTATCATAGCCATCAAAAAAATTATTTATCAGTCGTCGTTTCGAAAAAATATATTTAGTGTTTTATTACATACACTTAAATATATTACCTGAAGAAGAGGGCTAAATGCAGCGAACTCAAGCCTCTCGCCCATAGAGGCTCGATCAAATCCTCTGTACATGTAAGCCAGGATAGCGGCGCCCCAACTGTAACATCCCAGCTGGTCTAGATCCTCAATATAGAGCAGATACCTCATGCTCATATCCGCACCCACGTATTCGGGAACATGATGAGAAGATATAAGCGAGCACGTAGGTCAACATCAGCCTGAGGCGTCGCCTCGTCAATCGGATCCTGCAGATCTACGAGGCGCAAGTGAGCATGGAGGGAGGACCACAACAACCGACTCTGTCCGCGTATAGCCCTCTGCTGAGGCACGAAATCAGTGAGCCTAGTCATCTCCTGGCGATACAGCAGCATCTGCGGAGGCTCCACTCCGTCACTAGAGCCCTATCGTGCACAAGCCGACCAACCTCGATGCACCGATAGTTACCGCCTCGACATAGTATATCTATGCCACGAGGATGTGGGGGAATAACCTCTAGAATACCCCATGATGACTCCCCCGAACGAGTACGGACCACTCTACTATAGGATACCGGTGTATCCCATACATACTGGGATCTATGCTCATGTTGTAGATAAAGTACCCCTCTATTGTCGAAGGGCCCCCGCTCCATGGAGGTGTCCTATTTGTTTTAGGCATTTTAAATTAATCATTAATACATGAAGAAAGGATTAAAGTGGTATATTTTTTTACGCATTTTAAATTAATCATTATTTTTTTAATTAATCTTTAATACGCAGTATTAGTTATGTAATCTTTTATCGAGAAATTATACAAATGATTGAATCCTACACTAAAGATTTTCAATTTCTAATTAGCAAATAAATAAATTAACAATTAAAGATATAAAGATTAATAATTAACAAATCAAAAAATTAACAATTGGCTAGCAAAAAATTAGCATATAATTAATAAATAAACAATTAACTAACTAATCAAACAATTAACAAATAAACAATTGGCTTAACAAAAACTAAATAAATAATTAGCTAGCCTAACAATTGAAATAACTAATCTAACAATTAACAAATACTTAACTCGTTAAACTAACAATTTACAAATACTAAATAAACAATTAGCAAATTTTAAAAAAAAAAAAACTGAAAAAAGGGGCTGTCCATGGCAGTGGAAACGGCCCCCATTTTGCACACAAAAAAAGTGCGTAAAAGTTTTTTTTTTTTTGTCGATATCCGCAAATAATACACAATAATAATGCTTAGGTTAATAATGTAATAAAAAAATCGTAGTAAAATACCTAGATTGAAGCTTTCATTTTGAATTTTTAAATTGACTTATACGCCGCTTTATTGCGAAGAAACTTGTTCCTAGACTTCAATATACCAAAAATATTGACTTTCGGTTTGGAAATCAACAAGAAAACGATGTTTTTGATCGTGTGGGACCTCGGAACGCGACTTTTAATGGCTGATTTTTTTTTTCTTTTTTGAATCGGGGGACCAGTGGTGGGGAAGAAGGGGACGTTTTATTTGAGGGAATCTGTGCGTAAAAGAACTTAAGTATAAATTTACACTTAGGTCCTTTTACGCACAGATTCTGTGCGTGAAGCCTATTTTGATTTCTTTTTTTTTAATGGATTATTTTGGTTCTAATATTTTATTTTTGGGTTACAAAAGTTCCGGGCTCATTAATTTAATATCTCAAAATGAATACTATTATTTTAATGTTTGCTTTTACGTTTCAGTAAACATTTGATGCAAATGTTTTGACTTAAAAGGCATTCATTTGGTGATTTATAACTGATGACTAGCGTCTATATGGTATACTGAGTTTTGACTCTTTACCTATCATTAATTATATAATGACGTTAATCATTAATTATATAATGACGTTAGTGGCTTTACTCTTTAACAGCCACAACGTTCATCTATCTAAGACTATAAATTGAATCTCTCTCTTTGTTGAAATAGATACAAAAAGCCATTTTCCTAGTTCTTCTTATATTCTTTTGCTGGGTAATTCAATTGTGAAATCTTTGTTAGATTCTGGTTCCTAGTTTGATACTAGAAGAGCTTGCTGAATCTTAAGAGATATATCTACACCGGGCGAATTATCCTTAAGGGCAGTGTCTACGACACGCCTCAAGCTTTCAAGAATTTCTTACTATTTTCGTGTTTTATACAACAATTTACAACACTCACCACATCTCTTGGCAAGTGGGGATGGCTCAAGGACTGCAACCATCAGTGGTGACGTTTATATCCATGCATCTGCTAAAGCTCATCCAACTGCAAAGGTATTCAGATACACGTACAACTAATGTATTCTGATTATTATATTATGCTATAGATCTCTGGTTGGTTAATTGAGATTAATGGTTAATTGAAACACGTGTTCACGGTGTCTCAATTGTCCTTTTATTTTCTTCATTTGACATATACTCCCTATGTCTCAATTTAAGTGTCTAAGTTTGACTAGACTCGGAGTTTAAGAAATAAAGATAAACTTTTAAAACTTGTGGTTCTAAATTAAAAATATGTATAATATAATAAAATATCTTTTGAATCTTGTGATTATAAACTTGACATGTAGGATATTTGAATTGTCAACTTACTAACTATAAATACAGGCGGACATAACCAAAATAAGATAAATTTTAACAACAATTGAGAAATTAAGGAGAAAAATAAGAGGAAAATAAACAAAATATGGAGATTCACTAAGGAAAATCGCGGTATCCTTTACAAAATATATAAACCATAAATACTAACTGAAGTGAGTAACCAAATTAATCACGTTGGGCCCTGTGCATCGCATGGGCATAGTGAACTTGATATGTAGGATATTTGAATTGTCAACTTACTAAATATAAAAAGAGGCGGACATAATCAAAATAAGACAAATTTTAACAACAATTGAGAAATTAAGCTGAAAAATAAGAGGGAAAGAGACAAAATATGGAGAAAGGAGAATCGCGGTATCCTTTGCAAAATATACAAACCATAAAGACTAACTAAAGTGAGTAATGTCTTTCTTCTTCGCTATTCCGGTGGTCTCTCATCCTTTCTTCTACTTCTCTGGTCTTCACTCACTCGATCTGATTTTTCACTGGGCTTCTTGATGGTTCATATAATTGGTACTCTGAATTTGAGATTTTCTTTTAATTTTTCTGGTTTAAATTAGAGTTTTGCTATTAATTTTGGTGAGTTTATTCTACATCTTTGTTAATTAGATCTAACGTAGTGTCTTAATTATCCTTTCATTTCCTTCATTTGGCATATATTCCCTCTGTCTCAATTTAAGTGTCTAAGTTTGACTAGACACGGAGTTTAAGAAATAAAGATAGAGTTTTGAATCTTGTGATTATAAACTTAGCATGTAGGATATTTGAATTGTCAACTTATTAAATATTAAAAGAGGCGGATGTAACAAAATAAAGCAAATTTTAATAACAATTGAGAAATTAAGAGGGAAAATAAGAGGAAAAGAAACAAAAGATAGAGACTCACTAAGGAGAATCGCGATATCCTTTGTAAAATATAAAAACCATAAAGACTAACTAAAGTGTGTAACCAAATTAATCATGTTGGGATTTTTTTAAAAAAAAAAGTTTTTTTTTTTTTTGGATTTTCTACACCACTCATCCTCCCCCACACCCCCAAGCCCCCCCCCCCCCCCCCGGCCAAAAAAAATTATTTTTTCCTGAAAAAAAGGTTAAATTTTTTTTTTGTTTGGTTTTTTACACAACCCACCCCCACCCCCACCCCCACCCCAACAGCCCACCACCCCCTCCAAAAAAATAATTTATAATAAAAATAAAAGTTTTGGAATTTTTTTTCTACGACTCCCCACCCCCCTCCTCGCCCCAACACCCCCTCCAAATAAATCAATTTTAAAAAAAAAATAAAAAGTTTTGATTCTTTTTTTATTTTGATTTTCTACGACAACCCCCAACACCCCACCATTCCCTCCAAAAAAAAAAATCAAAAATGTTTTGAGAAAATTTTCTTTTTTGATTTTATACACCCCCACCCCCGCCTGCACCCCCTTATCCCCTCTCGAATTTTCTATTTCATATTTAATTTTACCCTTATAAAAATTTATAAAAATGAAAAGTTTGCTAATTTGGTGTGAGGTGGGCAGTGAGGGTGGGTTGTAGTTCGGGCGTGGGTGGCGGGGGTGGATAAGAAAAAAAATTCCATTTTTTATAAAAGTTAAATAAAATATAAAATAGAAAATTTGGGAGGGGGTAGGTGGGTGGGAGGGTTGGATAGAGCGGTGGTGCGAGGTAGGGTGAGGTTGGGGGTGGGTGGTGGTGTGGGGTAGGGGTGGGTGAAGATGAAGTGGTTGGAGGGGGGGGGGGTGATTTGGTTAGGGCATGGGTGTAGGGGTGGGATTTGGTTGGGGGGTGGAGGAGTTGGTGTGGTATGAGGTGGTGGGGTTGGTGGGGGTGTGAGTGGCATTTTCTGAAAAATATTTTCTACCAATCAACCGAACATGAGAAAATAAATAATATTTTTCACTACCCAATCGAAAATGAGAAAATAAGTAAGAAATTCACTTATTTTTCACTACCCAACCGAACATGAGAAAATAAATAGAAATTCATTTATTTTCCAAGAACACATTTTCTTGAAAAATATTTTCCTCCATACCAAACACACCCTAAATTTCTTTGGGAAAGAAAGAGATATTTGTACTGCTCTAGTAATTTATCTGAAAGAATGATGGGAAAAAAACGTAGTTATGATATTGACACTAAATAGCAAATTAAAAAACAGAAAACAAACAGTTAAAATAAAAAAGTGTGAGATTTGACTTCAATTTTCTCTTTTTATTTTATAATAATTTACGAATTTAAGTAAGCAACTTCTTTTATCTCCTCTTTTTCTTGGCCCAATAATTTTAATTTTAATATAATTCATTTACGTTTCGATTATTACTGCAGTTCCTAATATTTATTTTTATTGTTATATCTATTAAAGATAATTTTATATTTTCTTAATTTAATTCTATCTTTATGTTGCATGCACTTGATAGGAGTTCATATACTTCTGAACAATAAAAACAACATTGGAAGCATCTTTACTTTCATATATATTAATTCTCTAAATTTTCAATTTCAGATTATATATTTTTTTTTTTTAATTTTAACTCCAAATCTGAACCGTGAAAGCAGCTAATATATCAATTTTCTTCTATCCGTTTTTTTTCTTTGGATGTTCCTCGCTTATTTAGTTTTAGTTTTGTTGTTCCTTCTTTTACTCTTCGAATACGTTCTACTCTTATTTTTCGCGATTTACATATGCTTTTCTCCTTTTCTTTTTTAGCTTCTCTTTATTTTTTCCTAATACTCTCCCATTTAACAGTCTAACATAAATATCGTGGAAAAATAGTTTTCTCACTTTAAACTTGTATTTTATTTAAAAAGTGCAAGTTACAATTTTAATATAAATAAAATATTAATGAACTTAAAATACTTTTATTCCAAGAAATACGTTTTTTGTAGCAAAAGGAATTTCACTTTTTGATATGTAGAAATAATTTTAACCTCAAAGTTCAAACTTCTCATTTTACCTTTAATATGATGATTTACAGATACACAAATATGTGTGACATGTTTTAAGCCATAAATCTCAAGTGTTTTTTTCTTAAACTTTATGTTTTGTCAAGTTTGGTCCCACATAAATTAAGAGGGACAGAGTATTAATAATGTTGTAATGCTATAATCTAATTTTTCCTATAAAATAAAATAAAAAGAGCTAAATTTACAATTTAAAATTTCAAGAATATACAAATAAATAAGAAGTTAAATTCAATATTTTAGGAAATTAAATTATCTTCGCTAATGAATCTAACAAAGTATCATAAGTATTAATAGAGATCATACATTGTAGGAGTAAATGTTAATAACCAAACAGAAATCCAATTTCTTTCAAACGTTAAGTTAAGAATAATAATAATACAACTAAACAATGGTTAGAAAAATAAATAATGGTAACAGAAGTTCTGTGTGGGAAAACTTGGCCAATGAAAAGCGAAACAAAAAAAAGACCCCTCGACTTCTTTCATGCCACGTAGAGCAATTACAAAGTGGCTTTTAAAAGAGTGATCAGCACAATGGTAGTTTAGTCAAGGCACACAAATATTTATATTGTAGCTATAGGAAGATTCCTTTTTGACAAATCATATTGCTCCATTTTCATTGAAATGACCAAAATACCCTCAAAATGTCTAAGTAGGGAAAAAAAATAACATCCAACAGCAACATGGTAATCTATCATTGGTCATCACATCATCACTTATGATGGAAAAACGTATATTAGATACAAACATGCTACTACTTAGTTTGTATATAATTCACAATCATTGGTTATTAGCCCTTTTCATGTCTTATTGCCCCCAAAAGGGCAACTCACAAAATATGAAGATTTATACATAAAATCAGGTTATTTTCTCCAAAATTTCCATGATTGGCTTTTGTTTATCCTTTGTAGGTGGCTATGCCTAATGCTATTTCCCTTCTGTGAACTGCTCAGTGCATTGCGTGTAGTTTATATTACTCCCTAAACCTTTCTTCCATAAAATGTTGCTAGAAGTAAATCCAAGTTGACATGTTCAGATCTTCATAAACTCACATTTCACCAAATTATAATAGTTGTATCATTATCCCAATTGGGCGTTCACTCCCACCATGCTATCTAACTTACCCCTAATGTTTATTTGGTAGCAGGATATTTCATGATTAAGTTTGAATTAAATTTATATCGTGTTTGGTAGACGGGTCAACCAAACACAATAAACACATTATTAATTTAATTCCAACTTAATCCTCGATATCCCATCAAACTTGGAATTAGTTAATCCCACTTCCCAGGTGGGATAAATTAGTCCAAAAACTATAATTCCGGAATAATTTAGTCCGCGAACCAAACGACTCTTAAGCTTTATTCCACCTATGAAACTAAGGGAAATCCCCTTTTATTCAGGATCCTGCAACAATTACAGGACACTATTCCAAATTAAAGATTTGACACTTGGCTCTTAAAGATGAAATGAACAGAAGAGGAAGGCAAAACACCAGTGAAAAATGCAATCCATATTTTGTCCCGTCAAACAGATTTATTAGACTTGATGATAACAAACAACACTAGCTCTACACTAGATCAAGTTTCATCTCTACTTCATCATTCACATGTTCCTTGACCACTTAAAAGTTTCACAGCTTTGAAGGAGACTTGTAAAAAGCCCATGGTTCGTCAGAGATCCATACTGAGTCACCTGCTTAATGTTTAGGTAGTTCTCAAGACTCCTGCGAGAAAGAAGAGCGAGCAAAATATCACTTATCAGCTGTATAACTTGCCAATATCCCCCTCTAGTTACTCCTTTAGTGTGGTAATACTACGACCACAGTTTTTACCTTCATAGTGGATTGCTTTTCTACAGCATAGCTAATTCCAGAAAGAGAATTTTAAGCGGCAGAAAAGAAACAAGATGGATGTGAAGGGAAAGTGAGGTAATTGTTAAGCCACTTAAATGTGTTGGGCATTAATGTGTAATGGCATTAATGTGTTATTAATGGGAAATGGAGGGAAGAGAAATGGAGGGGAAAATGAAATGTTTGAATTATTCCCTTTGCTTTATGGATGAAGCATTTCTCACACATTAGTGATGGAAAGGGAAGTTCTTGTGCTTACATGTAATAGCATTTCTTCTAGTTGCTAAAGGATTAAGAAGAGGGTCTCCCCTCGCGCCGTCCTCATGATCTGATTGATTGATAATCTTTTTGGACCAAATTTTCTTTAATTTTAATTATTAATCATTATTTAATTATTAATTAATTATTCAAATCATGACCCGGATCCGCACACCTGGCTATAAATTCCTACTGATACTTAGATTTTTCTGACTTTCTAAACTTCTTGCATTCTCTTAAAGTTTATGTGTGCTTTACTGCTGTCGAGTGGTTCGCAGTTCGCCGGAGTTTTCTATACCGATACACCGGTGAGTAAATCGTTCTATCCTGGGAGGATATATTCCACAACCTCGGGTACATTGAGGGGAATAATTTCCTTAAGGACACACTGTGCATTCAGTGGGCTCGATTTGATTCCTAAATATATTTTCAAATACTATTCTTATTCTTCAGTTTCTGTTTTTCGCATTCTGAATTTTTTTCAGATTCTGTTTAAGTTTGTTTTCTCAGATACAGATTACTAACAATCTTAAGGAAATTACTTATATATATATTAATCTGTATTCTGTTTCTGGAGATTAAAACCTTCTGGTTTTCTACTCCATTGGAATTTTTCTAGCCCAACTTGAAGAACACAAAAACTTCGTTGGATTATTAAAGTTCATAATAGTGATACGATTTGAAGAACATAAAAACTTCATCGTTTACTTGTGAAATAGAGTGGAACAGTTTGAACATATATACCTTCACTGTTTACTGTTCTGTTTTTTGTTTGCCATTAATTAAATTGTTTGTCAACTATTGACAGAGATAAGGAAAAATGGCAATAGAAAAGGATGTTAGTGCCTCTACTCCAATGGAGACTGATGCAATAGCGACTGTTGCGGCGGCAACTGTGGCGACGACGAATGTTGCCTCGTCAAGCCATTCAACTACTGCACATGTCATCGCACCGACAAAAAAACCAGGAAAATTTTCTGGAATTAACTTCAAAGGTTGGCAGCAAGAATATTCTTTTGGTTGACCACTCTTAGTATGCAGAAGTTCACAAACGAAGACCCTTCTGTACCTGAAGAAGGAATGCCTGAAAATCAGCACTTCATTGTTTGTTGAGGCATGGAAGCATTCGAATTTCTTGTGCAAAGGTTATATCCTCAGTGCTTTAGAGGATGATTTGTACAACGTCTACAATTTTGCTAAGACTTCAAAGGAATTGTGGATTGCACTTGAAAAGAAGTATAAAACCGAAGATGCATGCCTGAAAAAATTTGTGGTTGCCAAGTTTCTAGACTATAAAATGGTAGACAGTAAGACTATTGGAACCTAAGTTCAAGAACTCCAAGTACTTTTTCGTGACCTTATTGCTGAAGGTATGGTAGTTAATAAGGCATTTCAAGTGGCTCCTGTAATTGAGAAGTTGCCTTCTTCGTGGAGAGACTTCAAAAACTATCTCAAATACAAGCGCAAGTAAATGTCACTGGAAGATCTA
The DNA here is from genome assembly GCF_019175385.1 of Lycium barbarum. NCBI lineage: Eukaryota > Viridiplantae > Streptophyta > Magnoliopsida > Solanales > Solanaceae > Lycium > Lycium barbarum. Next base: position 135,475,568 of record NC_083339.1, read on the forward strand.
GTAATTCTCTTGAAGATCGAGGAGGATAATAAAACGGCTGAAAGGAAGTCGCATGGAAATTCAACTATTATGGGAGCAAACATCGTTGAGGAAGCTGCTCCAAAGAACAAGAAAAGAAAAAAGCCTTCAGGACAGAGGAAGGAACAAAACAAGAAAAAATTCAAAGGCAAACTGCTATAATTGTGGAAAAGCTGGACATAAGGCTCCAGATTGTTGGGACCCTAAGAAAAATAAGAAAAAAGATCAGGCCAACATGGTGGGAAAAGATGATGAAATTGATGATATATGCGTTATACTCACGGAATGCAATTTAGTTGGAAACCCAATAGAGTGGTGGATTGACTCTGGCGCCACTCGACATGTTTGTGCTGTCAAAGAAACATTTGCTACGTATGCTCTAGTGGGACCCGAAGAAGAGCTTTCCATGGGAAATACTGCAATAGCCAAAGTTGAAGGATATGAGAAGATATTCTTAACGATGACTTCCGATAAGGTGTTGACGCTTAGCAACGTTCTACATGTTCCCACAATTAGGAAGAATTTAGTTTCAACTTCACTTTTAGTTAAGAATGGTGATATATGTGTTTTTGTTTCGAACAAGTTTGTTGTAAGCAAAGATGATATGTACATTGGAAAGGGCTACCTCACAGAGGACCTTTTCAACACAATGTAATAGTTGTTGACAATATTAATAAATTTCTAGCTTCGTCTTATTTGTTGGAGTCAAATGATTTATGGCATGTTCGTTTAGGACATGTCAACCACAAAACCTTGCGAAAATTGATTAATTTAGAAGTATTGCCTAAATTCGAGTGTAATAAATTAAAATGTCAAATATGTGTTGAATCTAAGTTTGTTAAACATCGTTATAAGTCTATTGAGAGGAATTCCAATCCTTTAGACTTAATTCATACAGACATTTGTGATATGAAGTTAGAACCATCTCGTGGTGGGAAAAAGTATTTCATAACTTTTATTGACGATTGCACTCGATATTGTTATGTTTATATGCTTAATAATAAGAATGAAGTAATTGAAACATTTAAGCAATACAAAAGTGAGGTTGAAAATCAATTGAATAAAAAGATAAAAATGATAAGAAGTGATAGGGATGGAGAGTATGAATCTCCTTTTGCAGAGATATGTTTAGAATATGAAATTATCCATCAAACTACTACCCCTTACACACCACAATCCAATGGAATTGCGGAAAGGACAAACCGAACATTAAAAGAAATGATGAATGCTTTATTAATAAGTTCCGGTTTGCCGCAGAACTTGTGGGGGGAAGCTCTCCTTACAGCTAACCGAATACTCAACAGAGTGCCCCACAGAAAAACACAATCTATTCCATATGAAGAATGGAAAGGAAGAAAACCCAACTTGAAATATTTCAAAGTGTGGGGGTGCTAAGGTAAAGTTCAAGTTCCTATACCTAAAAGGGTCAAAATAGGACTAAAACCCGTGGATTGTGTTTTCATTGGATATGCTACCAACAGCAAAGCATGTCGATTTTTGGTTTACAAATCTGAAAATCCCGACATCCATGTTAATACGGTAATTGAATCAGATAATGCTGAATTTTTTGAAAATATTTATCCGTATAAACAGGAATGTGAGTCGTCCAATGAAAGATCTAAACGACCACAGGAAGAATCAAAGAAAAATACACCAAGTAATGAGGATCCAAGGCGGAGCTAACGCCAAAGGACATTTACTTCCTTTGGACTGGATTTTGTGACGTTTTTGCTTGAAAATGAGCCTCATATATTTAAAGAAGCCATATCTTCTTCAGATTCACCATTTGGAAAGAGACAGTCAATAGTGAGATTGAATAAATCTTGAATAACCATACATGAGAATTGGTTGATTTTCCTCCCGGACATAAACCCTCAGGTTCGAAATGGATTTTTAAAAGAAAAATGAAAGTTGATGGCACTATTGACAAATATAAGGAAAGACTTATTGTTAAAGGCTATAGAAAAAAAGAAGGTCCTGATTATTTTGACACATACTCTCCGGTGACAAGGATAACATCCATTCAGATGTTAATAGCACTAGTGGCAGTACATGGTCTTCAAATCCATCAAATGAATATTAAGACAACTTTATTAAATGGAGACTTGGAGGAAGAAATTTACATGGAACAACCTGAAGGGTTCGTGGTTCCTTGTAAAGAGAGAAAAGTGTGCAAACTTGTTAAGTCTCTTTATGGACTAAAACAAGCACCCAAACAATGACATGCAAAATTTGACCAAACAATGTTGGCAAATGGATTCAAGATCAATGAGTGTGACAAATGTGTTTACATTAAAAACACTTCAAATCATAAAGTTATTGTTTGTTTATATGTTGATGACATGTTGATAATGAGTAGAGACATTGCCGACGCAAATGCTACTAAGCGTATGCTTGCTAGCAAATTTGACATGAAAGACTTAGGAGTTACTGATTTGATCTTAGGAATTAGGATTCATAAAACTCCATAAGGTCTAGCATTATTACAGTCTCATTATATTGAAAGGGTACTTGACAAGTTCAAGTATTTGATTTTCAATGTTGCAAAGACTCCAATTGATGTAAGCTTTACACTTCAAAAGAATGAAGGTGAAAGTGATTCGCAATTGGACTATGCACGAGTTTTAGGAAGTTTGATGTATATCATGAATTGTACAGGACCAGATATAGCATGTGATATTAGTAAGCTAAGTCGGCTCACAGTCAATCCCAATCAAATCCATTGGATGGCAATGAAACGAGTTCTGGGGTATTTAAAACACACCAAAAACTATGGATATAGTGATGCAAATTGGATCACCGGATCATCTGAAGTTAAATCCACAAGTGGATATGTTTTCACCATTGGTGGAGGAGCAGTGTCTTGAAAATCATCCAAATAGACATGTATCGCCGCTCTACAATGGAATCTGAATTTATAGCTTTAGACAAGGCCGGCGAAGAAGCTGAATGGCTCCGGAATTTTTTGGAAGATATTACATTTTAGCCCAAACCTTTGGCACCTATATGTATACATTGTGATAGCCAAGCAGCAATAGGTAGGGCAGAGAGCGTTATGTATAATGGAAAATCTCGTCACATACGACAAAGACACAATACCGTTAGACAACTACTCTCTAGTGGTGTTATCACTATTGATTACGTAAAGTCAAGAGATAACACGTCGGATCCACTTACAAAAGGCCTATCTAGTGAGGCAGTTGAAAGATCATCGAAGGGAATGGGTTTGAGGCTTAGGACAAGTCATCATGGCGGTAACTCTACCTAGCAGACTGGAGATCCTAAGAGCTAGGTTCAAAGAGATCAAACAAAGTTATGAATGACGGTTTAGTTTTGAAATATATCTTCCAATGAGATTAAACAGTTTCTGGTTTTCGCATTTTGAAATTTTTTCAGATTCTGTTTAATTTTATTTTTTTCAGATACAGATTACTAACAAAATGTTATTCAAGATAGTACCAAAATCAACCAATGAGTGCTTACCATTCCCTAAGTTTGTGTCCAAATCCACTACGCTTTTTACCGCCCCATGGAGGCAGCCAAAATCATGGATGCGAGCAGTTGATCCAGACACTCCCTGACTGAAAAGCCTGCAAAGTTCAATTAAGAAGAGGTCATCCTTGATTTTGTAGAAGCAGTACCTTTTGGTAAGGATAAAAGATGTTTTTGAGCAATTGGGAAACTACTCTCACCTTTGTGAAACATTCACACCTATCAAGGTCTTTTGACAAAATAACAGTACCCAAACCATACCTAATAGAGCAAAAAGTGTAAAATAAGCAAAGAGAATGTTTGTAAAATAACAGTAACAAACAGAACCATATATCTGAAGTCTAGCCAACTCACTTAGTATCATTTGCTAGCTCAATGGCGTCCTCTCCAGTTTTAAATGTTTTGACACAAAGAACAGGTCCAAATACCTCCTCTTTCCAGATTTCCATGGACATATCAACATCAGTAATGATTGTCGGTTAAATGTAATATCCTTTCTTTAAGTGTTGCAATTCAATGGAGAATTAAGTCACAATCCAACAGATTGATAAATACAGCACCTGAATACTTTCACCCCGAAGTATTTCTTACCGGAGGCCGTTCGCCACCATAAAGGGTGGTTGCACCTTCATTTTTGGCTGTTGAGATGAACTTCATGACCTTCTCATAAGAAGTAATGAACCAAAGTTTCAGAAGACAAACCATGAGCTGGTCCAGAGTAAAACCAAGAGGACCCATCAATATGCGATCAATATGTATAGCCTCTTGTTGGCTCACATATGATATCTTCTCCCTGCTCTCCATGCTTTTGGCTTGACTGCGTTAAGAGACAAAGGGTCTTTTAATTTAAGCTTAAGAACGCAAGAAAGGATACTGGTTTTTTTCCTGTACACTCTCTGGTGGGTACTGGAATAACTGCCATAAAGCTTAGAAATTTTAAAAAGAGATTTCCTCTTTATTACGTACTACTAGTGGGGGTAGCCTGGGCTTCGCCCAATCCCAACATGAACGATGTTACATTGTTTTGTTATACATTAGAAGATAAATCTATAGTGACAAGATGTATGACAACCTAAAATTTGTTATCGGTTTAAACCTCGAAAATATTTATGAACAAAATATTATATAACTGCATCTTATTTTCACCTATTGTGGTATGCATCATTGACTCTTTTTTGTTAGGCATTTTTTTAATCATCCCATTTAGATGCTGGCACATCAAGCAAATATTTGAGGGGACCTAACTTGTCATGATGAACATGGGCTCTTCATTTGAAATTTGTGGTTTTAAAATAAGTTAGTATAAATTTATGTAGTAGTAAATCATCTCATTGAGAGTAAAATAAATAAACGATAAATATTATTAATCCTAAATATCATGTGTGCATAGTCACATAATCTGAAAAATTTCAGATTCCAATCACCCGTATTTTCCATTATAACCCTCTCTTTAGCCCTGTAACAAGCAGTCTTACTAACATAAAGACCCAGCTTGTCTCTTACCAAATCTTGAATTTCCCACATCCTTATGTAAGGTTGTAATTCTATCCTTAAACTTTCTAGCTATTAACTTAGAATTACACATCTTGTTCTTGTTTAAGGGAATACACTTGTGAATAGGATGGTAGTTCCTCACCATAACATCACCTGAATCTCTGTCAAGTTTAGCATACAGCAACCACTTACACTTCTTATTTTTACACTTAGCCCTCACAATATGGCTTTAATTTGGTCTAGCTTTTAACTTTCTCCTATACTCTACAGCATAATCTGCAACAACCTTTCCTAAACAGTTTTTCACTTTCAAACACCATTCCAAGATCAAGACACCTAACATTCTTCATCATACCTAACTTTTTTGTTTTTTCTTCTAGAAGGTAGATCTACTCCCCTAACAACATCTGCATCAAGCTCTCCATCACTGTCCTCACTCCAACAATCACTGCTATCAATATATTCCTCATCTCCGACCAGTTTCCTAGCATATTTGTTAACCTTGTTTCTCCCAATATCTTCAAACCCTCTATCTATACCACTAGCCTATCTAATTGGTATTTCTTCAGTTCTTGTAGGCTTCTTGTTCTATTTTTTTTTTTGTTCTTCTTTTATTTCTAAAAGGTCTCAACTCCTCATCAACAGCTGACCCATCTTCTAGTGTTATTTCTCTTAGATCTGAATCACTACTCATATAATTAGATATATTACCATCTACATCAACATCTAATAGGTTAGATGCCTCACCATCTTCACCTCGGTTATCCATACCTCCAGTCCGATGATTGGAGGATCGACCGACCTGGGTTTTCATGAATATTGGCTGGTTCTGGAGTTCCTATCAAGGGCGCTAGCACATACCCCAGGGTGATCATCACCACCTGCACCTCACATCTCGGCACCAACCTAGCCGAAGACGGTGTTAACTTTGGAGAAGATGGTGAGGCATCTAACTTAGTAGATGTTGATGTAGATGGTAATATATCTGATTATGTGAGTAGTGATTCAGATCTAAGAGAAATACCACCAGAAGATAGGTCAAATGTTGATGAGGAGTTAAGAGCTTTCATAAATGAAAGAAGAACAAAACAACAGATGAAGAAGCCTGCAGCAACTGAAGAAATACCAATTGAACAGGCTGGTGGTATAGATAGAGGGTTTGAGGATATTCGGAGAAATAAGGCTAACAAATATGCTAGGAAACTGGGTGGAGATAAGGAATATATTGATAGTAGTGATTGTTGGAGCGAGGACAGTGATGAAGAGCTTGATGCAGATGCTGTTAGGGGAGTAGATCTACCTTCTAGAAGAAAAAGAAAAAAATATAGGCATGATGAAGACTGTGAGGTGTCTGTATTTGAGCTTGGAATGGTGTTTGAGAGTGTAAAACTATTTAGGAAGGTTGTAGCAGATTATGTTGTAAAGTATAGGAGACAATTGAAGGCTAGACAAAATGAAAGCCATAGGGTGAGGGTTAAGTGTAAAAATAAGAAGTGTAAGTGGTTGATGTATGCTAAACTTGACAGAGATTTAGGTGATTTTATGGTGAGGAACTACCATCCTATTCACAAGTGTATTCCCTTAAATAAGAACAAGATGTGTAATTCTAAGTTAGTAGCTAGAAAGTTTAAGGATAGAATATTTCACAACCTTACCTCAGGATCTGGGAAATTCAAGATTTGGTAAAAGACAAGCTGGGTCGTTATGTTAGTAAGACTGTTTTGTTACAGGGCTAAAGAGAGGGTTATGATGGAAAATATGGGTGATTGGAATATGAAATTTTCCAGATTATGTGACTATGCACACATATATTTAGGATTAATAATATTTATTGGTTATTCATTTTACTCTCAATGAGATGATTTATTACCACATAAATTTATACTAACTTATTTTAAAACCACAAATTTCAAATGAAGAGCCTATGTTCATCATGACAAGGTGGGTCCCCTCAAATATTTGCTTGATGCGCTAACATTTAAATGGGATGATTAAACAAATGCCTAACAAAAAAGAGTCAATGATGCATACCACAATAGGTGAAAATAAGATGCAGTTATATAATATTTTGTTCATAAATATTTTCGAGGTTTAAACCGATAACAAATTTTAGGTCGTCATACATCTTGTCACTATAGATTTATCTTCTAATGTATAACAAAACAATGTAACATCGTTCATGTTGGGCTTGGGCGAAGCCCGGGCCACCTCCACTAGTAGTACTAAAGAGGAAATCTCTTTTAAAAATTTCTGAGCTTCATGGCAGTTATTCCAGTACCCACCAGAGAGTGTACAGGAAAAAAACCAGTATCCTTTCTTGCGTTCTTAAGCTTAAATTAAAAGACCCTTTGTCTCTTAACGCAGTCAAGCCAAAAGCATGGAGAGCAGGGAGAAGATATCATATGTGAGCCAGCAAGAGGCTATACAAATTGATCGCATATTGATGGGTCCTCTTGGTTTTACTCTGGACCAGCTCATGGTTTGTCTTCTAAAACTTTGGTTCATTACTTCTTATGAGAAGGTCATGAAGTTCATCTCAACAGCCAAAAATGAAGGTGCAACCACCCTTTATGGTGGCGAACGACCTCCGGTAAGAAATACTTCGGGGTGAAAGTATTCAGGTGCTGTATTTATCAATCTGTTAGATTGTGACTTAATTCTCCATTGAATTGCAACACTTAAAGAAAGGATATTACATTCAACCGACAATCATTACTGATGTTGATACGTCCATGGAAATCTGGAAAGAGGAGGTATTTGGACCTGTTCTTTATGTCAAAACATTTAAAACTGGAGAGGACGCCATTGAGCTAGCAAATGATACTAAGTGAGTTGGCTAGACTTCAGATATATGGTTCTATTATTTTACAAACATTCTCTTTGCTTATTTTACACTTTTTGCTCTATTAGGTATGGTTTGGGTGCTGCTATTTTGTCAAAAGACCTTGATAGGTGTGAACGTTTCAGAAAGGTGAGAGTAGTTTCCCAATTGCTAAAAACAACTTTTACCCTTACCAAAAGGTACTACTTCTGCAAAATCAGGGATGACCTTTTCTTAATTGAACTTTGCAGGCTTTTCAGTCAGGGATTGTCTGGATCAATTGCTCGCAAGCACTCATTGGTTGATATTGGTACCATCTTGAATAACATTTAAGTGGCTTAGCAATTATCTCACTTTCCCTTCACATCCATCTCTTTTCTTTTCTGCTGCTTAAAATTCTCTTTCTGGAATCAGCTATGTTGTAGAAAAGCAATCCACTATGAAGGTAAAAACTGTGGTTGTAGTATTACCAAACTAGAGGAGTAACTAGAGGGGGATATTGGCATGTTTTACAGCTGATAAGTGATATTTTGCTCGCTCCTCTTTCTCACAGGAGTCTTGAGAACTACCTAAACATTAAGCAGGTGACTCAGTATACATCTCCGATGAACCATGGACTTTTTACAAGTCTCCTTCAAAGCTGTGAAATTGTTAAGTGGTCAAGGAACATGTGAATGATGAAGTAGAGATGAAACTTAATCTAGTGTAGAACTAGTGTTGTTTGTTATCATCAAGTCTAATAAATCTGTTTGATGGGACAAATTATGGATTGCATTTTTCACTGATGTTTTGCCTTCCTCTTCTGTTCATTTCATCTTTAAGAGCCAAGTGTCAAATCTTTAATTTAGAATAGTGTTCTGTAATTGGTGCAACATCCTGAATAAAAGGGGATTTCCCTTAGTTTCATAGGTGGAGTAAAGCTTAAGGGTCGTTTTGTTCGCGGACTAAATTATTTAGGGATTATAGTCCTTGGACTAATTTATCCCACCTAGGAAGTGGGATTAACTAATTCCTAGTTTGATGGGATATCGAGGATTAAGTTGGGATTAAATTAATAATGTGTTTACTGTGTTTGGTTGACACGTCTACCAAACACGATATAAATTTAATTCAAACTTAATCATGAAATATCTTGCTACCAAATAAACATTAGGGGTAATTTAGATAGCATGGTGGGAGTGAACGCCCAGTTGGGATAATGATACAACTATTATAATTTGGTGAAATGTGAGTTTATGAAGATGTGAACTTGTCAACTTGGATTTACTTCTAGCAACATTTTATGGAAGAAAGGTTTAGAGAGTAATATAAACTACACGCAATGCACTGAGCAGTTCACAAAAGGGAAATAGCACTAGGCATAGCCACATGCAAAGGATAAACAAAAGCCAACCATGGAAATTTAGGAGAAAATAACCTGATTGTATATATTAAATCTTCAGATTTTGTGAGTTGCCCTTTTGGGGCAATAAGACATGAAAAGAGGTAATAACCAATGATTGTGAATTATATACAAACTAAGTAGTAGCATGTTTGTATCTAATTTAATACTAGTTACATGAGGCCCTGATGTGCCGTGAAATTACGGGATATTCGATGCTAATTTCTTAAGCTTTTTAACTCTTCAAGCACTTTTGTTGTTACTTTTTGTGTATTTATGTCGTTTTGTAAGATAAGATGCCCGGAGAGCATTACGGAGCAAAATAGAGCAAAAATAGAACAAGCAGTACTTTCTGGCAGCACATGCTAGCAGCACTTGCTGCAGCATGTTGTGCATGCAGCACCTGCGAGTAGCACTTGCTGCAGCATGTTGTGCATGCGAGCAGCACTTGCTTCAACATGTTGTGCATGCAGCACCTGCGAGTAGCACTTGCTGCAGTATGTTGTGCCTGCGAGTAGCACTTGCTGCAGCATGTGCTGCACGTAGGGCATTTTTGTCCACAATTTGTTCCCGTTTTGGAATGTTATAAATACTCTTTTAGGGTTTGTAAAACATTATCTTTGGCCATTTCATACAAGTTTTGGAGACTAGGTTCCTACGCCACACTTTGGGGTTGAAGATTTGAAGATTTGGTTGAGCATTTCTTAAACCTTTAATTCATTTCTTCAATTCCTTGCTTTGTATTGTATATCTAAGTGTGTAGTATTTATTTTCTTCACTTGAATCTTATTTATGGAAATATTCTATGATTAAAGTGTTGGATGAAACTCTTGTTCTGCTTATATATTGAATGATTTTTATTGCTATTGAAGTGGGTCTTTGTTGATTTAATTAATCTTGTTCTTTAATGTTTCTTATGGGATTAGCTAACCCTAAGACTCGCCCATTTACTTTGATTGAGCTCGGAAGAGGAAATCTAGGTTGGGAAAGATTAATTAACAAGAATTTGGGTCATTAAACCCATCTAATAACTTGATCTAGGAATAGGAAAGTTACTTGAGATTCAATTGGTTGTGCTTGATAGCACACTCTAAGGCTTGGAAAAGCTTAGAGTGAAATTCATTGATTTGGTTGGAAGACTTTCAATGAGATTGTAGAAACCATTATCTATTAACATAAACCTGCTCTTAGTTGTAAAATCATGAAGTACATTGGATCGTTACTTGAGTGTAATTTTCTTTGTATCCAAACTTGTGGCCATTGATCATTTTACCTGCTTTCTAGTTAGTTTTATCTCTGTTAGTTTTTAAATCAAAAATCAAATATTGATAAAGTGTTTGCCTTAGCTTAGTTGGTGATAATTCCTTACTTGTTTAAATCGCCTAGTATATTGTTCCCTGTGGGATCGACCCCGAATCATAGTTGGGTAAATTATATTGCGACGACCGTGTACACTTTCTCTTTGAGGAGTGGATTTGGACGTTATCAATTTTGGTGTCGTTGCCGGGGAACAATTTGGCATATTTGGGTTGGTTTGGGATTTTAGCTTACTTGCTTGGGTCCAAACTAGTGAATATTTGTGAAAATGTGTTTGTGATTTTTTTTTTGTGTGTTTTGTGTTTAGTTTTTATTTTATTTTTACTTTTGTCTTTATGGCATCTTGGAATGAAAATGGGTTTGATGGTTGCAATCCATTGATGACCCGTGTCCATATTGTGGAGGACCCCACTTTTGGAAAGATTGTGAAAATGCTCCCGGGAGAGAGATGTGTGCACCGCCTCAATCCTATGATGCGAATATTTTTAATATATATGGTGGTCAAGGTGGACATTGGGGTGATTGTCCCAATTATTTAGCTTCCCTTCCCCCAAGTTGTTCTAACGAAAATGCTAGTTGTGTTTTTGAGTTTGACAGAGATAATGACATGGCAAGTGAAGGACAAAGTGTCGAATTTGAAGGCATCATGGCAATGCTCCAAACATACTTAGATCGAGAAGCTAAAATGGAGGAAGAGCGAAAGCTCGTCCAACAATCCATTTTAGAAAATGGAGAAGCTATGAAAAGAATGAATGATTCATTTGAGGATGTCAATTCCTCAATTGTCATGGAAGTGTCTACTCCTCAAAATGAATTGGTTGAAGAAGAGATTTCAAATTTGAAAGATGAGCTCGAAAATTCTTGTGACCACAACGAAAGTTGTGAAAGTGAGGAAATGGTTCAACTTGAAGAAAAGCAAAATATTGATGAAGAAATATTCAATTCTCAAAAAGAAGAAGTTGAGGAAATTTTGAAAAGCATAATGGGGAGGAATAAAAACTATGGGCAAGTCTTGACCAAATTGTGGAAAGAAGTTCAACATGAAGAAAAACTTGACAAGATGGAAATTTTGAGCCAAGATTGGCTAATGAATCAAGCTCAACAACTTGAAGCCTATGGGGATCACCGTGAATGCATTTCACGGATGGTGGAAGAATTTCTAAAAATGCATGTTGAGCAAAATTAAGAAGTGGAGCTACTTGAAATTGTTATCCAAATATTGGAGGCCGAATTGAATGCAAAGATTGAGGCATGTGATGCTCAATATCAAAGGGCCATGGATTGTAGTTTTGAGTTAGTTTCCAATGAAGAAGAGGTCAAGATCGATTTTCATGAGTTAATGGTAAATTGCCAGCCTACCAACCCAAAAATAGTGAATGATGCCGAAGCTGAAGAAATGATACTAGAGTTGCATAAAAAAGTTCATAAAATAATTTTTGAAGACTCTAGTTCATTTTTGGGCGAGGATGTCAAAATTCATGCAAATTTGGAATTTGAGCGTGTTGGACCTCATTCTAGTTATTTTTCAACGTTGTGCTTGGTGAATGATATGGAAGTTGAACCAACCAAGCCTATGGAGAATTTTGGAGATGAAGATCAAAGCGTTTTCATTTTGAAGTTTGCTATGGCAAGAAGACAAAATGGCATGCCTCACTTACGAGCCAAGAAGTGCAAAATGGGAGACTCAAGAGTTGGCCTCTTTGCTTTTCTACCACCGCTCCATGAGCGTCATCATAATCTTGATTCAAAGTTGGGCGAAAATTCATATCCTCCAAGTGGAGGGAAAAGTGGTAAAGGTAACTGTCGTGCCGCGACGTTAACTTAAGCGCTTGGTGGGAGGCAACCCATCGTTTTCAAAATTTTAACTCGTTTTTGAAATTTTATTTTTTTGAATAGTTTATTTTATTGTTTTTGACTAATCTACAAAGTTTTAGAATTTTTGGAATTGTTTTGAGCAGGTCGGGTTTTCTGAGCAGCCACAAACCAATAGCTGCTGCTGAAATATAGTTCCACTTGCCAAAAAAAAAAAAATCAGGTGACATCACCTGCGATTCGCAGGTTATGCCTGCAAGTCGCAGGTCGTGACAGTAAAAAAAAAAATTATTACCCCTCAAACTATTTTATGTTTTGTTTTGATTATGTGCAGCGAGGACACTGCAATGTTTGTAGTTGGGGGTGGCATGTGGTAGCACATTATATTTTGGAACTCGCTCAAATTTTTGAAAATTTCATTCTTTTGACATGTTGTGGATTAGTCACTCTTATTATTTTATTTTCTTTCTTAGCTTCTTTCATTAGTCTAGTAGTTTAGGTGTAGGTGCTCCTTTGAGGAAAAATGTGAAAAATCTTAGCTTGTTTGGTACTAATAGAGTTAGTCTCTTGCATGTGAAATATTGAAATGCAAATACCCCTCTAAATTGTTTTGCGTTAGTTAAAAAGCAAGGTGCATAGGAAAGAATGATCTTTGTGACAACTTTTTGGCTCATTTGGTGACTCTGTACCTACTAGTTGTGTTTACTTTGGATTATGAGACATTGCTCTAGTTGTTCTTGCTTAGGAAGTGAAATTGATCCATCTTGACTAGTTCATATGCCATGTGTGGTCAGTGTTTGTTGAATAATTCTTGTGTTTACTTTTATCATCTAGAACTTGCCTGATTAGTCTTTCAATGCTAAGTTTGATTATGTTGGTTGGAGAGATGACCTTAGGCTATCTTTGTGATTTTTGAAAAAGCCTCTTTAGACTTTCTAGCCAACCATTGCATAAATAATATCACTAGTAACCCCATTTGAGCCTATGACCTTTTCTTTGATTACCACCTTACAAGCCTTTAACCTTCTTGATGAAATTCTCTTTTTTTGAACCTTTCCCTCCTTGAACGTGAAATTGTGAATTTGAGGCCAAAAGTCTAAGTTGGGAGTGTTAGTGTTTCTTGAAAAGTGGTGAAGGTTGGTGTTGTGGAAAAGTCAAAAGAAAGGAAGAAAATTTGAAAAATACAAAAAGGTTGCAAACTTTTTGTGCAAAAAAATGTATCTTTGTGAAAAATGAATTGGAAAAGAACAAAAACATTAGAAATCAAGAAAATGGTTGCACAAAAAGAAGTTATGAAAATTGGGGAAACTAGTATGCAAAGGAAGGAGTGATGTTTTGAAATGAAGAGGAAAGCGGAAAAAGAAGGTATTGTGTAGTGCTCAAGGAGGGTGTAGTCACTTATATCCCAAATACTTATCATACCCTTCCCAAAGCCTACATTACAAGCTTAAAAAGTCCTTATGTGATCTCCAACCGAATGTTCTTGAGTTAGTGATGAATGAAAATAAGGGCAAGCTTATGGTGTGATATTTGTTAGCACAAGAATTTCTTTGTTGAGTGTGAGTGACTTTGTGTATTTGTCCCTTGCGTTGTTGTTGTGAATATAGTGATTTTGGGACATTCTTTCTTGTGAGGGCATATGAATTACGATAGATTGGCAATGTTGAAAAATTCCAAGTTGAGTCAACTGAGCATATCTAGTAAGCTAGTGGTTTTGAGTCACCTATTGAGGCTTGAGTGTTGTTGCTTGATGGTTTTAAATCTCTATTGCATTCTTGAAATTGTATTTTGAAATGAGGGAGTTATTTGATTGAAATTTCACATGCTTGTAGCCTAATTTTTGGTACCAACCAAAGTTATGTTTTTGTGATTAAAGTGGATCTTCATTGAGATTTTTGTTTTGATTTGCTTGAGGACAAGCAAAGACTTTAAGTTGGGGGTGTTGATGTGCTGTGAAATTACGGGATATTCGATTCTAATTTCTTAAGCTTTTTTAACTCTTCAAGCACTTTTGTTGTTACTTTTTGTGTATTTATGTCGTTTTGTAGGATAAGATACCCGGAGAGCATTACGGAGCAAAACGGAGCAAAATAGAACAAGCAGCACTTTCTGGCAGCACATGCTAGCAGCACTTGCTGCAACATGTTGTGCATGCGAGCAGCACTTGCTGCAGCATGTTGTGCATGCAGCACCTGCGAGTAGCACTTGCTGCAGCATGTTGTGCCTGCGAGTAGCACTTACTGCAGCATGTGCTGCACGTAGGGCATTTTTGTCCACAATTTGTTCCCGTTTTGGAATGTTATAAATACTCTTTTAGAGTTTGTAAAACATTATCTTTGGCCATTTCATAAAAGTTTTGGAGACTAGGTTCCTACACCACACTTTGGGGTTGAAGATTTGAAGATTTGGTTGAGCATTTCTTAAACCTTTAATTCATTTCTTCAATTCCTTGCTTTGTATTGTATATCTAAGTGTGTAGTATTTATTTTCTTCACTTGAATCTTGTTTATGGAAATATTCTATGATTAAAGTATTGGATGAAACTCTTGTTTTGCTTATATATTGAATGATTTTTATTGCTATTGAAGTGGGTCTTTGTTGATTTAATTAATCTTGTTCTTTAATGTTTCTTAAGGGATTAGCTAACCCTAAGACTCGCCCATTTACTTTAATTGAGCTCGGAAGAGGAAATCTAGGTTGGGAAAGATTAATTAACAAGAATTTGGGTCATTAAACCCATCTAATAACTTGAGCTAGGAATAGGAAAGTTACTTGAGATTCAATTGGTTGTGCTTGATATCACACTCTAAGGCTTGGAAAAGCTTAGAGTGAAATTCATTGATTTGGTTGGAAGACTTTCAATGAGATTGTAGAAACCATTATCTATTAACATAAACCTTCTCTTAGTTGTAAAATCATGAAATACATTGGATCGTTGCTTGAGTGTAATTTCCTTTGTATCCAAAGTTGTGGCCATTGATCATTTTACCCGCTTTCTAGTTAATTTTATCTCTGTTAGTTTTTAAATAAAAAATCAAATATTGAGAAAGTGTTTGCCTTAGCTTAGTTGGTGATAATTCCTTACTTGTTTAAATCGCCTAGTATATTGTTCCCTGTGGGATCGACCCCGACTCATAGTTGGGTAAATTATATTGCGACGACCGTGTACACTTTCTCTTTGAGGAGGGGATTTGGACGTTATCAGGCCCGTGTTAAGCCCGGGCCCAAACTCATGATATAAAAATGAGATAAGGGTAAAAAACACACCCTAACTATCACTTTTTTTTAGCTTCATACTAAACCATCATAAGGTTGAGAAATCTACCTAAACTATTACTATCTAGTTTGCAAAATACACCTGAACTAAATGTTTGAACTCACTCTCCAAAAGGCAAGTGAAGTTGAAATTTTCTTAAAAAAATTGTCCACATGGCATAAGTAATGCTATGGTGGCACCTACATGGAAATTAACAAATAATATTTTTTTATAAACAATACTGTATATTTTTTTTAAGAAAAAAATCAGCATTTAAAAAAATCTGGATTTTTAATAAAAAATAATAATTTTTGTAAAAAAAATCAAAAAATTTAGAAACTCAGAAAAAAATGATTTAAAAAATGGAAAAGTTGATTTTTTTTTAAATGTGAAAACTAAATAATCAGTTATCTTGTTTTCTTTAAAAAAAAAACTTTTCCATTTTTTAAACTATTTTCTATAATTTTGATATTTTTTTACAAAAATTATTATTTTTCAATTTTTTTTAAACAAATAGTTTTTTTTTAATTTCCATGTAGGTGCCATTGTGACATTATTTATCCACGTGGACAACACTTGGCAATATATTTATATAAAATGGTGAGTGTAGATCACATGCCATTCAAGAATAGTTTGAGGTGTGTTTTGCAAACTAGATAGTGATAGTGATAGTTTAGGTAATTTTCTCAATCTTCTGATAGTTTAGGTGTGAAACTCAAAAAAAAAATTGATAGTTGGGGTGTGTTTTTGACCCTTATCTCTATAAAAATAGTATGGGAAAGAACGTGCGTGCCCTCTCAAACCGAAATAATTACCCTCCCATGCCCCCATTACTTTCGTACCCCCTGAAAAACTCAAAACTATTTATCCTAGATGCCCCCAAAATTATGATACCAACATGGTATATAAATATATTGAGATGGTATCATGAAAAACTGCTTCAGTTCATGGATGACTGCTTCAGTCCTTCAACGAGACACTTTATGATACTATCGTCTTATATACATAGAGTGTGATGGTATCATGGATGACTGCTTCAGTCCTTCAACGAGACACTCCTCAGGACCATGATACCATCGTGATATATAAATATACTGAGATGGTATCATAGAGGGTTGTTTCAGTCCTTCTCTTAGTCCTCCATGATACCATCATGATATATAAATATACTGTGACGGTATCATGGAAGAAGGGGTATGTCAGGTAAATATTGTCGGTCGGTCGGGGTAGAAGCAAAATTACTTTAAGAGGGGCATGGGTGGGTAAATATTTTATACTTTAGGGGTGTTGGGTGCAGGGGCAGATCTATTAAGGGTCGGGGGGTGCCACGCCACCCGCAAGCCTCACCCGAAACTCTATGTATATATATGTAATATGCAGAAGCTATGTACAAATATTTAAAGTGGCACCCCCACTACAAAGTAACCTGCTGGTGCCAGTGGACAGAGGCTTTAATTTCTACTCTCTGGTCGCGGGATCGAGCCCCAACGGCTGCATAATTTTTAAAAAAAATTTAACCCGTGTTGCAGTGCTGCTCAACAGACACAATGAGCAGTAGCAATCTTTATTAACTTAATTTAATTTATTAATCCTTGACTTGTTTATTTCTTAAAGTTAAAAATAGAACTTTCACTCTCTTCCTTCTCATTAAAAAAAAGACACAAACCATCTCTCTCTCTTCTCAATTCTCTTCAAAGAAACAAACCCTCTCTTCTCAATTCTCATCAACTAAACAAACCCTTTTCATTGCTCCAAAGCCAATCCCATTCGACAGCTTCCTCCATTGACCCATTGTAAGGATCTTTTCATCTTTCTTTCTTGATTTCTTTTGAGTTTTTTTTCTTACAAAAATGCTTTTTTGTGTTAAAATTGTAATCTTGCTTGTGGGTTTTGTACATTTATGTATAAAAGTTGTAATTTTTCTTGTGGGTGTGTACTGTTTTATAGAAAAGTTGTAATCTTGCTTGTGCTTTTTGTAGAGTTATGTATAAAAGTGTAATTTTGCTTGTGGGTATGTACATTTTTGTAAAGAAGTTGGCATATTGCTTCATTTTTTGCAGTTCAGATTCACTATTTCAGGACTTTTCAGCAAAAAAAAAAAAAGTATCAAAATTCTACCCAAATCTCCATTTTACTTTCAAAATTCGTAATTTTTTGTTTATTTTAAAGCAAAATAGCATCTGGGTTGTGCACAAAAATTCATTTCTTGCATAATTTGCGCTGATGATGGATTAATAAACCAGCACCGCTACCTACTCCTTAACAACAAAATGTCGTCGTTTTTTCACTACTCCCCTATTGAGAGTCATTTTTAGCTGCTTCTTGTCAAAATAGTTTCTCAGTTTTTAGCTACTTCATTTTTGCAATAGAAATTCACATATTTTATGGACCTTTAATCAAAACAATATTTGGGTTTTGTACTAAAAACTCCATTTTTGGCAGTTCAGATTCACTATTTCAGGACTTTTCAGCAAAAAAAAAAAAACAGTATCCAAATTCTACCCAAATCTCCATTTTACTTTCAAAATTTGTGGTGCTTTACTTCAAATTGTGAGGTGAATTGAACTTTCATTTTGTAGGGAAGTGTTTTGATTCTTTGAAGATGGATAAATTTCTCACAAAATTTAATTGTTCTCAACCGAGTTCTAGTATGGATGTCAATCGTTCTCAACTTATAGATGTGCTCGATTTAGGATCGCTTGAAGCTGATCCAAGAGAAAGGATACCTATTGCTGAATATAACCCTCGAATTCGGGATGAAGTGAGGAGACATTATATTCAAACAGGACCTTGTCAACCTTTACTGAAAAAATTTCCTACAACTCAAATAGGAAATAGAGGTCGTCAATTTGTTTCAAGTTGGTACAAAGGTCCACATTCTAATTGGTTGGCGTATAGCATGAAGAAAGATGCTGCATATTGCCTATGTTGTTATTTGTTCAAAAATGAATTTGTACATGGAATTGCGGGTGAGTTTTATACGAAAAATGGTTTAAGGAGTTGGAATAGGGCTCTTGAAAGGTTCCGTTTGCATGTTGGTGAGGTTAATAGTGTCCATGATAAATGTTTCAAGAAGATGCTAGATTTGTCAAATCATCATCAATCAATTCAAGTTGTTCTTGAAAAGCATTCCGAGAAGGAAAAAAATGATTATCGAATGCGTTTGAAAGCCTCAATTGATGTGGCAAGACTTCTTTTGCACTATGGGTTGCCTTTTCGAGGTCATGATGAAAGTGAATCTTCAACAAATCAAGGCTTCTTTTTAGGATTTTTGCGATGGCACGGGGATAAACATCCGGATGTGGGAAAAGTGATATTAGAAAATGCTCCACAAAATGATACTTTGACTTGTCCTATGATCCAAAAAGATATTGTCCACGCTTGTGCAAAAGAAACGGTGAAAGCTATAATTGGAGACTTGAATGGAGATTACTTTGGTATATTAGTGGATGAGTCCAAAGATATCTCACACAAAGAACAAATGGTTGTTGTGTTGCGGTATGTTGATAAGAATGGTGAGGTGGTAGAACGATTTATCGGTCTAGTGCATGTTAGTGATACATCGGCATGCTCGTTAAAGAAGGAAATCTACTCTTTGCTTTCTAATCACTCACTAAGTCCGTCCAAAATACGTGGGCAAGGTTATGATGGAGCTAGTAATATGAGAGGAGAGATAAATGGTCTCAAAACTTTGATTATGAAAGATAGTCCATCGGCATATTACATTCATTGTTTTGCTCATCAATTGCAATTAACACTTGTAGCTATTGCTAAAAAACATGGGGATGTTGAAGACTTCTTTGATCATGTTACTAATGTGTTGAATGTTGTTGGAGGATCTTTTAAGCGTAGAGATTTGATTCATCATCATCAAGCTGAAAAGTTGGAGCAGTTACTTGAATCAGGTGAAGTTCATACTGGACGAGGACTAAATCAAATGCGCGGACTTCAAAGACCAGGTGATACTCGTTGGGGATCACATTTCAAAACATTAGATAACTTTATTATTATTTTCTCAACTATTGCTCATGTGCTTGAAGTGATTAAACATGAAGGTTCCACCTCAAGTGATAGAAATCAAGCAAAATATCTTTTGACTGAGATTAAAACATTCAAGTTTGTTTTTATGCTTCACTTGATGTTGAAAGTGTTAGCAATGTCAAATGAGTTGAGCAAAATTTTACAAAAAAAGGATCAAGATATTATTAATGCCGTGGAGTTTCTTAACATTGCAAAAGAAAGATTGCAACATATGAGGGAAACTGGATGGAGGCCTTTGTTGGATGATGTTTCCTCATTTTGTGATGCACAAGATATTTTGATTCCCAAGTTAGATGAGTCTTATTTTCCTGGAAAGTCAAAGCGTAAGTCTTCTGGTGTTTCTTATTCACACCACTTGCGTATTGAAATCTTTTGTGCTGTGATTGATGTGCAACTTCAAGAGCTTAATGATCGCTTTGATGTAGTGAGTAGTGAGTAGTGATTTGCTTCTTGGGCTGGGTAGCTTGAATCCTATCAATTCTTTTGCTAATTTTGATAAAGGTAGAATCATGACTTTAGCAAAGTGTTACCCAGATGAGTTTGATGAACTACAGATTCGAGATTTGAGTTACCAACTCGATACTTTCATATTTCATATGCGAAGTGGTAATCCCAAGTTCTCCCACTTGCAAGGAATTCGTGATTTGGCAAAAGCATTAGTTGAGGCAAATCTTGTGGATACTTATTCACTTGTTTATTTACTTGTGAAATTAACTCTGATCTTACCTGTTGCTACCGCAACTGTGGAGAGAGCATTATCATCCATGAAGCGGATCAAAAATGAAGTGCGAAATAGCATTGGTGATCAATATTTGAATGATTGTTTAGTTTGTTACACAGAGCGTGATGTATTCACAAATGTACGTAATGATGTCGTCATTGATCATTTTCAGAAGATGAAACCTCATCAAGGACAATTGTAAATGAATGATGGATATTTATGATATTAGTAATATTATTGAAAGTTTTATGCTTTTCTCTTCTGTATATTGCTATAAATAAATGTTTCATCGGAAAAGACGAATAACCCGAATCAAAGTTCGAAAAGACGAATAATCCGACCCGAAGCCCAAATTGATTGAATGACGCATGGCACCCGGAAACTTCAAATCCTGGATCCGCCTCTGGTTGGGTGTTGTTTTCCCAAAATAGTATTCACTCCAATTTTCTAAATGACATGGTTAAGACGATAAGATTAAAGAGCATTTTGGTACATACTGCATATCTTTAGCTTAAGACAACAAGATTTCAAAAGTCTTCTTAAACTTCATGTAAATTCAAAACCAAACAGACAAATTAAAACGGAGGAAATAATATTTTAATAAAGGAAGTATAATCTGTATCATATCTTTTTCCCGCATAATTAATATAATTCAGTGGCATGTTAAACATGTATTGTTGATAAGTCTTCATAATTATTAAACAAAAAAATATTTATGAGGAAGGAAGTTTGGCAGGAGAATTATCAAATACAAAAGAGATATAAGAGACTTGACATTTTGTAAAGCAACATGATCTAAATTATATAAAATTATTACAACTCGGTGAAAATCGCAAACTAAAAAATATTGACCTATTTATGAATTTGTGAGTATATAGTTTCTTTATTTATAAATAGAAATAGATTTTTTATATTTATTAAATTTTTATTTCATGCTGCAAGATTTTGTTTTACTTAAATGTGGTGATTTAAGCTTACTTTTAGACGAAATTAAGGAAAAAACTAAATTCATTATATGAACCTCAAGAATCAATTTAGTTCTTCATATATAGTTTATGTTTAAAAATATTAATCCTCGCTTAAAAGTGTAATTTATACTCCAAACATCCAAATTTAAGTATCTTACTTTATCTAAATAAAACTTACTCATTAAACCCTTGAGAGCTTCTCTCTCCTGGAGACGTGAAACCCTTGCCGGAGACAGGATTTTTTGGGCCGTTCATGGCCTCTCCGGCCAATGGGCAGCCTCCCACTGAGGTTGTCCCTCCTAACCTACCCTTAAATAAGATGAAACATACAATTCCCATGCATTTTAAAGCATCCAGTTCCCATGCACTGGTTAATAATGGCGGAACTACTGCTGCTCCACCACTTGATTTTTCGAAACTGCTGCAGCCAGCAGCTCTTAACGTTAACAGCAGTGGCATATCAACCACTGCCAATACTTCTAGCAGTGGCGAAGTGGTTCCACCAATTCCTTTAAAACCCATCGTTTATATGCATGGGGAACCAACAATTCAATATTCTATGGAAGAAATTAATCATATGATCATTCAAGAGGAATTACAATTTGCAGTTGTTGGTAAGTTTACGTACGGAGTGCCCGACATGCAATTTCTACGTACTAATCTTGCTAGGCAGTGTGAACTAAAATCAGAAGTTACAATTGGTTTGCTGTGTAATAGACACATTTTAATTCGGTGTAAATTGTTTGAAGATTACGTAACTCTCATGTCGAACCCTGCGGTTTGGATTAAGGAATCACAATGGTACTACCCAATGCGAACACTCAAATGGGACCCATGGTTTGATCCGTCGAAGGAGACGAGCATTGCAATTGCATGGATTTCCTTTCCAACTTTAGCACCAAATTATTTTGGTCAATCTCAATTTTTCTCAATGGCTGCAGCAGTAGGTACGCCACTAACATTAGATTTGGCTACTAAAAATAAGACACGACCAAGTTGTGCTCGAGTCAAGGTGGAGGTTGATTTATTGAGGGAACATCCTAAGCGAGTGGCTATTCAAGTTGTTAATAGTGCTACTGGAGAAGTTAAAACCAAGTGGGTGAAGATACAATATGATTTCACACCGAAGTATTGTAAAGAGTGTTGCCTGCAAGGTCACGACGAAGAAACATGTTGGAAAATTCACCCAGAATTGCTTCCTGAAAAAGAAATTGAAGAAGGAGGACAGGGTGAGGAGAAGGAAGTGCAGGTTCATGTTGCAGAGGATAAAGGCAAGCAGGCGGTTGTTACAAATAAGGTGCAGGAACTAGGTACAAGCAGAAATATTACAAGGCAAGCACAATTTAAGCAAGCAAATTATAGAAATAGGAACCATGTGATTAAGGTGTTGGAGAGTGGGAAAGTGGTTGGCAATGTGAAAGACTTATACAAATGGCAACCTAACAAAGGTAAGAAACAACAGAATATTAATGGAAACAAGCAGTTGAATCTGGCCTTGCCAGCACTTGAAGTAAATGGTCCGCAGAGTGTAGGAAAATAGTTCGGCACTGTTCAAGTTGCCAATAAATTTGATGCATTAGATGGTGTTGATGAAGAGCTAGAGGAAGGGGTTGTTGATGACGACAAACAGCTGATGGTAGCAGCAGTTAATTCTGCTATTAATACTCCAGTTGTGGAAGTTCCAGAGATTCCAAATGTAGGAAATAGCATCGGGAAGCAGGTCAATACATTGGTACCTTCCTCTGATGTGGCGGCATTAATTGATGATGGGAATAAGGGAGTGGAGAAGCCCCTTAATGTTGATGCACCTGTTTATACTCTAGGCAAAAGGCGGAATTCACCAATTCAAACTAAGCAATGGGTGCAAAGTGTTTTTACTGACAAAGAATCTTCTCATATTCCATCAAATAGTTATGGTCCTACTGAGGAGAGAAAACTTTGGAGTGAACAAATTGAAGAGAATAATGAAGAAAAGGAAATTCAACGAGATAGAGCAGTTAGTGAGGAATCTGCACAGCAGGATCATGCAATGTTTGACAAGGTAATACATGATGAGGAAGTGGATATCCCAAATGCAGCAAACAACATTCAGGCAGGTGCTAAACATGGTGGTAAGAGGCATGCTACAGAAGAGAAAATAAAAAATGTCGATACTAAGGTTCAGGAAGAGAATACATGTAGTGAAGAGGTGGATAACTTCCCAGCCAAAAAAACCAATGAATTTCTTGATCAGCAGGCAGTTAGTGCAAATCCTAATGCACTCAAAGTACAGGAGAGTCAACAGGGGACTCCAACAGCTAGAGATCATATACAGAGCAACCAAACAGTTGCTATAGTACCACGAAACAAAGGCAGTGGGAAAAAATTGGAGTGTGGTTCTAAGCTGGTGCAGTCGCATGGAAAGGAAAAGCATGGTGTTAAGGTGCATGGTGACAAGGTTTCAGATAGCATGCAGCAGTATAGCCTGGATGGGAATGATATTGATGAATCTCAAGATCAGACTGTTGGTGTAGAATCTGGAATTCAAGCTCATTCTGGTGCTAAAGATGAACAAAAAGCTATAGATAATGTTGCAGACTTGTAAGTAGCAATTCCAAATAGAGAACAGGCTAGAATAGATATGGATGAAGAATCGACTGCTCAGAATTTTTTAAATACTGCAAGAGAAAGTGATATTTCCCCTAGACATATAGAAAAAGGGCCTGGGAAAGCAAAGAGGAAAGTTGCAAAAGATAGTGCACCTCATTTTTCAGGGGTGACAACGAGGAGGACAAATTCTAAATCCCATATGTGGTGATGAATGCACTAATATGGAATATTAGATCAGTGAATACAAAAAAGGCTTTTAACAATGCATACAAAACACAAATTCTTTCTTGTAGGATTGATGGAGCCATTTCAACAAGCCTACAAGATGGAAAGTTACAGAAGAAGGTTGGGGCTAGAGACTGCTATTTGCAATATTTCTGGCAAAATTTGGGCCTTTTTTGATGAAGAATATGAAGTAACAGTCTTGATGGACACTGTTCAGCAGCTTACACTGAAGTTATTCAACTGGGATATGGAAATGGAGATGGTTGTCACCTTGGTCTATGCTAAGTGTGATAGAATTAAAAGAATCGAACTTTGGGATTCTCTGTATAATCTTGCTTCTGATATGACAATTCCATGGTTAGTTGGGGGTGACTTTAATGTTATCACTGATGAGGAGGAGAAGTATGGTGGCCTACCGGTGTCTCTTAATGAAGTTGAAGATTTCAGGCATTGTATTCAAACTTGTAATCTTACTGATTTGGGGTATAAGGGAAGTGTCTTTACATGGTGGAATGGCAGAGAGGCAGATGACTGGGTATTCAAAAGGTTGGATAGATGCTTGGGTAATTTTGAGTTTCAGCAGCTGTTTCTAGGATTGGAAATCACTCATTTGATCAAGCTTGGCTCAGATCACTCTCCTTTGTTACTAGAATGCAAGCAACAAGTCCAACAGTTTAAAAAATCTTTCAAATTTTTAAACTTTTGGACCAAGCATGTTACTTTTCTTGATGTTGTAAAGGAAAACTGGACAACATATGTGATTGCTAATTCCTTTATGACATTCAATGTGAAGTTGAAAAAATTGAAGAAAGTTTTATCAGTTTGGAGTAAAGCTACTTATGGTGATATATTTCAGCAGATAACCAAATTGGAAGAAGTTATTAAGGCTCATGAAGCACTTTTTGAAGCTGATCCTTCATTTGCCAATAGGGAAAAGTTTATGAAGGTGCAGGCGGAACTTACAAGGGTACTACATTTGGAAGAAGAGTTCTGGAAACAGAAAGCAGGCATGAGCTGGTTTCAAGATGGTGATAAGAACTCAAAATTTTTCCATGCACATGTAAATGGCAGAAGAAAGATGTTGCAGCTGAAGAGAATTCAAAATAGTGCTGGTCAATGGATCGATAATGAGCAGGACATAGCAGAGGAGGCAATTAGATATTTCTAGGCACAATTTCATGAAACTGTGGTTCCTACACAGTTTGATATCCTGAAACATGTTCCGTCTATGATTAGTATTGAGCAGAATCAAGAACTGGATGCTGTTCCTACGAAAGAAGAGGTGAAACAAACTGTTTTTGGTTTAAATAATGCAAGTGCAGGTGGTCCTGATGGTTTTATAGGTCTCTTTTCCCAAACATGTTGGGATATTATTGGCGACGATATTTTCAACATGGTTTGGGATTTCTTTAGAGGCTATGAATTGCCCAGGTATATAACTCATACAAATCTTGTGTTGTTACCAAAAAAGAAAGATGTTCAGACTTTTAGTGATATGAGGTCTATTAGTCTGAGTAACTTTGTGAACAAGGTTTTTTCCAGAGTGGTACATGAGAGAATGGTCCATTTGTTGCCGAATTTGATATCACAGAATCAAGCAGGATTTGTGAGGGGTAGAAGCATTGTGGAGAATATTTTATTGACACAGGAAATAATCACTGATATCAGACTCAAAACTAATAAAGGCAAGAAGAATGCCAATGCTATTGTTCCTAATGTTGTGATGAAATTGGATATGACAAAGGCCTATGATAGGTTGTCATGGATTTTTCTTACAAATGTTTTGAGGAAAATGGGATTTTGTGAACAGTTTATAAGTCTGATTTATGAAATTGTGGGAAATAATTGGTATTCGGTACTTATTAACGGCCAGCCTCATGGTTTCTTTCACTCTACTAGGGGTGTTAAGCAAGGGGATCCTTTGTCGCCTACTTTGTTCATATTAGCTGTTGAAGTATTAACAAGGGGTTTGAATGTTTTGCATAGCAATTTGTGGTTCACTGGGTTTGGTTTGCCTAAATGGAGTCCAAAAATTAACCACCTTGCGTATGCAGATGATACTATAATATTTTCCTCGTCATGTGAGATTTCATTGGGTTTGATCATGAATGTTTTGACTGAATATGAACAAGCTTCTGGGCAGTTGATCAACAAGGCCAAAATTTCAGTTTATTTGCATGATAGGGTTGATGAGGAGATATTTCAGAAGGTAGAACGGGTTACTGGCATTGCAAGGAAGGAATTTCCTGTGATATATCTTGGTTGTCCCATTTATTATGCAAGGAGCAGGATGTCTTTCTATTCGGAACTTATAGCAAAGGTGAGAAACATATTGCAAGGGTGGAAAGGGAAGCTATTGTCATTTGGTGGAAGGGCAATTCTGTTGAAGCATGTGTTACAAGCCATGCCTATGCATTTGTTGGCCGCTGTTGACCCACCGTCCTTTGTGATTAAGAAATTGCACAAGATATTTGCTCAATTTTTCTGGAGCAACACTGTTGGTGAGAGGAGCAAGCATTGGACAGGTTGGGATACTGCTTGCCTGCCTTGTGATGAGGGTGGTTTGGGTTTTAGATCGCTTAGGGATATATCCATGGCATTGTTTGCTAAGTTATGGTGGAACTTTAGAACCAAACCATCACTATGGAGTTCTTTCATGAGCAACAAGTACTTAAAGAAAAACAACCCCATACTTGTGCCATGGAAACAAGGTTCACACATTTGGAGGAAAATGCTTCAAGCAAGGGACTTAATTGATCATCAGATATGGTGGCAACTTAGAATGGGGTCATCTTTGTTTTGGTTTGATAATTGGACTAGTTTGGGACCTCTTTATTTTCTAACACCTTCTGATTTCTATTGTAATGAAGAGATTAATAACATGTCTGATGTAGTCACAGAAGGCAGATGACGTGAACAAGCAATCAGAAATAACCTTCCTGAAGAATATGCAGATTACATTCTTAAAGAATTGCAGCCTCCAGCTAAGGGTGATGAACTTGACAAACCTTGGTGGATTCTGGAAACTCAAGGTGATTTCACCGTTAAGTCAGCATGGGAATTTATAAGAAGCAGAGGTGAAAAGAGGGATGTGTACAAGAAGATTTGGGTGAAAGGGTTGCCATTCAAGATTTCTTTCTTAATGTGGAGGGTGTGGCATTTTAAAGTGCCTTTGGATGATGTTATTAGAAGTTGGGGATATCACATGCCTTCTATGTGTATGTGTTGTGCTAATCCCAAAGAAGAAACTGTCCCCCATATTTTCTTGAGATGTGAAACTGCTCAAAAAGCATGGTCTTATTTTTGTGGTGCTGCAGGTATAAATATAGATGGCATGCATTTGCACCAAGTTATTACAAAGTGGTGGACCGCTGATGTAATACCAAGGATAGAACCAATCCTTTATGCCATCTCTTCTATCATTGTTTGGGAGTTGTGGAAGAAGAGAAATGGTGACAAGCATAGGGACAAGGTGTCAATTAGTAGAGTCATTTATCAGGCCTCAACTAATATTCAACATTTTGTGAGATTGAGGAAGCCAAGTATCAAAAATGTCCCTCACAGGTGACCTGAAATTTTGAGAATTCTGGAAAATTATGTTCCAAGGTTGCAGGTGACTAAGGTGTGGTGGAAACTGCCTTTTGAAGGTTGCTTGAAATGCAACACTGATGGTGCTACTAGGGGCAACCCAGGTCGAAGCTCATATGCATTCTGTGTAAGGGATGATACATGTAACTTGGTTTATGCAAAAGCTAAAGAAATGGAGGACAATACTAACACTGAATCTGAGGCTATGGCACTTCTTGAAGCTGCAAGATATTGTCTTTCTCAACATGTGTATTCTTTCATATTGGAGACTGATTCACTCTTGTTGAAAAACATTTTGGAGAGGCAGTGGAAACCCCCTTGGAATATAGCCTTTGTTGTAGAGGAGATTTTGGAGATTATTGATAATGCTGATGTCCAGGTGTTGCATATCATGAGAGAGGGCAATCAATTAGCTGATCACTTGGCTAATTATGCCCTCGATCATGGGGAGGTGATTGCGAATTCCTTTATAGATCTGGATCCAATAGGAAGAAAGATTCTCAATAGTGACAAGTTGCAGTGTCCCTATTTGAGAATTAGAACTCAAAAGAGATATTGATGAATGTTGGAGTGCCTATTGACAGGATATCAGTGTGGCATTGGCATTAGATGCCCATTATACTGATAACTTGACAATAAGTAGGAGGAGGGTGGAATTCATTGGTATTTCTTAATGAGGGCCAAAATGGGAAATATGGTTTTTCAGGTCGGAAAGTCAATTAGGATGATGGATAATGATGTATACAGTCATTTTAAAATATGTTATATGGAGAACCTGAGGGTTTGGAATATCAAGACTGATTTTTCATGATCAGGGGCAAAATGGTAAATAAGGTATTTTTGGTTGAAACGCTTGATGGGAAGATACAGATTAATGGAACCATTCATTTACAACTGTTTTGGGTGGAGAGCCTGGAAAAATCAATGCTATGGGTAGCAGTTGGTAAACAGCAGCTCACAAGAAAATATATATATATATATATATATATATATATATATATATATAAGCAGAGAAGGTTGGAAATGTTTGCTGGTTTCGAATATACATCAGAACCTGGTCTGATTGTGAAGAAGAGAAATATGGGAAGGGAGTTGGTACATCTGGGATTATACTAGTAGAGGACATGTTAATATAGTGCAACTCCAGGTTCATAACAGCTGCTGAGCTGATGGTTACAACACTGGCAGGTTTGGTTTTGTTTCAAAATTGCAGGTTGTGCAAAGTAGCAGCAGCAGTGTAGAGAATTGGGACACTTGGAACAGCAGCAGTTTACAGAGTTGGTCCCTCATAATTTGGTGCATGCTTGGTGCATCATGGGCCAACAGTGTGGGTAATTGGTTTCTTCTAGCACAAGGTGTTTTTGGGAGACTAATAGGCATAAGGTGTGAATAAATACAGCAATTTTGCTGCTGCTGTACACCAGGAGGGAATTTTATTAAAAAAAAAAAAGAAAAAAAAGAGGAGATTCTGCAAAGAAGGTTGGAGGTGTTTGCTGGTGTGCAGGCTCCTGATGGTTGCTGAAGGTTGGGAAATTTTATGAATAATTCGTGCTGCAGAATCCTCAATATTAGATACATACTGAAAAAACTGGGGGTCAAACACAAGATGTTGCAGAGTGGACAATAACTGCATCAATTGCTTTGATGAGGTGCTTAGTCTTACAGCATATTTGATGGGCATGAGCTTCAGTAGTCTATGTAGTATCTCAGTTGGTTTAGCATGGAACTCAAGGTGGCAAAAAATAAATAGAATGGCCAGAGAAGGTTGGAGGGGTTTGATTGGTGCTGGTAGTGTGGAGGGAAGTTTTTGGCAATGTCCAAATCATGTTAGATGGAAAAACAAGTACATCAGCAAGCTTGGTGGTTCAGAGAAGCTGGCTGCTAAATGATGTGCAACTGCACAGTACTGATGGGTACAAGCATCATAAATGCAGCACCTAATATGAGCTTGGTGGTTCAGAAGCTGACTGCTAAATGATGTGCAACTACACAGTAATGATGGGTACAAGCATCATAAATGCAACACCTAAAAAGGTTCAAGTACTATGGGAAGAGAACATGATGGTACTTTCTACTCACATTGGTTTCTGTTTTGCAGGTACTTTAGCAAGGACAGTGCAGGTTCAGCATGGATTCACAATAACAATCGGATGACACGACAGCAGAAGGGACTAACAGGAAGTCTATTAAAAGGTCTAGTGGACAACAAAAGACGGCCAGGGATGAAGCTGCTGCTAATTTTGTGCACCACTGCTGTGGCACAAGTGCTGCTTACAGCAACCTGGAAAACCAATAGATGGCAGATTGATACTTGGTTCTGTTCAGTCTGCATCACTGGAGCAAAAAGAAACAAAGCTATTGTTTGGGAATTCAGGAAGAGTTACTACAACAGTCTACAGGTTGTAGTTGGTATATGAACAACAGCTTTTTCAGATTGATAAACACAGATATACCAGTGGTATACATGGTATATGGTGATATTTGGGACTGCTTGAACTACAAAGTTGCACTCATGATCTATTTATTGTTTTTTTCTTAGTGGGTGGTATTAGCACCCCGGGATGCTTATCCCACTGAGAAATTATCAATATTTGGAGAATGTAGTGTGCTTAGGCAAGGTTCGGATGATTGGATCATCAGCTGCTCAAGATCAAGTTATTTATTTCATTTTTCACTTTTACTTCACTTCTTTTAATTAATTCTTTTGCAATTTGTAGTATCAAGTTAAGACAAACTATAAGTCTTAATTTGGTCATTAGTTTAATTTGCTCTTATTATTAGCCTTTGGCTATATTTGTAAAGAATTTTTGGAGTTTCTTTGAGAAAATTAATAAAATTAGCCCTAGGCACCAAAATGCCTAGTGGACTTTATTTTTTTAAAAAAAAGTATCTTACTTTCCTTTTTGGTTAGTCTAAAAAAGTGTCTATTTCTATATTTGGTAAGTTGACAATTCAAACATCTTACATGACAAGTTTATAACAATAAGATTGAAAGGATAATTTAGTACATTATACACATCTTTAATTTAGGACCACAAAATTCAAAAATCTCTATATTTATTATATTTCGTGCCTAGTCAAATTAAGAGACTTAAATTGAGACAGAGAGAATAGTACTTTTTGTATAGTTTTTAAATATCTTAATTTTAATTCAAAGTATTAAGTTGATCTAATTTAATTTAGCTTAAAAGTTTAATTAAATTAACTCTTGGTGAAAAGTCCACATAAATTGAAATGAAGAGAGAGTAATTAGTAAGATCTAATAAATACTTACGTTAGAAATGAAAATGTGGCTCCACAGTTACCTAAATTTTATGAAAATATATAATGAAATATAATGTAAATGGTAATCTAATACTCGATTTATATGATATGGTGTTTTTTGCTCGGACACACCCCTTAAAATTTTACTTACACTTAGAGTAGAAAGCGTTTTCACTAAATTATTCTTAATTAAATAATACCAATTTAATATAATTCATTGATTATGTAAAAAATAATTTATTTAAATAAGAATAAATTTGAAAGAAGAAAAATAGCTATTTTAATTTCTTCTTAATTATGTAAAACTATTTATTTTGAACTAATATAAAAACTAAAAATATCATACAATATAAATTAGAGGGAGTCAGGGGCTAAAAAAGATTCACAAAAAGTTGCAGGGCCCCACCCCACGTGAAATAGATTGAATAGAAGGAATTGAGTGTTAAAAGTGAGATAGGCCAAGAAAGTGCAGTAGCAGCCGCGTGTAATCATCAACCAATCACAATTCTTAAATTTGGAATGTGAGGACGACAAAACTTTATTTTATTCGTGTTTGCTACGAAAATTTATTAATACTTTTTAAAAGAGAAGATTTGTTTAAAAGAAAACTATTTTCTTGTCTTTGAGATAAAATAATAGCAATATTTAAGCATCAGTTGATACTTTCAATTTTAATTCGATTGATTTAAAAGTGTAAAATACTTATTATTTTTTATCAAATTTTGATTTGGATAGTTCTAATTCAAATTAATAAATTAATTTTATATGTTTGAAACGAAACAAAGTAGATATATATATTTTAAGTATATTTATTTTAGTAAACATAATAAATAAATGACATGGCGGAATAGAAAATACAGCAATTAAATATTTTGAAGAAAAGTAATAATATGAGGTCCATGTTTTTTGCTATGCAATAATTTCATTTGCTCTCACTAATGCGTTAATATGCATGTAGCAATGAATCCACTATTATTGACTTGATGGGGATACTTTGGGAATTATATGAATATTGTTTGATTTTTTAGTATATGGCATGCACTTTTTTTTTTTTGACGTTGTTTTTTTTTTTTAATATGGGGTCCATTTTTTTTTCATGAGTTTGAAGAGGGTGGGTCCACTTTTTTTCATGAGTTTGGGGAGGGTGGGGTCCAGTTTTTTTTTTTTTTAAAAGTGACTGTCGACGAAGCATGGGTAAACCGATGCTTCTATATAGTAGAAAAATAGAAATATAATAAAGTATTTCTATCTACTTTTTAGAAGAGTTGGTAATATAAAGTATAAAACGTCATTTTTTTGCCTTAAATAAAAAAGTGGGTGGGACCACAAAGGGTTATTTTTAGTCTTAAATAAAAAAATAGGACCGAACACGGATGACAATGTTGCCTCTATAAACTGGCTCTTCTATATAGTAGTAATAGTAAAGTAATACATATAATTTTTTTTATCAAAATTTGATTTGGATAATTCTAATTCAAATTGTTATATTAATTTTATATGTTTAAGATTAAACGAAGTAGAAATTTGATTTTCTATTTAAATGAAGAACTTCTATTTTTTAATTTTTAGTAAATATTTTTTGTTTAACTCATTTTACTTGTCATGTTGTTTTTTACATGTTTTTTAAGAAAACGTCAATTAGAATTAGAATTTCACTAATTTACCTTATTAATTATTTTATTTTTAAATATATATATTTTAAGTATATTTATTTTAGTAAACATAATAAATAAATGACATGGCGGAATAGCAAATACAGCAATTAAATATTTTGAAGAAAAGTAATAATATGAGGTCCATGTTTTTTGCTGTGCAATAATTTCATTTGCTCTCACTAATGGGTTAATATGCATGTGGCAATGAATCCACTATTATTGACTTGATGGGGATACTTTGGGAATTACATGAATATTGTTTGATTTTTTAGTATATGGGGTGCACGTTTTTTTTTTTTTTAATATGGGTCCATTTTTTTTTCATGAGTATTTTAAGTATGTTGCTGTACAATAATTTCATTTACTCCCACTAATGGGTTGATACGCATATGACAATGAGTCCATCATTATTGATTTAATTGTTTGATTTTCTAAGCATTTGTTTTTTAACATTGTTTGTTTTATTAATATGGGATTCACTTTTTTTTTTAATATTGCTTGATTCTGTTAATATGGGGTCCACTTTTTTTTTCCCGTGAGTTGGATGTGGTGAGTTCCACTTTTTTTTCTTCCTTTTTTTTATTGCTCGGTGTTATTTAGTATGGGGCCCACCCTTTTTTTTAAGGGACAACGGACGATGAAGCATGGATCTAAACCCATGCTTTATATAGTTTCTTCTTTTATTTTTATTTTTATTTTTTATATTGCTTGGTGTTGTTTAGTATGGGACCCACCCTTTTGGACATTATTAGTTTGCTCTATTTTTATGCATATAATATATACTATGTTCAAAACACGATTGATATAACATTGTAATTTGTGCTCCGTATCTAAAACTTTATTATATTAGTGTTTGCTAAGAATACAAAGTCTGCACTTTTTTTTGACATTGTTTATTTTTTTAATATGAGATTCACTTTTTTTTTTTTATATATATATTTCTTGATTTTGTCAATATGGGATACTATGTTCAAAAAACGATTAATATAACATTGTAGTTTGTGCTCCGTATTTAAAACTTTATTATATTAGTGTTTGCTAAAAATACGCATACTGTTTAATATGGGGCCCACAATTTTTTTCACATTTATTAGAGTAAGGAAAAAATGAAAAAGTAATTAAATTCTATCTTATTTTAATATATGAGTATTTTAAGTATGTTGTTGTACAATAATTTCATTTGCTCCCACTAATGGGTTGATATGCATGTGGCAATGAGTTCATCATTATTGATTTAACGGAAAAGGTCCAAAAATACCCCTGAACTATTGAAAAAGGCTCATAAATACCCTTCTTCCACCTTTTGGTCTAAAAATACCCTTCCATCCACCTTTTAGGTCTAAAAATACCCTTAAGGTTTGTTTTTGGCTCAAATATACCCCTCAAACTAACAAGTTAAAATTAACTCTTTTAAAAAGCCAAATGGCAATTTGTAATTGGTCAATAATAAAATTCCGTAATTTAAAAAAAAATCCAAATTTTAAAAAAAAAATTGCCAATAATAAATTTCCAGTAATTTAAAATTCCAGATTTAAAAAAAAAATTGCCAATAATAAAATTCCGTAATTTACATATTTTTTTAAAAAAAAAAATTGTGTGGAAACTTAAAAATTAAAAACTAAAAAATTTAAAAATATGAACGAAACTGTTTTTTTTTTTTTGCATTTCGTGAATTAATCAACGAAATATGTTTTTTTTTTGCATTTCGTGAATAAAAAAACGAAATAGGAAATTATAATTGTTTTTTGCATTTCGTGTATTAAAAAACGAAATAGGATAAAAAAAAATTATTTTCGTTCATATAAAAACGAAATTGGAAAATTGGACAAAATATATTTTTCAATTTTGTTTTTATATGAACAAAATTAATTTTTTTATCCTATTTCATTTTTCAATACATGAAATGCAAAAAAGAATTATAATTTTCTATTTCGTTTTTTTATTCACGAAATGCAAAAAAAAAACATATTTCGTTGATTAATTCAGAAAATGCAAAAAAAAAAATCAGTTTTGTTCATATTTTTTAATTTTTAAATTAAATAATATATATGTCTAATCACAAAATGACATTTGGCTTTTTAAAAGAGTTAACTTTAACTTTGTTAGTTTGAGGGGTATATTTGAGCCAAAAACAAACCTTAAGGATATTTTTAGACCAAAAGGTGGAAGGAGGGTATTTATGAGCCTTTTTCAATAGTTCAGGGGTATTTTTGGACCTTTTCCGTTGATTTAATTGTTTGATTTTCTAAGCATTTGTTTATTAACATTGTTTGTTTTATTAATATGGGATTCACTTTTTTGTTTTTTTAATATTGCTTGATTCTGTTACTATAGGGTCCACTTTTTTGTTCCCGTGAGTTTGGATGTGATGAGTTTCACTTTTTTTTTTTATTGCTCGATGTTATTTAGTATGGGGCCCACCCTTTTTTTTAAGGGACAGCGGACGATGAAGCATGCGTCTAAACCCATGCTTTATATAGTTTTTTTTTATAATTTTTTTAATATTGCCTGGTGTTGTTTAGTATGGGGCTCGCCCTTTTGGACATTATTAGTTTGCACTATTTTTATGCATATAATATATATATATATATATATATATATATATATATATATATATATATATATATATATATATATATATACTATGTTCAAAACACGATTGATATAACATTGTAATTTGTGCTCCGTATCTAAAACTTTATTATATTAGTGTTTGCTAAGAATACAAAGTGTGCACTTTTTTTTTTGACACTGTTTATTTTTTTAATATGAGATTCACTTTTTTTTATATATATATATTGCTTGATTTTGTCAATATGGGAAACTATGTTCAAAACACAATTAATATAACATTGTAATTTGTGTTCCGTATTTAAAACTTTATTATATTAGTGTTTGCTACGAATACGCATGGTGTTTAATATGGGGCCCACACTTTTTTTTAACATTGTTTGTTTTTTTAATATGGGATTCACTTTTTATTTTTATTTTTTATATATTGCTTGATTTTGTCAATATGGGAAACTATGTTCAAAACACGATTAATATAACATTGTAGTTTGTGCTCCGTATTTAAAACTTTATTATATTAGCGTTTGCTATGAATACGCATGGTGTTTAATATGGGGCCCACATTTTTTTTAAACATTGTTTGTTTTTTTTTAATATGGGATTCACTTTTTTTTTAATATTGCTTAATTTTGTTAATATGGGATCCACTTTTTTTTTCAGTGAGTTTGGATGTGATGGGTTCCAGTTTTTTTTTTTAATATTGATTGGTGTTTAATATGAGGCCCACAATTTTTTTTAATATTAGTTGTTATTTAATATATATGGGGCCTATAATTTTTTTTTTACAATTTTGTTTTTTTTTATGGGCTGCTTAATATGGGGCTCAAAATATTTTTTTTCATGGGGGCCCCACAAAAAGGAGCCCCAACCCATGTTTCTTAATAGTAGTAATATATATATATATATATATATATATATATATATATATATATATATATATATATATATATATATACACGTTTTTCCGTCATAAGTGATGATGTGTTGACCAAAGATAGATTAACATGTTGCCGTTGGATGTTATTTTTTTTAGCTACATTAGAAGAGGGAGTTAGCACACAGGAGGTCAACATGTCTGCTTAGACATTTTGAGGGTATTTTGGCCATTTCAATGAAAATGGAGCAATATGATTTGTCAAAAAGGAATCTTACTGTAGCTAAAATATAAATATTTCTGTGCCTTGACTAAGAGTCTGTTTGGATGGGCTTATGCCTATAAGCTCCAAACAGCTTATAAATTAAAATAAATAAATTGGGGTAATCTAACTTATTTTTTTTTACTTATAAGCTGTTAGCTTATAAGCTGCTTTAGATAAGTTAAGTCAAATGGGCTCAATTATTTTTTTGAACTTATTTTAAGCACAAAATGATTTTAAGCTGGTCAGTCCAACACTCAAAAAAGCTGAAAACAGCTTATAAGCAATTTATAAGCCAATCCAAACGAGCTCTAAACTGCCATTGTGTTGATCTCATTATCCATCACTCTTTCAAAAGCCACTTTGTAATTGCTCTACGTGGCATGAAAGAAGTCGAGGGGTCTCTTTTTCAACTGTTTCGCTTTTCATTGGCAAGTTTTCTCGCACAGAACTTCTGTTACCATTCTTAACTTAACGTTTGAAAGAAATTGGATTTCTGTTTGGTTATTAACATTTACTCCTACAATGTATGATTTCTATTAATACTTATGATACTTTGTTAGATTCATTAGCAAAGTTAATTTAATTTCCTAAAATATTGAATTTAACTTCTTATTTATTTGTATATTCTTGAATTTTATTGTAAATTTAGCTCTTTTTATTTTATTCTATTGGAAAAATTAGATTATAGCATTACAACATTATTAGTACTCTGTCCGTCTCAATTTATGTGGCACCAAATTTGACAAGACATAAAGTTTAAGAAAAAAACACTTGAGATTTATGGCTTAAAACATGTCATACATATTTGTGTGTCTGTAAATCATCGTATTAAAGATAAAATGAGAAGTTTGAACTTTGAGGTTAAAATTATTTCTACATATCAGAAAGTGAAATTCCTTTTGGTACAAAAAACGTATTTCTTGGAATAAAAGTATTTTAAGTTCATTAATATTTTATTTATATTAAAATTATAACTTGCACTCTTTAAAGAAAATACAAGTTTAAAGTGAGAAAACTATTTTTTCCGCGATATTTATGTTAGACTGTTAAATGGGAGAGTATCAGGAAAAAGTTGAGAAGTTAAAAAGGAAAGGAGAAAAGTATATGTAAATAGCGAAAAATAAGAGTAAATATATTCGAAGAGTAAAAGAAGGAACAACAAAACTAAAACTA
Source organism: Lycium barbarum (assembly GCF_019175385.1). Classification (NCBI taxonomy): domain Eukaryota; kingdom Viridiplantae; phylum Streptophyta; class Magnoliopsida; order Solanales; family Solanaceae; genus Lycium; species Lycium barbarum. The sequence goes on from NC_083339.1 coordinate 135,513,093, forward strand.
AATAAGCGAGGAACATCCAAAGAAAAAAAAAGAATAGAAGAAAATTGATATATTAGTTGCTTTCACAATTCAGATTTGGAGTTTAAAAAAAATATATATATATATATATATAATCTGAAATTGAAAATTTAAAAAATTAATATATGTGGAAGTAGAGATGCTTCCAATGTTATTTTTATTGGTCAAAAGTATATGAACTCCTATCAAGTGCATGCAACATAAAGATAGAATTAAAATAAGAAAATATAAAATTATCTTTAATAGATATAACAATAACATAAATATTAGTAACTGCAGTAGTAATCGAAACGTAAATAAATTATATTGAAATTAAAATTATTGGGCCCGTGCAGCGCACTGCCATTCCTTCATCTAGTTAATAAGAAGAAGAGGAGATAAAAGAAGTTGCTTACTTAAATTCATAAATTATTATAAAATAAAAAGAGAAAATTGGAGTTTGTTTTCTAATTTTTAATTTACTATTTAGTGTCAATATCATAACTACGTTTTTTTCCCATCACTCTTTCAGATAAATTACTAGAGCAGTACAAATATCTCTTAATTCCCAAAGAAATTTAGGGTGTGTTTGGTATGGAGGAAAATATTTTTCAAGAAAATTTGTTCTTGAAAAATAAATGAATTTCTACTTATTTTCTCGTGTTCGGTTGGGTAGTGAAAAATAAGTGAATTTCTTACTTATTTTCTCATGTTTGTTTGGTTGGTAGAATTTTTTTCGGAAAATGCCACTCATGCCCCCACCAACCCCACCACCTCATACCACACCAACCCCTTCACCCACCCTCCACGCCCCCAACCAAATCCCACCCCCACACCCACACCCACCGCCCACCTCCAAACCAAATCCCCCCTCCCCCCCCCCCCCCCCACACCCAACCACTACTCTCCAACCACTTCATCTTCACCCCCCCAACCTCACCCTACCCTACACCACCTCTCTATCCAACCCTCTCACCCACCTACCCTCTCCCAAATTTTCTATTTCATATATTTTATTTAACTTTTACAAAAAATTGATTTTTTTTTCTTATCCACCCCCACCACCCTCACCACCCACCCCACGCCAAATTAGCAAACTTTTCATTTTTATAAATTTTTATAAGAGTAAAATTAAATATGAAGTAAAAAATTCGGGAGGGGATAAGGGGATGTAGAAAATCAAAAAATAAAATTTTCTCAAAACCTTTTTGAAAAAAAGTTTTTTATTTTGGAGGAGTGGTGGGGTGTTGGGGAGTGGGTGGGGGGGGGGGTGTCGTAGAAAATCAAAATATAAAAAAAAAACTTTTCAAAACTTTTTATTTTAAAAATAATTAATTTTTTTGGAGGGGGTGTTGGTGCGGGGATGGGGGTGGATGCGAGGAGGTGGGTGGGGAGTTGTTGGAAAAAAAAATCCAAAACTTTTATTTTGACAAAAAATAATTTTTTTCGAGGGGGTGGTGGGGTGGGTAGTGTAAAAACCAAACAATTTTTTTTTTGGGTGTGTGTTGCGGGGGGGGGGGGGGGGGGGGGGATGGGTGCTGTAGAAAATCCAAAAAAAATATATTTAAAAAAATTTGGGGTGGGTGGGGAAGGGTGTGTGGGGTTGTGGGACTTGTTGGCGTTTGGTGGTTGGTGAAATGTCAATTGTGGGCTTATTTTTCCTACTTTGATTAGGAAAGTCATTTTCCTCATTATTGTGGAACTTGTTTTCCTAAAGAAAATATTTTTCAAAATTTTTAATCAAACGAATATGAGAAAATTAAAAAATGTTTTCATTCATACCGAACACACCCTTAATAACCAAGGTAGGTAGAGGAACTTTCAGCACGTGGACCTGATGACTATAGAATTCAATTCACTCTCTACCTATTCTAAAGAAAACTAGCAAACTATGCCCGTGCGATACACGAGGCCTTAACATGATTAATTTGGTTGCTCACTTTAATTAGTCTTTATGGTTTGTATATTTTGCAAAGAATACCGCGATTCTCCTTAGTGAGTCTCCATGTTTTGTTTCTTTTCCTCTTATTTTCTCCTTTAATTTCTCAATTGTTGTTAAAATTTATCTTATTTTGGTTATGTTCGCCTCTTTTTATATTTAGTAAGTTGACAATTCAAATATCCTACATGTCAAGTTTATAATAACAAGATTCAAATGATATTTTATTATATTATACACATTTTTAATTTAAAACCACAAGATTCAAAAGTCTATCTTATTTCTTAAACTTCGTGTCTAGTCAAACTTAGACACTTAAATTGAGACAGAGGGAGTATAAGTCAAATGAAAGGACAATTAAGATATTGCGAACACGTGGGGACTTAAAAAGTAAACACATAAGAGGTAGAATTAATGTTAACCTTCTGAAATGTACACATGTTAATTCCTGCTTAGAGTACAATTTCACATGCTTACTATTGTTGCATTATACTAATAGAGGTGTTTGATGTAACATCAATGTATTTATAATTGCACTAAGTACAGTTCAATAACTAAATAAAAAAGAAATTCAAATTTCCGCATAAGACCGAAACTAAAATGTAAAAACTTTAAAATGAATTCAGAATTCAAGGCCAAAAGAAAACAACCGCATAACAAGGGTAAAAGGAAGAGGAAAATAGTTGTTCAAGACGCAGATTTACTTTTTTTCTTGCAATTGATTAACACAAGGGCCAAAGTCACAGAAATACGTAGAATAGACATTAGAAAATCTGATAACTTTTGTGTTTGCCTCTAACTACGTCTATATATTTGGTAAGAATTTATTTCTCGCAATGTTTATTTCTTAAACTCTGTATCTAGTCAAACATAGACACTTAAATTGAGATTGAGGAGTATATTCCCAAATGAAAGGATAATTGAGACACTGCGGACACGTGAGGACTTAAAAATGTAAACACACAAGAGGTGAAATTAATGTTAAACTTCTGAAATATACACATGTTAGTTCCTGCTTAGAGTACAATTTCATGTCCTTTCTATAATAGAGTAATAAATGAAGTGAAGAAGTAAAGAAATATGATAACGTAAAAGTGAAATACACGTGTAGGAGAATAGGTGGCAAACCAAGTAGTAGTACTTGTTAAATAAAGTGGACCCACAACCGGAAAAAGGGAAAGAAACCAAGTACAATTGAAATAAGTCTAAATTTAATGTACAACTCAGACAACTTTTTGTAAAATTTATTGTTGCTGTGTTCGTCTCTCTCGGACACATATATATACTAGAAAAAAGAAGAAATATATCAGCCTTTTGTCTTAGCCTAGCCTTTTGTCTTAGCTTCTAAGGCTGCTCCCTCGTCTGATGTTGAAATCCTATATTATTTTTTTTTTAAGAAAATTCTACTTGAGTTGCAGAAGAGGAAAAAGAAAAAATATAGAAAATTCAACTCACCCTCATTGCGTGGAAGTCTTTATAAATACCAGAAAATCTTGGTGGTTGAAATTTCTAACTAAATAAAGAATATCTTCTTCCTTTTGAAAAAAAAAAAAAGGTTTTTCTCTTGGGTAAGTAAGAATATGCTTTCAAGATCCATTTATCACAATTTTGTCTATACTAGCTGAACTTCATCTGTTAAAAAAATAAAAGATAGTACTATACCTAAAATTAAACTTTATAATGAAGACACAAATAAACAAATACAAATAATTCTATACTTCACCTGTTGAGAGAGTGATGAAGGCGTGTGAAAACACAGAGGTCGAAACTTCGTACCCAATTATTTGTATTTGTCGCATATAATCCACCCATTGCTTATATGTCCTTTCTTTTTCACTGCATCTCTTCATCTCCATTTTTACAGTATTCATATCCCTCTCTTTCTATCTCGTCCGCCACACGCATCTACTCTTACAATTTTCTTGTTCTGCTTCATCTTTTGTCGGCAGTGTCACTTTCAGGTTTCTGTCTTGTAATAATTGAGTTTCCCTTTTGAGAGAGATCACGTGAATGTGTGTAGGGGAAATTGTGTTCATTTTAAAGTTAAACAATTGGAGCTGCTGATTTGGGCTAAGCTTTAATTCCGTGTTTTGAGATCTGATTTCAATAGAAATGGGAAGTTCTGAGGAGAAAGTTGTGGCTGTGATCATGGTCGGTGGACCAACCAAAGGTATGCATTTTCATTCAAGTTTAGCACTACCATCCAATTTCTTTTCAATTCCTTGATTCATTTCGTTTCAATTATTTGAAAATACTTAGTAGTATTAGTTTTTGGATAAAAACAAAGGTATGCATTTTGATTCCAGTTTAGCACTTCCATATCACTGTTTGGAATCTGGGAATAAAGGGAATTCTTGATTCGTTTCATTTCATTTTTTTTTTTTTAATAAAGTTCAAATCTTGTGAATTCAGATCGCAGCCCTGTTCTTGTTTCCTATCAATTTTCAATTGATTCCTTAGCAATGTGTATTAACAGGTACACGATTTCGTCCATTGTCATTGAATATCCCAAAGCCACTTTTTCCATTAGCTGGACAACCAATGGTTCATCATCCGATCTCTGCCTGTAAAAAGGTAATGCTTTCTTTGTACTAATGCCAAAAGATTGTTATAGACATTTGGTGTTCTAAGTTGTAACACAAGCTGTATTCAGTATTCTTGCATTCATTGATGAATGGGGTGGGCAAAGTCCAAACTTTTATGCATTAAACTAATAACTTATGTACCATGGGTTTTTCAGATTCCAAACCTAGCGCAGATCTACCTTGTTGGCTTCTATGAGGAGCGTGAATTTGCGATATATGTTTCCTCAATCTCGAATGAACTAAGAATTCCTGTCAGGTTACATTACTTTCCTGCTCATCCGTGCATTGAATTGCTGAACTTCTCAATATGGGAGCTCATTGATGTGATGTTTCTATTGAACTTATTGTTAATAGATACCTGAAGGAGGACAAACCACATGGTTCAGCTGGAGGCCTTTACAACTTCAGGGATCTAATTATGGAAGACAGCCCGGTTTGAATCTTCACTCTTCTTGATTGTATTCTTGTGATGATCATGTATAAATTTCTCTGAATAACTAACTACAGAATTAAGTGGGGCTACTGCCTCATCATACTTAGCTATAGTTATAACTGTTAACGTGGTTATTTTATTTTACCTGGCAGTCACATATATTTTTGCTGAACTGTGACGTTTGCTGTAGTTTTCCACTGCCTGAGATGCTTGGTATATGACTCTTTCTTTCCCTCTTTATACTTCGTTCACACTTTTTTTTTCCCTCTCGTCTCCCTTTTGTTCAACGTCTCATCAATAAAGAGCACTGCAGTGATTTAGAGTTTGATTTTCCCAAGTTTTACCTTCTGCTTTGCTCCAAATTTGCAGAGGCTCATAGAAGATATGGTGGAATTGGAACTATTCTTGTCAGCAAGGTATATGAGAGTACTCTCGAATTGTTTGTCTAGTCACTTGCTATTGGCTATTTCATAGCTTATTAGCATCTATAATTCTGATTACTGCATGTTGAAAGTCTTATTTGAGTTTCCATATGGCATGTGCAGGTGTCTGCTGAAACAGCTAGTGAATTTGGAGAACTGGTCGCTGACCCCGTTACCAACGAACTGTTGCATTACACAGAGAAACCTGAAACTTTTGTACGTTCAGATCCAACATTTACTTACTCTTGGAGTTTTACTTGCATAAACTATGAAATGTGTAGGTTTATACCCATGGTTTCTTGCCTAATATGACTGCAATGCAGGTGAGTGACCGCATTAACTGTGGTGTGTACGTATTTACACCAGATATCTTCAATGCTATTCAAGGAGTATCCACTCAGAGGAAAGACAGAGGTTAGTGTATGCATCATAACTAGAGATTCCCTTGATTATGCATTAAAAGAACTGAGATTTTTGGTCCATCTCTTCCTTTGACCTCATTGTTCTAGTGCCGTGTTCACCTTAAAAGCATAATGGCTGATTTGAACACTGACGCAGTGCATTGCTGAAATTGATTGGTCTCAAGCAATAGTACTATATGGGGGGATTTTATGAAGTATTTTCTCTTCTTTTGCAGCTAACCTAAGGCGTGTATCCAGCTTTGAAGCTCTTCAGCCAGTAAATAGGTATAATTTCCCTGTCCAACTACATGTGATAGACATTTTGCTGCTACCTTAAGAGAATAGTTATCTCATTTGCAATTGCCCTCTATTATGATATCACTCTTGCAGCTAAACAATGGTATCGAGGTTCTTAGTGTGTGATTTTCATTCTTCTAATCAACAACAACAACAACAACAACAACAGCCCAGTGAAATCCCACATCTTGGGGTCTGGGGAGGGTATAATGTACGCAGACCTTACTCCTACCAAGGTAGGATGACTGTTTCCGAGAGACCCTCGGCTCAATAGAAGCATAAAAAGGGGGTCAGATAAGGTTAAAAGATTTAAAACGATATTGCAATGAAATAATGCAAGCGACACAGTAAAACAGGATAATCAAGGAATTCAAAGCGATATGGAAATACAAATCACGAAAGCGGCACAGATAAAATAGAGTAGTCAAAGTACAGAAAGTAGCAAATAATAACATAAATCAAAGCACAAGAAATTATAATGCGCTAATGCGCCTACTAATAAGGAAAGATAACGAGACTTATATACTAGCCTTCTACCCTAATGTGGGTCCTCCACACCTTCCTATCTAAGGTCATGTCCTCGGTAAGCTGTAACTGCGTCATGTCCTGTCTAATCACCTCTCCCCAATATTTCTTTGGCCTACCCCTACCTCTTCTGAAACCATCCATGGCTAACCTCTCACACCTCCGCACTGGGGCATCTATGTCTCTCCTCTTCACATGCCCAAACCATCTCAGTCGCATTTCCCGCATCTTGTCTTCCACCGAGGCCACTCCCACCTTATCCCGAATAGCCTCATTTCTAATCCTGTCGCTCCTAGTGTGCCCACACATCCATCTCAACATTCTCATCTCGGCAACTTTCATCTTTTGAACGTGAGAGATCTTAACTGGCCAACACTCCGCCCCATACAACATAGCCGGTCTAACCACCACTCTGTAGAACTTGCCCATGAAACTACTTTTCTTTTGGATGGCCTGAGCACCAAGCCTAACTTCCACGCCAACCTCCTGGGATGTCTCACTGAACTTACACTCTAAGTATTGCTTAAAAAACATGGTTGCTTCTTTCTCTTTATTGTCAAGTTCCACGCACTTAGTTGGCACTATCAGGAATCTCTAAGGGCAGACAGTCCAATCCGGATTCAACATTTATTTTACTGATTTATCTCAGCATTTTGTTTGGTGGATGGTGAAATGGGTGAAGCTTTTAATTGTAGTAGCTGATAATCACTTTTCAGGACAGAGGTTCTAGGTGCTGATATAATTTTTACCTTTAGTTTCTTAGGGCAATGTCAAATACTTATCGTCTTTAAGTTGTTGAGGAGAATGAATAATAAGCAGATTTAGAGTTGCTAAATCTTCTGAATGATAATGATTATAGTTTGTTTTGAGTTTAATTCATTTCATGTGGATGATGTTACTACACTATCATACGTTCCCTCAAGGTCACCTGTTATTTTGAGCTGTAACTGGAAGAGGTTACTGCTCACTGCTTTACTGGTAAATGCTAGGTTACTGCTCACTGCTTGACTGGTAAATGCTATTCAAAGGGCAAAGTGTATATCTTGTTGTCTTCACCGTCAGCGAGGAGTCCACCAAAACTGAAACCAGTCTTAAATCTTTGAAGCCCACACTTACCCAGAGCTTAAGCCATTTGATTATGGCATGTTCCTGTGGTCTGCTAGCACTTTTTTTTTTTTTTTTGGGTGAAGCGTGGTCTGCTAGCAGTTAGTTTGAACAAGACAATGCCACTAACATATGAAAATTGAACTGTGTGGTTGTACACCTCTAGCTTGAATCCTGTTACCTGGTCTTATAATATACCTCCTGAAAGAAGCTCTTTCTGCACAAGTATTATACGAATAAATTACCTGCTCTAGATGATGCACTCTCAGCAAAAGATAGTCAAGTAGGGGTCTCCATAGTGCAGTTACTAGAGCTGGATTATGGGTCTCTGAGTCACAGCTCTAGTAGAATTCACGAATGAGGTTTATGCTTCTTAATAGGAGCAGTAAGTTAATCTTTCTATTGAGTAATACTTAGAATTGGAAAACAAAGTTTAAAGCTACAGGTGAACCTGAAAAGGATGTCTGTTTCCTTCTTTTCCTTTCCTGATACGAGCTTATTTGACAGGAGTCTTCCAATAGACTTTGTACGGTTGGATCAAGATATTTTGACACCTCTTGCAGGGAAGAAGCAGCTATATACCTATGAAACCATGGATTTCTGGGAACAAATTAAAACACCAGGGTATGCCAATCACATAAAGTGCTCATCATACCATTTTCCATTTCAAATGTCAAGATTTGAGGTGACAGGTGGGTTTATTTCTTTTGCAGAATGTCTTTGAAATGCTCTGGTCTCTACCTGGCTCAATATAGTTCCACCTCACCACATCTTTTGGCAAGTGGGGATGGCTCAAAGACTGCAACCATCAATGGTGACGTTTATATCCATCCATCTGCTAAAGTTCATCCAACTGCAAAGGTAGATATATTCAGATACACATACAACTAATGTATTCCGATTATTATATTATGCTGTAGATCTCTGGTTGGTTAATTGAGATTAATGGTTATTTATTTTAGAGAAAAGGGTCAAATTGCCCCTTTACTATGTGAAAAGGATCGATTTTACCATCCGTTATACAATCGGTTCAAATATACCCCCACTGTTAACTATATGGTTCAAATATACCCCTCTTCCGTTACGGGTGTCCAAGGTGGACAACCAATCTAACGTGGCATTGATATTTTGATGAGGTGGAGGCCATGTGGCATGCCACCTCAGCGCCCCAACCCATTTTACCCCTCCCGCCCACATGTTCTTCCACCACTAGCATTTCTTCCCTTCCACCACCATTGCCAAAAAGTATAACGGAGGGTGAAATCGATCCTTTTCACATAGTAGAGGGGCAAATTTGACCCTTTTCCCTTTATTTTACTGCAATAACTTTTATGATATGAAAAACAGCAAGGATATGTTTACTTGTTTATTGACGAAAATTATGTTTGCAAGTATTAACAGCCTCTGTGTCCGTATGTCGTAACTCGTACACATATAGGCTCTTAGCCAAGTCTGTATTGACTAGTACATGTCTGCTACACGGTAGCTTGAGGTCATTTTTTTTTTTAAATGAATCTGATTCTTTGGTATGAATTATGTCATGTATTGCAGCATTTTCTACATTGACAAAGCTGCAACTTATAATTTTGTTTCAGTTTAAGGTAATTAGATCAATCTGATTTCTGCTTGGCGTCTACTATTAATCAAAAGAGCTAGCTCTGATTGCTCTGGCTTGCTTCCATCCTACGCCTCATAAAAATTTATCACATTGTTTTCTCTCACATCACTAATTGCCACAGACACTTCTGATTCCAGTTGCACTGATTTTGTACGCTCTTATGACCTCCTTCCTTCACCTAGAATTGACTTGTCTGTTAAAATGTTGAACAGATTGGTCCAAATGTTTCAATTTCTGCTAATGCTCGTATTGGAGCTGGTGCCAGGCTCATCAGTTGTATTATCCTTGATGATGTTGAAGTCAAGGTACCACTTTACTACATCACAGCTCATGAGATACTTTTTTTTTAAAAAAAAAAACTAACAGCTCATGAGATACTTCAATGACATTTGCTTGAATTTAACATGGGTTTCATTTTCTAGGAAAATGCGGTTGTTATTCATGCAATTATTGGCTGGAAGTCTTCAATCGGCAGATGGTCAAGAGTCCAGGTAAGTGATGGAGATGGCTATATTCTTGTTTAATATATCAAATACATTGCTAAAAAAAGATGTTTTGGCCTTGTCACCCCAAAAATATACCATGAGATAAAGTCGTTCTTAATTTGTCAGTTTGTTTGTCCTGTCCATACATAATGGCAGCTGGTTTCTCCTTTGAAATTTGGGAAGAGGGAAGAGCTGTCATACTACACTACTTTCATCAGAACTGTAGATTTAAATATTTTGGAGAGTGTTACTGATTAGTGGAATGAGGGATCAAGAGACGGATAGGGAGGGAATGGCCTATCAATCATTGGTTGACCTTCCGTTGAACCAGTCACGGAGCTCTCAACTGAGTTGTTTAGGTTCTGGAATTCCATCTCTAGTTGGGGCTAAGTACCTTTTCAGATCAAAATTGGACAATATACTTGCTATTCAGTAATGATGATGTTAAATTAGTTCCAAGTGTGTAATCTAGGTATTAAATGAAGAGAGTTCTTTTCTTCATTGAGATGAAGTAAATTTTGTGCTTGACAGTAAGAACTCATGTTGTGTGTTATCATTGTCACAAAAAAAAAAAAAAAGTAAGAACTCATGTTGATCACTAGATTCTGTGAACAAAATCAATTTCAGAGTTAGGTCTCTTCAATGAGAATTCCTAAGATTGGCTGTACTAATCCTTTTTCTTGGGGTCTATTCCATGCTAGCTGAATAGCACCTCCAGTATTTCATTTGCTTTCTCCAGTCCTAGTCTTCACATTAGGTGTCTAAGCTTAAATCAAACTGATTTCAGGGAGCAGGAGACTACAACGCAAAGCTCGGGGTCACAATTCTTGGTAGTGTATTTTTTTATTCCCAGATTCCTAGTTGTTACAGTTCTTATGTTTACAAATTGTTAACATTAAACTTTGTCGTGGTGTTTTAACTAAATCAATATATTGGAATCAGGTGAATCTGTAACGGCTGAGGATGAAGTAGTGGTTATCAACAGCATTGTCCTGCCCAACAAGACTCTTAATGTGAGTGTCCATGAAGATATCTTACTTTAAACTCAATGAGATGAATTTGGCAGTGCCCTTGTGCTTCTGCTACTGAGCCAATTCCTTCGCCGTAGGCTTGTATTACCATTTAGTTTATGTAAGTATTGTTGGTACATTTGAGTACAGAACAATTCGCTAGTTTACTGTTTATTTGTAACTTTCCCTTGTAAGATATTGCAATAAACCATAAGTTTCGTTCCTTTTTCTTAGTTTTATTTTTGGTCGCTCACCCCGTGTAATCTCAGTTTTCTCTTAATGGCAATTCATCCCAATTTATTAAGTTTCTTAAAAGGAATATAGGACGTCTGGTGGTGAAGATTTCACTCTACCATATTTCAGATACTTCTTAACCCGATTCCAAGAAGAAGAAAAAAAGATTAGTACCTGGGATCAACTTTGTGCACTTCACAATAATGGAGTTGTCAACAAGGTTGCTTACCTTTTCTTTAGGGCCTGTTTGGAAAGCCACCCAGGTAATTGGAATTGGGTGTAATTGGATGTAATTACACAGTTTGGCCTGTTTGTTTGATCAGATAATTACACAGTTAGATGGGAATTGGGTGTAATTGAGAGGGTGTAATTAGACTCTCCAATTCTCAAGAGGGGGCTGAGAATTGGGTGTAATTACATCATGTAATTATAGGGTTACTTTTTAGTTTTTTTTTTTTTTAAATTTCTTTTCTTTTTTAATTTACTTTTTATTTCTATCATTTAATTTCTTTTTTACTTTATTTTAATTTCTTTTCTTTTCTTATTTATTTTTTATTTCTATTATTTAATTTCTTTTTTATTTTTACTTTTAAATTATTTTTATTTTTAAAATATATTTTTCTTTTTATGGTATTTATATTTCATTTTCTTTCTTCTCATTCTCAACCTTTACTTCTTTTGGTTCCATGTAATTGCTCGTATTTTTTTCAGTTTTTTATTTTATTCATTTAGTATAACCGTGTTAATATTCTAATATTTGAAACTACATATCTTAATATTAGAAAGAATGAGTCATTGACAAACTTGGTATATAATGAGTAAAGTTGTTAAAGTAGAATTTCGTTGTGAACGGTTATAGACTTATATTTTCCCTTTCTTTTGAATTATAGGAGTATTTACTTATGTTACGTTGAAACTTACTTATGTAACGTTGGAATTTGACATAAGAGTATTATGTTAAATTTTTTTTCTTTTGGATTTTGAATTTAAGTTATATTTTTTATTTTAAAAATATTTGCTTTAGTACTATTGACTTGTTATTTCGCAGCATGCTGTTTATTTTTCACTTACAGTTGATAGAATTATTGTCAAACATTTGACTAATGTTATGGCTGTATTTATAAATATTCTTTTTTTGTCAAACATCCAATCTCATGATATTCTCAGAAAAAAAGGTATGCTTTTAAGTTTTATAATCAATTAAAATATTATTAATTTGAAATTATATATCAATTATTTTTTTACAATATTAGTTACAAATATACGATTATTAATTAACATATTTTCAAGAAAAATGTATTATTAAATAAATAATTTAATATCATTTATATATGCTCATGTTTTTTAAATATTAATTTTAATTTTTTTATAATGAAATTTTATTTTTAAATTAAACTAACCGTGTAATTACACATGTGCAACCAAACAGCACGCTTGTAATTACACTGTAATTACGTTGTGACAAACAAACAGGTCGTGGTAATTACAATACTGTGTAATTACTAGGCTATGTAATTACTAGGGTAATAATTACACCGATTCCAATTACCACGTGGAATACGTTTGACAAACTTTCGTAGTTGATAATTAAGTAAAATATAAACGTTCGTAATTATAATGATAGTGAATGGTAGAGGATATACATAACAAATAGATGGTAAATGAATTTTATTTTTAAATAAAAAATCCATCTTGAGATTACGAGAGATTAGACATACGAATATCCAGGTAAAAAATGTCCTTAATTAAGCATCCCTACATAACATTTTTTGTGCTATTATTACCGCAAAGTAACTCCTATAATATTATTTATTACTATAATAATTTTTGCATGGTTATTCACCATATAAATAATTAAAGCATCACAATTCCATCCACCCTCGAGTCCTCCCCTCCTATCTTTTCTCTTTTATTATTTTTTATTAAAATTATAAGCCACTCCATGGCCACTTGACAGAAAGAAAATAGATAGTACTAACTAATAAATTAAACGGAGCTTCTATACAATTTTGCATGTCTAAATATGATTTCAAACCATGATTTGAAATCATGTCCAAACGGCTCCTTAGTACTATTTCTGTCTCCAACCGCAACCTTCACTCTTCAGCCTCCTCTTTTCCATTTCTTTTACTCTCATTTTTTCTATCGTCTGATTTTCTTGATCAGTTTTCTGGTCATAATATTTTTTTCCACCCAATTCTTTGTATATTCATGCATATATTTATATTCTTCATTTGATGCTTGGTACGTGTAGATAGGTTTGATTGATGAGGTTATTTTATGTATTAAATCAAACAATTGTGTCAGTTTTTTTATAGAGAAAAGACATTATTTTCCCCCCGAACTTGGCACGAAAACTCAATTTAGCAATTAAACTTAACTTCTAATTATTTACCCCCTAAAGAACATATGTTTCAATTATTTTTCACCCTAAAAAAATAAGACCACTCTCACAATGTGAGGTGTAGTACACTCCTGCATTGCCGTGTCATTGCCACATCATTGCCATGTAAAAAATTACCAACCCTTCATTTTTTTTTCTTTTATTATTTCTTCTCTTTCTTCTTCTTTCTCCCTTTTCCCTTTTTTCTTCTTTCTCCTCATCCTCACCACACTTATAGCAACCACCACCGCCGCCATAACCATCGCCTCCTTAAATCAACCCAACTGAAAAATTCTATCTTTGTCAAAAAAAATCTTTTATTAATCATATTTTCACGTTAATTAATTCCTAATCAATTATTAAAATTCATAAATCACATTTTTTCCAACATTAACTTCCACCCACCTGCACCCACCCACCACCCTTTCTTCTTAAACACCCCACCCCCCCTTTTCGCCTCACACCAGTCCATTTGAAGGGCAATTCGTGCAATTTCTTCATTATTGAACATTGCAATTTCTTCATTACTCAACTAAAGAAAAACACATCAACCAAATAGCTTATATAATCAATATTTTACAGTTCCAATTGTCAAAGACTAACCCATTTTCAACAGAAAAAAAAAAAAGGAAAACCATTAAGAGAATTAGGATGGAACCTTACGGGTATTGAATAAAAACTTGGAGAAATTGGGGTTCAGTAGAGGGAGGCAAGGATGGTGGGAGGGTTTTTTTTTTTTTTAAGCCGAATTGATGGTAATGATGGTGTTGTGAAGATGGGTGGTGACGAGGTGGCTTAAGGGTGGAGATGGGTTGGTTTGGGGTGAAGGAGATGGTGGTTTGTTGGTCGGGGTTAATGGGCGATGGTAGCGGTGCAGTGGTGGTGTGATGGAGATCAGTGGGTGAAGGTGATGGTGGGTCACGGTGACGATGGGGTTTTAGGGGGTGGTCAGACGGTGGATCAATGATGTGGTGGTTGTTTTCAGGTGGGATGACGGCGTCGGGCGTGGCAACGAGAGAGGGGGATCGGGGATTGTGAAGGAGGAGGTTGAAAAAATGGGGAAGATTGGGTTGGGGCGGGGGTTGTTATTTTTATTTTATTTTTTAATTGTATATTATATATATATATATAATATCAGCGGGTCTACCTTTTTGTATTCTTCACTCTCTTAATTTTTTTTTGCCACGTCAGCATTTGAGGTTGGATTTAATTAAGATGAAAGTTCTTTGGGGATATTTAAACGCTCATAAAGTTTAATTGCTAAACTGAGTTTTCGTGCCAAGTTCGGGAGGACAGTCTTTTCTCCTTTTTATATCTATAAACAAAATCAAATCAATAAAATAGAGTTTCTATCAGGGTTTTTTTGCTTTTTTCTTGGTTCGATGAGAAACATTTATAACAAAACTAATTTGTTTTTTTATGAAATATGATGCAAATGCCATACTATTTCATACAACCATATACCCTAATGCAGTTCATTTTAATTAAAAAAAAAAATTACACACGAAACTATCAATTACAATACAATAAAAGGAGGAAAAAAATTCATATCATGCACGGGAGCTTCAACTTCTAAAAGGTGGGCTCTTTTAACTTTATAAAATGTATATACTTGAAAAAACTTGATTAAAAATAGATGGATTGTTACGAGGGACAACAAAAACATCAGAGATGTAATTGATTCGCTTAAATTAAATGAATATATATAATGTTGGGTTAATTTATCTTAGTTTGACTTCTTTTTTTTAAAGTTAAAATCAAATCAAATTAAGTATGATCGATTTTTTTCTTCATTATCAAACCACTCAATTATTATTTTTCAATTAACTCAACTTATTGATTTGTTTCTCAATTTATCGATTTGTTTCCGGTTTATCAATTTTCTTTATATACCCTACTTGGTATAATGGTACTTTTGTGCACCGGCGGAATGACGGAAAAATTACTTCAATGGATATTTATTATTGCTCAAATGTAACTTAAAAATTAAAATTCAACTTTTTTCTTTTTATCATTATCTTATTCATTGTGAATGACTTTACTTGTTTAATTAATTAGTTATGGAAATACAAATTACAGAACATTACTAGTAATTCTTTTCAATGTACATGTCGTCTTGTGCTATCAAATGGCTCGTGTAAACAAACTAAAATTATAAATTATTTTTGTCTAAGCTTAGCAAAATAGAGATTAGTTAAGGGGGTTGGACTTTGGAGTAAGTGATGGCCGGAGGGGTATCAGGAGGGTGAATTGACGAAATGGTGGTGGGAGAAGCGAGAGGAAAAAGTTAAAATGAAGTGGGACCTGCAAGCACTTGTCAGTTAATGGAGACCCTTACACAACTCACAAGTACGGCACGGCATACCTCACACACCATAAATTTGTTTCTAGTTTGGTGCAAAGTCATTGGAGTACATCAACACGCTCTTTACCTATGTCAACGAAGCGTCAATCAGCTGTTGCAATGGGAAAGCAACGTAAGCCGAGGGCCAAGGATCGGAATAAAAGAGAGATGAGTATGGAGGAGAAGCATAAATTAGGCGTTGGATTGCAAAGTTTACCGCAAGAGAAGATGCCGCAGTTAGTGCATATTATAAGGAAGAGGAATGAACATTTAGCCCAAGATGGTGAGCTCGACATTGACACGGAGACTCTATGGGAGCTTGATCGCTTTGTGGCCACTATTTAAATCAATGTTAACATAAAAAATCAATGATGCCAGAAAAGACAACCCCCTTAATGTCAAAAGAAATTTGGAAGGTTGTTACTTATCATAAAATTTATATATGCTCCCTCTGATTCTTTTTTAACTCATCAGCTTTTAAATCACTCGCTTGGAGATATGATCAAATTATACAAATTAGCATAGGCATATATATCAATAATCAAATACAATAAAATTAAAATAACATAAAAGAAAATAAAAATAAAATAAGACAAGTCCCATATTTTTTTTTTTTAAAGAAACATACTTAAAGGAGTGGACTTTCATTGTCAATACACTTATGCTGGAGTAGATTAAACGAAACTTAAAAAGTGCAAAGAAAGGACAAACGAAACAGGCATTTGTCAAACATCAGCATAAATTAGCAATGGACTATATATTTTGGTATTCAAATTGATTATAATATTCTTGTGACTTGTGAGACGCGTAGGAAGAAGCTATGTATGGGTTGATCAATATTGGGATTAAATGTATGTGATGTTCGAACTTATGTTTTTTTATCAATATTTTATTTTAGAATTTTATCCATTCAAATTTTTGCATTATATGTCTAAGGATTTCGGTATGGCATGATTTCTTTTTCTTTATTGATTTAGCTAAATTTGGTTAACATTTTTTCTCATTTAAATGAATGCATCTATATAATGTTGTTTTCTATTTTACATGATTCACTTTTTTGTAAATAATTTTTTTAATTGACGCCAATACATACTTGCAACGTACGTACGCTAAAACTAGTCTTATTATTAAATAACTGCATAAGGTACTTGTATACGGTAAAAACCGGATGCGAGGCAAACCGGTGGAGCGAGGGGACCGACTGATCTGCCTTCTTCGTCATTGGAACGACCAAGCCCGGTGACCCGAGCATTCGTGGCCGTTGGTCCGTATAGCCGTTGGTCCGTACGGCTGTTGGTCCGTATAGCCGTTGGTCCGTACGGCTGTTGGTCCAAGTAGCCGTTGGTCCGTGTGGCCGTTACACGCGAGCCACGTGCCAGTAGCGTCCTGTCATGGTCAACTACCCACCATGCGTGTGTCAGACGGCGCCGTCAGTCTAATCCCACCAAATCCGTGCAGAGCTGCCCTTATTATTATTATTTTATTAATTCATATTGGATGAAACCCATGGAAGTCACACTATAAATAGGGCATATCCCCCTCCTTTGTAAGGGTTGACTTCTTTATTTTCCAAGAACACTTGCAATAGAAAAATATATATGCAATCTCTCTCTTAATATCTGATCCGGCCAAGGCCGTTTGTTTCCATTTACGTTGTGTTTCTTCCATTAAGTATTCAACATGGCTTCTAAACGTTCATGTCCGTAGCAAATTAAGCAAATCACCGTTACTAGCCGTTTTATTACCAAATACTCACACGCTTATTTTCCGCTATCAAATATACATCAAGATCCAAGCACATATCCTATACCCGCGTACAAATTCAATTGGTTTCCCAATTTCGGGGTAAACAGTTTGGCGCCCACCGTGGGGCTAGGATAATTGTGGTCTTTGATCTTGATCTCTATCTTACCCATCAAAATCAGAAACATCTACTGTCCGTCTCTGAAAAAACGGACCAAATGGCTAACAGTGGGCAATCTGGTCACGTTAACAACAACGAGATCGTGGCCGAAAATGAAGGCAGCGGGCCATGAGGATCGCCAAACCCCACTGACCCTTTAAATACTAACAATTCAATTACTTTGTCCGGGACACAAGTCCGGAAAGAACCGGATACCCCGAATGATAATATTGACTTGCGTTTAATTTTTGAAATGTTGCAGGAACAGAGAGCGGCGATTGCCGAACGGGGAATCGTAATAGCCCAGCTGCAAAACGGAAGGGGTAAAACGACCCCGAAAAAGGCGAAGAGTGTTGTTGAACCCAGAAGAGATGAGGCACGGATGGTTGAAATCAATGGCTCCAGAGCTGGTCCATCCACCGAGGTTCTGAGAATGCTCGAAACGTTGGCGAAGCGGGTGGACTCGACCGAAAAAAGGGTGGAGACATACAACTCTCGGGTGGATCAAATCCCGGGGGCTCCGCCTATTTTGAAAGGGCCGGATTCAAAGAGGTACATCCAAAGGCCTTTTCCTCCGAGTGTAGCTCCGAAATTGATCCCGAAGAGGTTCAAAATGCCGGATATCCAAAAATATGACGGCATCCTCACGAACACGTGACCTCATACACCTGTGCTATAAAAGGCAATGATATGGAAGATGATGAAATCGAATCCGTGTTGCTGAAAAAGTTCGGGGAAACTCTGTCAAAAGGAGCATTGACTTGGTACGATCATCTGCCCGAGCATTCAATCACTTCTTTCGAAATGCTCGCCGATGCCTTCATAAAAGCACACGCCGGAGCCAAAAAGGTGCAGGCTCGAAAGACGGATATTTTCCGTATAGCCCAAAGAGACAAGGAGCTATTGCGTGAATTTGTCATCCGGTTCCAAAGGGAACGAATGGAGCTCCCCCCGGTTCCGGAGGAATGGGCCGCACAAGCTTTCACAAAGGGGCTCAATGTTCAGAGCTCGACGGCTTCGTTCAAATTAAAGGAAAGCTTGCTGGAATACGAGGCTGTGACCTGAGCGGATGTCCATAACCGATACGAGTCAAAAATTCAGGTATAGGATGACCAACTCGATCTTCCCCCGGGGCCCGTAAAAATGAACAAAAGCTCGGAGAGATCACGAAAGAATTACGAACCGGAGGCCGGACCATCTAGGGAAAGGTATCGGCCATACTCTCGAAAACCAAGCTTCAGGTCGGAAAAATCAAGGGATGGCCCGAGTCATTTCTCCGGGCGGGGGTGATAAACGGGCCGAGTCCCCAGTTCAGGTATACCACCGAGGAGTCAAACGAGGAGGCCACGGCTGTGAAACTCGATCTCACAGATGAACTTCGCGAAAACGTGTTGGTCCGTATTGCAACCCAGAAGCAGAGAATGGGAAGGTACTACAATCGGAGAACCAATTTTTGATATTTCTAAGTTGGGGACTTGGTGCTTCGGAAAGATACCTTGAGCACCAAGAATCCCAACGGAGGAAAACTGGTTCAGAACTGGGAAAGACCGTACAAGATAACCGAGGTAACGGGCAAAGGATCGTGTCAGCTGGAATCCGTGGACGGGCAGCGATTGTGCAGCAACCGGAACGTGGCTCATGTGAAGGGATATTACTGCTAAGGTATGGACACCTCATGTTTAACCTTTTTCTTTTTGCAGGAAGTCAAGTACCAGATAAAGTTAGGATCTAGGTCTGAAAACGCGTGTTGCACTCTTTTCCTTAGTACGGTTTTGTCCCAAAATGGGTTTTTCGACAAGGTTTTTAATGAGGCAACAAGTACAACGTGTTACTTAACAAAATAAGGACAAACGGCCGGGAACTCGGGGTCACGGCCTACGAGTGGGGGCTTGATAGCGCTCGCCTGATTTTTGCAGCTCGGATAAGCACTAGGGGACTTATACCCACATCGAGGTTTACCCCGGTTAATGGAAAACGGAGGAGCTCAACAAATCAAGATCGGACCTTCTGCATTAGGTTTCGGTGTAAGGACCAAACGATCAAAATAAATCGTGTCCCCTCAATATTTGCTACGGCAAAACCAAAACCGGACCTTCTGCATTCGGTGTCGATGAAAGGACCAAACGATCATAATGAATCATGTCCCATTTAGTATTTGCTACGGCAAAACTAAGGCCCGGTCACCGGCCATAACCTTCGATGTAAGGACCAAACGATCATAATGAATCGTGTCCCATTTAGCATTTGCTACGGCAAAGCTAAGGCCCGGTCACCGGCCATAGCCTTCGATGTAAGGACCAAACGATCGTAACGAATCGTGTCCCGTTGTATATTTGCTACAGCAAAGGCAGAAGGAATTAAAATTCTCATATGTACAAACATTTTGCAAACGCAAAGTCATCAAAAGCTGGTATAACAAAATCTTGGGTGTCTTTCTGTTAAAAGGACTTCGCCCCGATGGTAACCGCCGTATTCCGGCACTGCCCCACTCACATACTCTATATCGAGGATTGTGCCCGAAATTCGATAAAGGCGACAAGGTCACAATGACCCAAGCCAAAGCTCGGCAAATTCCCCCAAAACGGGGATTGCTACATCAAAAACTTTGCCAAGGTTGAAAAAATACCGACCCTAAAGAAAATGCCTATCGTAATTCGGAGACATCTGAACTTATGAAGCATCGGATAAGTCCCACGGGCACGGAGAATTAACGACTATGAGTCGACCTGTCCTAAAACGGACCAACGATCATGACAAAAATAATGGCAAACATTCAAAACGAAGAAATAAGAAGGTAACGACGAGCTGACAGGGCCACCGGTTTCAGAAGTTATCCACTCCCCGTTACTCCGATAGATCGGAGATCCGGGAAGTGTGGGGCTATCTGTATACGGTAAAAACCGAATGCGAGGCAAACCGGTGGAACGAGGGGACCGACTGATCTGCCTTCTTCGTCATTGGAACGACCAAGCCCGGTGACCCGAGCATTCATGGCCGTTGGTCCGTATAGTCGTTGGTCCGTACGGCTGTTGGTCCGTATAGCCGTTGGTCCGTACGGCTGTTGGTCCGAGTAGCCATTGGTCCGCGTGGCCGTTGGTCCGTGTGGCCGTTACACGCGAGCCACGTGCCAGTAGCGTCCTGTCATGGTCAACTACCCACCATGCGTGTGTCAGACGGCGCCGTCAGTCTAATCTCACCAAATCCGTGCAGAGCTGCCCTTGGTCACTACCCAGTGTAATCCCACAATAGTGGGGTCTGGGGAGGGTAAGATGTACGCAGCCTTACCCCTACCTGGGTAGGGAGGCTGTTTCCGATTGACCCTCGGCAACCCTCCTCCTTTATCCGGGCTTGGGACCGGCAATGTGAGCGAGCTCACACTGGCGGAGTTACCCTTATTATTATTATTTTATTAATTCATATTGGATGAAACCCATGGAAGTCACACTATAAATAGGGCATATCCCCCTCCTTTTTAAGGGTTGGCTTCTTTATTTTCCAAGAACACTTGCAATAGAAAAATATATATGCAATCTCTCTCTTAATATCTGATCCGGCCAAGGCCGTTTGTTTCCATTTACGTTGTGTTTCTTCCATTAAGTATTCAACATGGCTTCTAAACGTTCATGTCCGTAGCAAATTAAGCAAATCACCGTTCCTAGCCGTTTTATTACCAAATACTCACACGCTTATTTTCCGCTATCAAATATACATCAAGATCCAAGCACATATCCTATACCCGCGTA
This sequence comes from Lycium barbarum, assembly GCF_019175385.1. Classification (NCBI taxonomy): domain Eukaryota; kingdom Viridiplantae; phylum Streptophyta; class Magnoliopsida; order Solanales; family Solanaceae; genus Lycium; species Lycium barbarum. The sequence continues at coordinate 135,534,516 of NC_083339.1, forward strand.
CAAATTCAATTGGTTTCCCAATTTCGGGGTAAACAGTACTAGTAGTCAAAATTAAAATTTTAAGGTATACTATAATTAATAAGGTTAATTTAGTCAAATAAACTCCTAATAATATACTACTTTCTTAAGAAGAGTTGAAGGGAGGGAGTGTAATAAAGAGGAAATGTCTCCAGGTGTCTGAGCTTCATGGCAATTGTACTTTGTGATGGATCATTCCAGTACAATCCAGAGAGTGTAAAAGGAACAAATCAGTTCTTTCTTGTGTTCTTAAGCTCAAAAGATCCACTTTGTCTTAATGCAGTCACAACAGCAAGCCAAGAGCAGGGAGGAGATTTCATTTATGAGCCAGCAAGAAGCTATAGAAGTTGATCAATTGTTGATGGTTCCTCTTGGTTTTACTCTGGATCAGCTCATGGTTTGTCTTCTCAATCTTGATTTCTTACTTGTTAAATTTCTCTACTTATCCCTAAGTTGGGTTTATTTGTTTTTGAGTTCAGGAATTGGCAGGCTTGAGTGTTGCCTCTGCAATTGGAGAGGTAAGTGCTCTCGTAGCATACTTGAGTATAATATATTTATAACTATGGCACCAGTGGGAAAACAGTATTTTTGACAGAGGGTGGATTTTAGTAGTGAAACTGATAGATGAAATCCAGGAATCACAAATGAATTCGAGAATTTCTTAGACTGGACAGGAAAGATTAATACTTTCGAGTGAAACAGTCAGATGTAATTATGGAAGAGATGAGAAATATAGAAGAAGAAGTAAGTTGTATATTTAGTAGTCAATGAATGAATCCAATCAATACAAGTACATGGTTATATGTAATGAGAAAGGTAACTGCTAAGCCTAATCAACTGTGGTATCCTAACAGAATTCTTGACAGCTAAGTGTAACTAACTTGGTAACTAACTCCTTAACTACTAGCCAACTCATCAGCTGATGTGGATATTACAATTAATCCCAATATTCCACTAATCTAATTATCATGTATCAGTACTCCCCTGCCTGAAAAGATCCTTGACCTCAAGGATCAAAAGTTGGGAACCTGAACTTCAAAGTATTTGCAAACTCCCAAGTGGCACAATCCGCAGAAAGTCCGTCCCATTTAATCAAGAGTTGAGCTACAACTTTATTTCCTTTCTTTACCATCCGCCTTTGCAACACACATTCCGGATTAGGGCAGTAGGGGCTAGCAATATCAGTCACAGGAGGGTAGGAAATCTGATCAGGAATATGATAACACCTTTTGAGTAAGGAAACATGGACCGTAGAATGTATCTTCACAGCAGCAGGAAACAGTAGAGTGTAAGCAACTGATCCTACTTTTTGGCAATTTGGAAAGGACCATAATACTTAGCAGCTAGCTTGTGAAATGGTTGATTGGCAACTGTGACTTGCCGATAAGGTTGCGTCTTAAAGTACACCCAATCTCCAACTTCAAAACTCCTCTCAGACCTATGAGAATCAGCCTGTTGCTTCATTCGAAGTTGAGCTCTTGCTAGATGGTGTTTGAGTAGTTGTAGCTTCAATTCTCTACTCACCAAGGTACTGTCCACCTCAACTGAAGCAGATTCACCAGGGAAGATATGGGAGATGCAATGGTGGTGGCCTCCCATATAATGCCTCATAAGGAGTAGTCTTGATAGAACTGTGATAAGAAGTATTATACCAATATTCAGCCAGTGCTAAACACTCAACCCAATTTGTGGCATCATCTGCGCAAAAGCACCTTAAGTAAGTCTCCAAGCACCTATTTACAACCTCAGTTTGCCCATCAGATTGAGGGTGGTAAGCTGAGGAAGTGTTGAGCTGAACTCCTTGTATTGAAAACAGTTCCTGCCAAAACGAACTCAGGAAAACTGCATCTCTGTCAGTTGTGATGTTGTCAGGTAGACCATGTAGTTTAACCACCTCATTTAACATTGCCTTAGCTACTGACTGAGCAGTATAGGGATGCTTCAAAGGAATGAAATGAGCATATTTGCTCAATCTATCTACCACCACAAGTATAACCTCATAAACATTGGATTTTGGAAGGCCATCAATGAAATCCATGCTTATCTGGGACCAGACTACATCAGGAATGGGGAGAGGTTGAAGTAGCCCTGGATAAGCAGCTAAGTCCGACTTATTCCTCTGACAAATGTCACAACACTGCACAATTTTTTTTACGTCTTCCCTCAGTCCTTTCCAATAGAAGAATGTCAATAATCTTCTCAAAGTAGCCTCAACACCTGAGTGCCCCCCATTGGCAGAAGCATGCCAGAAAGTTATGATGTCTTGCCTTAACTGATGCACCTTACCTACCACCAATCTTCCTTTTCTCCTCAACTGACCATTACTCCAAGTAAACTGTGAAACCAAGTTAGGAGTAGCTTGTAATTTAGTAATAATTGCTTTCACCTCAGAATCAGTGTCCCAACTTTGAGCTACAGCTTGTAATAAGTCAGAGCTTGTATTAGAAATCACCAATGCTAGTATCTCAGAACCAGTTACTCTAGAAAGAGCATCAGCTGCTTTGTTTTCAGAGCCTTTCTTGTATTCAATTGTGTAGTCAAATGGCATGAGTTTAGTCAAACCACATGAGTTGAGAATTGGTGTGAATTTTCTGTTCCATAAGGAACTTCAAAGCTCTTTGATCAGTTCTGATAATGAATTTGTGGCCCAACAAGTATTGAGACCATTTGGTCACAGCATGAACAATGGCCAACAACTCTCTATCATATACAGACATGGCAGCATGTCTAGGTGACAATGTTTTACTGAGAAATGCAATTGGATGGCCCTGTTGCATCAAGACAGCACCAATGCCATAGCCACTAGCATCAGATTCTACCACAAAAATCTTGTTCATATCTGGTAAAGCTAAAACAGGCACTTGAATAAGAGCCAATTTCAGTTGTTCAAAAGCTACAGTAGCATCAGATGACCACTTAAAACTATCTTTCTTTAAAAGATCAGTTAAAGGTCTACTAATCAACCCAAATCCTTGCACAAATCTCCTATAGTACCCTGCTAAGACAAGAAATCCTCTCAGTTGTTTGAGAGTAGTAGGAATTGGCCAGTTCTTCACAGCTGCGATTTTCTAAGGATCAATTGAAACACCTTCCTCAGAGACAAAATGACCCAAATATTCTATCTTTTTAACTCCAAAGAAGCACTTGCTTTGTTTGGCAAACAACTGATGTCTTTGCATTTCTACAAAAACAGTCCTCAGATGGGCAACATGTTCATCAATATTCTGACTATAGATCAGAATGTCATCAAAAAAGACTAACACATATTTCCTGAGAAAAGGCTGAAAAACTGTGTTCATTAAGCCTTGAAATGTTGCTGGAGCATTTGATAACCCAAAAGGCATCACCAAGTATTCATAGTGACCTGAATGTGTTCTAAAAGCAGTCTTAGGCACATCTTCTACTGCCATTCTTAGCTAGTGATAACCAGACCTAAGATCTATCTTGGAGAAGATCTTAGAACCACCTAATTCATCCAATAGATCTTCCACAATAGGGATAGGAAATTTATTCTTCACAGTATATTTGTTCAAGTCCCTATAATCAACACAAAGTCTCCAACTCCCATCCTTTTTGCCCACCAAAACTACAGGAGATGCAAATGGACTGCAGCTAGGTTGTACAATACCCTGATCCACCATTTGTTTCACTAGTCCTTCTATTATATCCTTTTTAACCGAAGGATATCTATAAGGCCTCTTGTTGATAGGCTCAGTACCAGCATGTAATACAATCATGTGGTCAAAAACCCCTCTAGAAGGTGGCAGCTGAGTTGGTTCAGCAAACAAGCTCTTGAACTCCTCTAATAACTCAGTTAAGCTAGGTTCCTCCTTAGAATCTTGTGTGGATTCTAAGGCATGACCATGCAGTTCATAGCACATAGTAGGAACTACTTGAATCATGCAGAGTTGTGAACCATTACCTGAAATTCTATCAAGTCTGCCTGCTCCTGGAGTTACAATTTGTTTGCCTGCTCCTCTCAATAGATGTCTTTTTCCTTTGTACATAAACTCCATAGTAAGTTTGTTGAAGTTCATTTTGATGTCCCCTAGTGTCAGCAACCATTGAACACCCAATACAACCCCACAAGAACCTAATGGTAGTATCAGAAATTCAGCACTGAACTCAGCCCCTTGAAGTAACCAAGTGATTTCACACACCTTATCCACTTTCATGTCATTTCCATTTGCTGCAGATACCAACTGTGGCATGGTTGTTCTAGTTGAACACCCCAACTGCTTTACTATTTCAGGGTCAATGAAGTTATGAGAACTTCCAGTATCAACCAAAATATGTAATGGCCTTTTGGAATGATAACCAGTGACCCTCAATGTTCTAAAACCCAATGATCCATTTAGAGCATGTATAGATATTTCCATTTGCTCCATAGGTTGGTTTACTTCAGCTAGTTCCATTCCTGTCTCTTCTCTTAGCCCTTCATCATCATGAAGGCGTTCCTCATCCATTTCCTCCACTTCTAACAAATACAATTGCTTAAGGTTCTTGCACTTATGCCCTGGTACATATTTTTCTGTGCAGAAGTAACACAGACCTTGTGCCCTTTTTTCATTCATCTCCTCAGCACTCAACCTTCTTCTGGTAATTCCCTTACTGCTTGACTGATTCTCAAATCCAGGAGTTGGTAATAATGGCTTATTTTGACCCCTTTGATCATTATTCCTTCTATATGCAGAACCAGAACTTGTTGAATATGCAGGAAACTGTTTATAGGCTTTAGCTTGAGCAGCTAAGAAAGCCTCTTGCATCCTAGCAGTTCTATACAATTGTGATAGTGTAGTAGGATTAGTCAATTTTACAGCTAAATTCAATTCATCTGTAAGTCCTCCAAGAAAGCAACTGATTGCATTTTCTTGAGATAAATTCACCCTTGTCAATTTACTTTCAAAGATGGCTTGGTATTCCTTTACTGAACCAGTCTGTTTTATCTTTTTAATTTCCTCCATTGGGTCATCATAATCAGCCCCAAATCTTTCAACTAATGCCATGATATACTCATTCCAACTAGGAGGGTAAGTAAATTGCCTGTACCTCATGAATGATTGATGCCATTGTATTGCTTCTCCCTCCAGATGAACTGCTGCCAATCCTACTCTTTGATCCATGGGAATGTCATCAAAGTTGAAAAATTGCTCAACTTTGAATAACCATGATCTCAAATCTTCTCCCGAGAATTTTGGAAAATCTAATTTAGAATACCTAGCTATTCCATGATGATGACGCTGGTAATTCATAGAATTATTGTTCCTTTGTCCTTCATCTTGACGATTGTGGTGTACAGGACTCTTGTTCCTTGGATCCTCATCAGTGAATTGTCTCCCTCTTGAAGTTCCTACTTCCATCTCCACTGGAGAAACATCTTCAAGATGTTCCTTCAATTTCGCAACAGTTTGATCCAGTTTTTTTAAGTTTGCAACTTCACCAGTAAGAATCCCAATGTCTGCAATCAATTTCTGCATCAATTCACGCATATCTCCACTTTCAGTCGTGGTTTCAATTGTGTTTTCACCATTTGACCTAGTTCCTTTCGCCATTGATGCCGAGAATCAATGAGCTTTGATACCAATGATAGATGAAATCCAGGAATCACAAATGAATTCGAGAATTTCTTAGACTGGACAGGAAAGATTAATACTTTCGAGTGAAACAGTCAGATGTAATTATGGAAGAGATGAGAAATATAGAAGAAGAAGTAAGTTGTATATTTAGTAGTCAATGAATGAATCCAATCAATACAAGTACATGGTTATATGTAATGAGAAAGGTAACTGCTGAGCCTAATCAACTGTGGTATCCTAACAGAATTCTTGACAGCTAAGTGTAACTAACTTGGTAACTAACTCCTTAACTACTAGCCAACTCATCAGCTGATGTGGATATTACAATTAATCCCAATATTCCACTAATCTAATTATCATGTATCAGAAACATCGTGGTTGTTCAATATTGGAAATCCTCTGCTCGTGCTATTGCCTGTGATAAATTATCATTGTGTGCAAACAATTTGTCCTTATCGATAAAACTAGATAATCGTAACTGTTTTCATGTGGCAATCCATTTATCACCTAATTGAATAAGAACATATGTGTGCAGTCTCAAAGAAGCCACGGTTAAAGATCATTTGTTTGTGTGAGGGTTAGTTGATGAAGATATAATCAAAGAAAGTAACCTAGGGAGAATTTGGAACCGACGATAGGTGAAGCCTTCATAGGAAAGACAGAACATATGTAGGGTATAAACAAGCAATCTCTTGGTCTGCGAAAGTATTACTTCTTTATTTATTTCCTCCTTGGGATTGACAAGACTAAATGCATGTCATCTCTCCAGGTCTATAGTTCAAGTGAATATACTCGTGTGCTTGTTATATGTGGTCCTGGAAACAATGGCGGGGATGGTCTTGTCGCTGCTCGACACTTGCATCACTTTGGTTATAAGCCCTCCATTTGTTATCCAAAACAGTCCAATAGACCTCCTTTTGCTGGTTTGGTCACTCAGGTAAAGGATATGACATGAAATTCTTGAACCTCAATATTTCTAGTTTATTTGAGATGTTAATGGATGTGAGAATTTTGGTAGCTTGAATCACTATCAGTTCCATTCTTGCCGATGGAACGTCTATCTGTGCAGCCTTCAAGTGACTTCGATATTATAGTGGATGCAATTTTTGGATTCTCATTCCATGGTAATACTTCCTTTCTCAGTTTCTATTTGACCTTCCCATTAGTTTGTCTCTTCGCTGTGGAGGCTAAAAACTGCTATCGAAAGCTATTTAACTGCATAGCTGAATACCAAACTTTTTAGTCTAATTCTTTGCTTTAGTTGGTTTTATCAGTGATTATCCACCGTAAACGCGTGTATGCAGCTTTGGAAGTAATTTGCTGTTATTGAGGACTTTGATCATTATCGTCACTTAATATTGTGGTTCTTGTTTCCTTAGGGACCTTGTATCCTTCCTCTCTTTTTTTTACCTTTTCCTTCTACTTATTTAGGGCTGTCCATAGATGGAATAGTCAGTATAATTTTGCCCTGGAGCTAGCTAGAATGTCTTTTTGAGCATATTAACTCTTTCCAGGCAACCCAAGGCCACCGTTTGATAGTCTCATCTGAAAGCTGGTCTCCATAAGAAACCAGCAGCGTACACATGAGAAAGCAGCTGTCATAATATCTGTAGATGTCCCTTCCGGATGGCATGTGGAAGATGGAGACGTTTGTGGTGAAGGCATTGAACCTGATATGCTCGTATGCAGTTGTTAAGTACTCACATTGTATTGTTATCATGCGTTTGTCTCATTGGTAACTCTGCTTTTCCTTTGAGAATCAAGTGAAATACCTAAAGAAAACGTTGGACATTCACTGTGTAGGTCTCTTTGACTGCTCCAAAATTGTGTGCCAAAATGTTTTGTGGCCCACATCATTTTCTAGGTGGAAGATTTGTTCCACAATCCATCATAGACAAATTCAAGCTAAAACTTCCATCATATCCCGGCACTTCCATGTGTGTTCGGATTGGAAATCTTCCACCATCCAACTTATCAGCACAGAAAGGAATATTTGCAGCTTCTGTATCTCGAGGTGGAGGAAGATCCTATTGCTCAGGTTGAGATTGTATAAAAAGCAGAGACCTGACGTCTATTATATTTGGATCTTTGACTCTCTTGTGGTAATTTTGTCGCAAATTTGTCACATAATCCAGATTGTATGCACACTTCTTTTCTTAAAAGCACTGCAGTATCTTTATATTTTTTGTAATAAAGCCCCAGTTTGATTGCAGTTTCAAAAGTGGCTTGGGGATGCATTGGCTGCTGGCACAAAAGAACCCCGTTATATGGTCCTATCAACAGCTGGGAAAGATGCAAAACCGTAAGTCTTTCTAGCTTCTATTTTCTTGTCTTTACATGGTCTGCAAGTTAATATAACAGGGTGGACACCTCAATTCTGTTTTGCAATCAAGTGATTTTTCGCCTGATGTTAACTGTGTGGTATTTCTTCTTCCCAGTTCATCGCGAATGATATTATTGGAAGGAGTAAATAAAGATGGTTTTTTCTGGTGAGCTACATAACTTATGCTGAAGTATAGTTAGTCTATTTAATGACATCTGTGTTGTTTCTGCAGGCAGACCAACTATGGGAGATAAGTCGTTCTTGATTTGTCAGGTTGTCTGTCTTGTCAATACATAATGGCTGCTGGTCTGTCCTGTCAATACATAATGGCTGCTGGTTTCTCCTTTGAAGTTTAGGAAGAGGGAAGAGCTGTCATACCTACACCACTTTCCTCAGAACTGTAGAGTTAAATATTTTGGAGAAAGTACTTTTTCAGATAAAAAATTGGACAATATACTTGCTATTCATTAACGATGATGTTAAATTAGTTCCAAGAGTGTAATCTAGGTATTAAATGAAGAGAGTTCTTTTCTTCATTGAGATGAAGTAAATGTTGTGCTTGACAGTAAGAACTCATGTCGATCACTAGATTCTGTGAACAAAATCAATTTTAAAGGAGTCAGGTCTCTTCAATGAGAATTCCTAAGATTGGCTGTACTAATCCTTTTTCTTGGGTTCTATTTCCATGCTAGCTGAATAGCACCTCCAGTATTTCATTTGCTTTCTCCAGTCCTAGTCTTCACATTAGGTGTCTAAGCTTAAATCAAACTGATTTCAGGGAGCAGGAGACTACAACACAAAGCTCGGGGTCACAATTCTTGGTAGTGTATTTTTTTTTATACCCAGATTCCTAGTTGTTACAGTTCTTATGCTTACAAATTGTTAACATTAAACTTTTGTAGTGGTTTTTAACTAAATCAATATATTGGAATCAGGTGAATCTGTATCAGTTGAGGATGAAGTAGTGGTGATCAACAGCATTTTCCTGCCCAACAAGACTCTTAATGTGAGTGTCCATGAAGATATCTTACTTTAAACTCAATGAGATGAATTTGGCAGTGCCCTTTTGCTTCTGCTACTGAGCCGATTCCTTCCCCGTAGGCTTGTATTACCATTTAGTTTATGTAAGTATTGTTGGTACATTTGAGTACAGAACAATTAGCTAGTTTACTGTTTATTTGTAATTTCCCCTTGTAAGATACTGCAATAAACCATTAGTTTCTTTCCTTTTTTCTTAGTTTTTTTTTTTTTTTTTTGGTCTCTCCCCCCACCCCAACCCCCATGTAATCTCAGTTTTTTCATAATGGCAATTCATCCCAATTTATTACAATATTAGGACGTCTGGTGGTGAAGATTTCACTCTACCATATTTCAGATATACTTCTTAACCCGATTCCAAGAAGAAAATGACGATTAGTTCCTTGGATCAGCATTGTGTACTTCACAATAATGTGTTGTCAACAAGGTTGCTTACCTTTTCTTTATAGTTTTTTTCTTTTCAAGTGGAATACGTTTGACAAACTTTCGTAGTTGATAGTTAAGTAAAATATAAACGTTCGTAATTATAATAATAGTGTATGGTAGGGGATATACATAACACATAGATGGTAAATGAATTTTATATTTAAATAAAAAATCCATCTTGAGATTACGAGAGATTAGACATACGAATATCCAAGTAAAAAATGTCCTCAATTACGCATCCCTACATAACATTTTTTGTGCTATTATTACCGCAAAATAACTCCTATAATATTATTTATTACTATAATAATGTTTGCATGGTTATTCACCATATAAATAATTAAAGCATCACAATTCCATTCACCCTCGAGTCCTCCTCTCCTATCTTTTCTCTTTTATTAATTTTTATAAAAATTATAGGCCACTCCATGGCCACTGACAGAAAGAAAATAGATAGTACTAAATTTTTCCGATAAATTAAACGGAGCTCCCATTTATTTATCTAGTGGTTTCACGTGTAAAAGAAATAAATAAGGCGGCCAAGATAAACACTCCCACTTACTAATAAAAAAATCAGGAAAAAAGTGGCCAAGATTTGGAAAGAAGTAGAATAAACCGAGAGAGGCCACGATGTCATAATTGACAGTTGTGAATTGGGAGGTTTATAAAATGCTTGCGTTGTTGCGCAAAGGCAAAAGAATGTCATGTCTTGTCACCGCAACATTACTTCCTTCTTCACCTGCTGCTCATTCCGTCCATAATTTCAAGAATATCAATACTTCACGTCATCTTCTTCTTCCGGTAAGTTCTCTTTCTTTCTCTCTTTATTTATACGCGTGTGTGGTCTTGATATCGCTACGTGTAAAACTGTCAGCTATTGAATTAATTACTTTGCTTAATCTTGTGAGTTAAAGAGGTTGTTGGGTTTAAGAGCCAATATTGGATTCAGTGGGAAATATTGGGGTTCGGTGAGAGGAATGGCAACAAAAATGGATAGCATTCAGCAAAACCCAGACTCCATTTCGTACCTAAACCAGCAAGAAGCTGCTGAAATTGATGAGATACTTATGGGCCCTCTTGGTTTTACTGTTGATCAACTTATGGTTAGCCTCTCCATTTTCTTTCAATTCTTTTCCCTAGAATTGCAGTACTCCCTCTGTCACAATTTATATGATACTTTTTCGCTTTTCGACAGTCAATTTACTAAAATTTGAAGCTAAACTGGATTAGATTAATTTAATATTTTCAGATTAAAATTTGTATATTTGAAAACTACGTGAAAAGTATGAGTTCAACTTTTCTCACATCGATTTAGTGAAAAAATATATCTTAAAATGTTGTCGCTTGTGAATCTCGGGAAGCGAAAAGCATCACATAAATTGAGACAGAGGGAGTAATATTTTTTTAACTTCCATTAGGGGATATTTTCTGGTATGGTGTTTGATTCTGTGGTTTTGATTGCAGGAATTGGCTGGCTTGAGTGTTGCCACTGCAATTGCAGAGGTCAGTAATTGGAATTGCTTTGCAGAATTTTTCTAGAAAGATTCTTTATTTGATCACCTCCTTTATTTCTATTATTACACTTTGATATGGTTGAAGATGCATTTTGATTCATAGACTAGCAGTTTGTTTCAGTTGTATTGGATTGAGTATCTTGGTTATGTTAGATCTTGATGCAAGGAAACAATGCAATTGTGTAGCATCTGCCTAACTGGCTTGTCGTATTTTTGAATTTTTCATAATTTGTTCTTCCCCTGCATATTAGACATTAAAACTTTTGTCTTTATTTCTCTTCCATTTTAGCAATTTTTGAGTGGAATATAGGTTGATAGACAAATACTATCAGCCTTTTGCTCTTTTTCCATCTTGGTCCTTTGGGGGTAGCTCGTTGAGGCTTTACACCAGTGATTCTAATTCTTCTGACAGGTCTATCGACCAAGTGAGTACAGTCGTGTTCTTACTATTTGCGGTCCTGGAAACAATGGCGGTGATGGTCTTGTAGCTGCTCGTCATCTATATCACTTTGGCTATAGGCCATTCATATGTTACCCTAAGCGTACTGCTAAGCCTCTTTATAGTGGCTTGGTAACTCAGGTATCATTTTTTGTTCAACTTTATGAATGGCCAATGTATCGTCCATAGATCCATTAAAAGTTTCACTTATTCATCTTTCTGATGCATCAACATGTTTTTTTCTAGCTCGAGTCGCTCTCAGTTCCTTTCTTGTCATTGGAAGATTTGCCAAAGGACTTGTCTGACAACTTTGACATTCTAGTAGATGCAATGTTTGGATTCTCGTTCCATGGTATGTTTTTTCTTTAGATCTTTTTGTCATTGAGCTTCAACATGTAACTACTCAAATTTTAGAATCTTTTGGTTGGGAAGCCTTGCATTTATCTTCTTTCTATTTCTTTTGTTCATGTCATTTACTTTGTTTTATGGATAAGTATCTCTTGCTTTACTTTATATTCCTTTGAGCATGGAAAAGAATGTGAGCAGTGAGGTTTTTCAGTAAAGAATTCTGGTGAAACTGCTTATATCATTAGCCATATAATAATCCTTTCTATTGATCCATAAAAAAACTAAAATCTTTTCCAGGTAGCCCAAGGCCACCTTTTGACGAATTAATTCAGAGACTGGTGGCATTAAAGATTAATAACGATACGCATCAGAAATCACCTGCCATCGTCTCTATTGATATTCCGTCTGGATGGCACGTCGAAGAAGGAGATCTAAGTGGTGAAGGTATTAAACCTGACATGCTGGTATGTATCTGTTTTTTGTTTGTATTTAATATCTGGAAAGCCTTGCTGTTTTGACTTTCCTTTAATTTTGAGCCACCTAATAAGTAAATTTTCTCGAATTTAGGTTTCTCTAACTGCCCCTAAGTTGTGTGCCAAAAGGTTTTCTGGCCCGCACCACTTTTTAGGTGGCAGATTTGTTCCACCATCCATTAGAAACAAATTTAATCTCCAATTACCAGCATATCCTGGCACTTCCATGTGTGTCCGAATTGGAAAGCCTCCAAAAATTGACATATCATCTCTGAGGGAGAACTATATTTCTCCTGCGCTGCTTGAGGAGGAGGTCACCGCTGACCCCTTTGATCAGGTATGAATTTATGTTAAGCAGAGTGGATGATGACTGAGAACTTCTTTCTTTTTTTTCTTTTTTTTTTTTTCTTTTCTTTTCTTTGTAACCTTAATATATAGTTTTCCATATTCCAGGTGTCACTAATTCTAACCCATGTTTCTAGAATTTTCTCTGCGATTTTATGTTTAACTGCTAAATTCCCTTGTTGCTTTATACTTAGATCAATCTTGTCTTTGCACAGTTCCAGAAGTGGTTTGATGATGCAATAGCGGCAGGCTTGAAGGAACCAAATGCCATGGCCTTGTCAACTACTGGCAAAGATGGCAAGCCGTGAGTGTCTCATGTGGTTTTTGCAAAAATTATTTCATTTTATTTTATTTTCTAAACGCCTGCTGAATAATATGCAACTCTAAGACTTTACCTCTTCCCTCGCCCCTCTTTTGCATTATCTAATCATTAAGAAATTGCTATAAGAGCTATATCTTCAAGAGAACTTTCATATGACAGTTTTGGTTCACACTCAATTGTGAAACTAGCAACAGTTTTGATATGAGAATTAGCAGGGTGTTTAAGGAAAACTGTTGTCGCTCTCTCTCTCTCGCTGTTTTTTTTAATTTGGAAGGTAGGAAAATTGTTGTCTTTGTGTGCAATGGTTCTGCTTGCTTGTCCTTCCAATGCCCTTTGCTTGCCAAGGAAATAGAATATTGTACATTTGCATTGAATGGCAAGTGACTCTAATTTTCTCATTTCTTAACTATATAAACCAGCTTTGTGATACTTGTAAGTTGCAACCATAATAAAAAGCTAGATCATTGGGATATTTGGTAAGATTATTGGTTCATTCTGAATCTCTGATTAGCATTTCAAATTGTTTATATGTTGGTTCTCGTTTAAATGCTTAGATAAGTTCTTTTATCTCTTACTTGGACCATAAACTTATGGCATTTTATGACTGTTTTTTAACTGAAGTTCATCAAGGATTGTATTGCTGAAAGGTTTTGACAAGGATGGTTTTGTCTGGTTAGTTCTGCTCTCTCCTATGGTAGTGCATACTAAATGTCATTCAGAAGATAGTACTTTGTTTTTTCATTCTTAGATCGAGTCTTCCCTGTGCAGGTACACCAATTATGAAGGTGGCAAGGCTAAACAAATAGCTGAAAATCCTCATGCCGCACTCCTGTTTTACTGGGATGATTTGAATCGCCAGGTATAGCCTGACTTAAGCTATCTATAATTGATGATCTGTCAGTGATCTTGATCTTATCCTTCAAGGAGAAAGATTTAAGCAGTCAACTAGGAGGAGGCTATCAGTCCCGTGTTTACTATTGTTAGCATAGACTAAATTTCAAGTGTTTATATCTCTCAGCATTTTGGGGGAACATGGCAATGTATATGATATTCCTTCTTTTCTGGACTTTTAGTTGGCTGCCTGACTAAAAGAAAGTATTTTTTGTAATTTCTAGAGTTTATATTAAGCACTCACTTTGCTTTATCATGGCTTTTTCGCTTTCGTTATTTTCATTCTCATATTGCTTTGAATTGCTTGTCCTTATCTAACCATTTTTTTTTTTGGCCATGCTTTCTCTTGAGCCGAGGGTCTTTCAGAAACTGCCTCCCTACCTTCCAAGGTAGGGGTAAGGTCTGAGTACACTTTACCATCCCCAGACCCCACATTGTGGGATTTCACTGGGTATGTTATTGTTGTTGTTGGTTGTATCTCCTGCTGCTAATGAATTATTGGCACGGATTATAAAAAAAGGCGTTTTTTCTTTTTTCTGAATGAATCTTAAAACAACAGTGTGGTCTCTAGGTAAGAATCGAAGGGCCTGTGCAAAAAGTTCCAGATGAAGAATCTGACCAATATTTTCACAGTCGTCCTCGAGGAAGTCAGATTGGTGCCATAGTTAGCCAGCAGGTCCGCCAGTTTCTTAATCTAATTCTTGAAATTGTTTCTTTAACTTTGTTTTTTATGTAACTTTCTTTCTTTCTTTTTTTTCCATATAATTTGCAAACATCTGTCTCTTGCTTCTTTTCTTCAGAGCACAGTTATTCCGGGAAGGCAAGTGCTCCTTGACGAATACAAACAGTTGGAGGCAAAATACTCTGATGGGTTAGTTCTAGTCTAACTAATTAACTGCCTCGGAATGCCATTGTTAAGAATCCAAATGCTAATTGCTATGATGTTTCTGTATCTGCATGATTCAAAACATGGTTTATCCTGTTCTCATACTTCCGCTCAAATTTACCTCTTGTAATCCATTCCCGTACTTCAGGAAATATGTGATATATATTAAATTTCCTCTTCAAATTCACAATCCCTTTGAAAGGAAACTTGAGGAATAATTTTCGTCAAACTGCCTAAATAGGAAATGAGTTACAAATAATACCCCCATAAAAAAGTATTCATAAAGAGGGAATGGAAATTCAGAAGTGGGAATGAGAACTAAGAAAAAATAAAATCCATAAGTTGAGTTCTCATACCCTTTTATAGATTTATAAGTTTCCTTATTCTGCATCAAGAAATTAACGGAAGTTGAATCCCAAATGTTCCGTTCTAAACTTCCCAGTCACGGTGTAAGGTTTTACCCATACAATTTCTTCATCTCAACTGCAGATTAATCTTTTTTGTTTGGCAGTGGGAAGTAGAAATGCATGTGAACAGTTAGGTTGTCAATTGATTCTTTTATCTATGCCTGCCTCAGCTCAGACACAGCTCGAATTAGATTTCATCAGTAGGTCCAACCAAAACTCAGCCTTGAGAATGAAAATTTATATAGCTAAATTGTTAAAGATTAATGACATTTATTCTGAAATTGTAAGCCACATTTAATTTGAAAATCGTAAATCAATAGATTGATTGTGAAGGGAGGGGAAAAGAACTAAAGAGTAATACCGATATATTTTTTTTTTTCCCTTTTAACTTTAACAGTTTAAAAGAAAAAACAATTTTTTTTTTCATTTTGGTATTTAGCTGTAGGAACAACTTGGGTCCCAGCCTAACAAAGCTCAGACTTGTCTTTTACTGAGGTCTGACGTCAAATTTAAACTTAGCCCTCTCAGATTCAATTTAGGCTCGGCTTTAGAAATGGTGCTTAATGAGCTTAGTTCAATTGTTCAGTTCCTATTGTGGTGTATGTGCTATTATGTAGTTCAGTATTTTCATGTTCTTATATAATTAAAACCAACTAATTATGTCTCCTAAATGATTAAAAAAAATCTGTCTCCTGTAATGTGACCATTTTAGTAATTTGTTATTTCCCTTCCTCGCAATTTATGCTCGTCAATTTCACTCCCATATCCTTGTAAAGACTTGAGAATCTATTTTGTCTCATCTGCAGAAGTGTGATTCCCAAACCAAAGCACTGGGGAGGCTACCGGCTTAAACCTGAAATGTTTGAATTTTGGCAAGGACAGAAATCTCGCTTGCATGACAGGTATTGACTCCCGGATGTCTGTTCCGAAGACTTCCATTATTGTGCTAGGAATATATCCAACTCAGAAGAAATACAGTTTTGGCGGATTTCCTTTGTTATTTGTAACGGAAATGTTAGGGATGCAATTCACTAGGTAGCTCATCATTCAGAAGAGGAATGTGATATAGAACTATAAGAATGGAGTGGAAACGAGATATGTAATGTTTAGCAATACACTAAAACAATTTAGATAAATCTGAATGAATAACATAGCATAGACTTGGGAGAATTTAATTATCCAGGACCTGGGGAACTTTAGTAGTTCATATACTGAACACTCCGTAGTGAACGACTTTCCAACTTATTACCTGACATAGGCAAATGGCTTCTCAAAATTCTCAATATGTTAGGTGTGTGAATACTGTCTAGAGTTTTAAAACTACCAAGTATCCAAGACTCTGTTTCTATATGTGAACTGCACTTTGGTGAGATTTCCCGATTAAACTCAGCATATCTGCCTCTTTAAAACTTTAAGTTGCTCTTCTTCCCATATAATTTATGGCTAAGTTCGGTTTATACTAATACAGGTTGCGTTATATCCCGGAAACAGTTGATGGAAAGACAGCGTGGAGGATTGAGCGATTGGCTCCATGACTTCTGTTGAGGGCATCTTCATTATGAGGATGCCAATTGTTGTTCTTTCCTTTCATATTCTCTTCTTTCCGCGTATTTGATCTTGGGCGGATTACAGAGAGTTGAGGCAACTACATAAACCAATAAAATTCTTCTCATCATGGCAGCATTTTAGTGATAGATTTAAGTTTCATGCACGGAAGTTTAAAGATATTTTATACGGTCAGTGTGGCTTAACCCATGAAAAAGATTAGTTACTATTTAATGTTTATAATAGAGAGCTACATGTAGTTACATTTTAAGTGACATGATTCGATAGATCTTTTTACTGTTAGTCATAGAACTTACTGTATGGTCTCCTCTCTATTTTTCTTTTTTGCAACTTATTGCTGTTATTTTTTGTTTGTAATTGCGTTTCTCGTTTGATCTTTTGGAAGATCTAAAAGCTATGCAACGTCAATTTATGAGTAGTGCAGTCTGGCCAATACTGTCGATTTTACAACATATATATTCTGTATTTATGCTATTAACCACTATTATACTTGTCAAATTAAGAACGAGCATGTCTTCATTCCGCTGAGCTTCTAAGTTGCAAACAAGAAAAAAATCCGTAGCATATAACAAGAGTAAGGTATAGAATCGTCGTGCAAGCGGTTAATGCTGTGTGATGTAATTTCCTGATTTGATTACATTGCCCGATGTAATTGAGTCTTAAATGATAATTGCATAAGTAATCTCTTGAGTCTTAAATGATAATTGCATAAGTAATCTCTTTCCTTACGAGAACTACGAATCAAGCCATTTTTCCTCAGGTAAACTTAACATTTAAAGTACTGTAGTTGTTTAGCTGATTAAATAAGACTTATGTAGAATTTTCAAAAGCATATTTTCTTTTAGAGTTGCTTCAATTTAATGGACTAGATTCTAAATTGCGACAATGATATTTCCAGAAAATTCGTGTCGAGAACGAAAGTCAATATTTGGAGTGACGTCAAGTATTGCAGATCATTTTTTATTTTTTTCCTACTATATAGAAATAGGAGTTTCTATATTGTTTGGCCGTCAGTCACTCATTTAAAAAAAGAAAAAAATTAAGATGGGTTTCACTCTTCTATAATAGTAGAAAAAAAAAAAATTAAAAAAAACTTAAGGTGGGGCCCAATCTTCTATAATAGTAGAAATGAAAAAAAAAACCAAATTTAAGGTGGGGCCCACTCTTCTATAATAGTAGAGATTAAAAAAAATTAAGGCGGGGTCCGCGTAAAGAATTAGGAGACAAAAAAATTAAAATGGGGTCCACGTGAAGAAGAAAGAGACAATTGTTAGAAAAAAAAAAGATATTTAAATAATGATAATAAGTTCAGAAAATAATAAAGGTAAGCTAAGAGAAAATGTAAAGAAGAGAAGTTCGGGAAATAACGATTTAAATTGAACACAAAAATTGCTAAAGAAGTCATAAAACCAAAAGATTTAAAACTTATACATTTGAGTATAAATTTAGACACATACGTCTCACACCAATAATGAGGAATAACATCAAGAAGACAAAATATAAACGGTTTTTTTTTTTACTATATTAGAAGCATGAGTTGGGGGTGATTTCGTCGGCCACCTCCAACTCATGTAAAAAGAAAAAAAAAGAGTGGACCCACCACCTCCAAAAAATAAAAAAGTGGATCCCATATTAAAAAAATCAAACAATATAAAAAAAATAGAATTAGACCCCATATTAAAAAAAAAAAAAACAATATCAAAAAAAAAAATGCACCCCATATTAAAAAATCAAACAATATTCATGTAATTCTCAAAGTATCCTCATTAAGTCAATAATGGTGAATTCATTGCCACATGTGTATCAACCCATTAGTGGGAGCAAATGAAATTATTGTATAGCAAAAAATGTGGACCTCATATTATTGTTTTTCTTCAAAAGGTTAAGTAGCTAAACCATACAATTTCCTTTCTTTTCTTATATTAGCCTGAGATCTAATCTAGATATTTAACTGTTGCATTTGCTATTCCGCCATGTCATTTATTTGTTATGTTTACTAAAATAAATATACTTAAAATATTTATATTTTAAAATAAAGTAGAATTTAATTACTTTTTTATTTTTATTCTTACTCTAATAAATGTGAAAAGAGATTAATGTCGTAAAATAAAAAATAATATTAAATGGAGATCAAATAATAAATAAGGTAAATTAGTCAAATTATAATTCTAATTGACGTTTCCTTAAAAAAAACGTGCAAAAGACAACATAACAAGTAAAATGAGCTAAACCAAGAATATTCACCAAAAATTAAAAAATAGTAATTCTTCGTTTAAATAGAAAATCAATTTTCTACTTTGTTTCATTTTAAACATGTGAAATTAATTTAATAATTTGAATTAGAATTATCCAAATCAAAATTTGGTAAAAAATAATAAGTATTGAATCTACATACATTAACAATAGAATATTTTACACCTTTAAATTAATCGAATTAAAATTCAAAGTATCAACTGGTGCTTAAATATTGCTATTATTTTGTCTCAAAGAGAGAAAAATAGTTTCCTTTTAAACAAGTTTTCTCTTGTAAAAAGTATTAATAAATTAACACTAATATAATAAAGTTTTGAATATGGAGCACAAATTATAATGTTATATTAATCGTGTTTTGAACATAGTATATATATATATTATCACTACCCAAATACAACTACATACACATAGATACCCTATAATTCAAAGTGTTGGGCGCACGGGCATACACCATCTAGTACTATATAGAAACATGAGTTTCTATATATTTCGTCTTCAGTCACTAAAAAAAAAAAAAAAAAAAAAGGTAGGCCTCAATCTTTTTTAATATTATAAAAATTGTAGAAAAAAAGTTAAGATGGGCCCAATCTTCTAGTAGGAATGAAAAAAAAAAAATTTAAGGTGGGGTTCACTCTTCTATAATAATAGAGATTAAAAAAATTAAGGTGGGGTCCGCGTGGAGAATTAGGAGATAATTGAAAAAAAAAAAAAATTAAGGTGAGATCCCCGTGAAGAAGTAGGAGACAATTGCAACAGAAAAAAAATAGGATTAAATAATGATAATAAGTTCAGAAAATGATAAAGGTACGCTTAGAGAAAATGTAAAGAAGAAAAATTTGGGAAAAAAGCAATAGCGATTTAAATTGAACACAAAAATTGTTAAAGAAATCGTAAAACCAAAAGATTTAAAACTTATACCTTTAGGAATAAGTTTAGTCACATACGTCTCACACCAATAATGAGAAATAACATCAAGAAGACGAAATATAAACGGTCTTCTATAATAGTAAATTTTTTTTTTTAAAAAAGTGGGGCCCACTCTTTTATAATAGTAGAATTTTTTTAAAAACAAATTAGTTGGGCCCCACTTTTTTGTAATAGTACAAATAAAAAAACAAATTAAGGTAGGGATCACTCTTCCATAATAGTAGAGATAAAAAAAAATTAAGGTGGGATTCACGTAAAGAATTAGGAGGCAATTGCAAAAAAAAAAAAAAAAAAGGTGAGGTTCACGTGAAGAAGAAAAAAAATAGGACATTTAAATAAGGATAATAATTTTAGAAAATGGTAAACGTACGCTTAGAAAAATTTAAAGAAGAGAAATTCAGGAAAAAAAAAGAACGATTTCAATTGAACACAAAAACCGCTAAAGAAGTCATAAAACCAACAGATTTAAAACTTATACCTTTGGGTATAAGTTTAGACCCATATGTCTCACACAAATAATGAGAAATAACATCAAGAAGACGAAATATAAACGGTCAAGAAACGTATTTGACCACGTGTCACTTTTACACTCATTTTACTTTTCACTATTTTATCATGCTCACATAATTCCACTTAATAGAGAAATACCATTTGTGTATATGTATTAATGTTCATCTATATATATGCATCGACAGTGCAAATTTAGATATGTTTATTAGCAATATAAAATATATATATACTATTACTACTCAATACATAAATCTTTACAATTATACACAACTATATATATATATACATTATATAATCCAAATACGCCATCTAGTTTTCCATAATAAGAGTGAGGGAGTTGTAAATTAAATAAAAAATGTTAATTTTATGAGCGTTTTTTGCTTCTCTTAAAAGAAAAATGCAACGTAACAATAATTTTTTTATTTCAAAAGTGGGAGTGAAGTAATATTAACCCCTTATTATTACTTTACTTTACTTTATTGTTCATCGAGGAGCTTCCCGTTGATACGAAATGACGGCAAGGCCCTCTGATTCCCTACTTGAAAAATAATTCACGTGCTCAATTAGGAAACACGCTGACACAGTATTATTTCTCTTCACAAAAGATAGGCCCCACTTAAATATCTTGTACCACGCGTTGCTTCTGCAATTACTTTGGGAGTACCAGTTTTCTGAACATGGGCCCCACTGAGTATTCCTTTGACCTTTATTTATTTTATTTTAAAAACTCATCAGCATAGTACAATTCGTTTTCTTGGAGATCAGCTTAGACATCATAAATTTGGATTGATTATAAATACTAGTGTACTGTCTAAAAAATATTTTTCTTACCAATATAAAGTCATAGATTTAATGGAAGAAAATGGAAATTACAAAATAAAATAAAATGAATCATTAGCTAAAATACTCCCTCTTTTCATTGTGTGAAGATATTATTGTTTGGAAAGTCAAATAAGTTTTTACTATAATTTTCTCAATTATTTTTAAATATTATAAATCATTAGCTATGTTGACTTCTTCTTCTTCTTCTTTTTGGATTTTTTAAACATGTAGATTTTATTTTAAATTATTTTAAGAATATATACCTATGTGCATAGTCAAAATTAAAAGTTTTATCCCCTAACCCATTCACATGTATTGAGAAAGGCGGAGGAATATTTCTACCAAGAAAATGAACCTTTACGATAAAAATGCACAAAAATATAAAATTATCGTGCTATAAAGCATAAAAATTGTAGAAATACTGAAAAGTAAGAGATAAATATCGAGAGAAAGAGAAAAAGGGGGGTGGGGGCTTGGGGGGGGGGGAGGGGTGGTAGCCTCAAACCTTTCTCCGGAAAGATCGGGGGTAAAAAAAAAACAAAGAAAATCAATATCCCACAAGAATTACTATGGCAAAATGAAACTAACTTATATCGGCGGAAAGGTATGTTTCTCCTAAAACAAATTGAAGAAATATTGGAGATCTATTAGAATAAAAATGCATCAAGACATATGCTATTTTTTCATAAAACGATTAATTTCACACACATCCTCTGAAGGGGCACTCATATAAGGACCACCACCAATAGTTCCACTTTCCATTTTCTCTAACCACACGAAACTCAACCAATTATATGAGAAGTATAAAGGTCAGGCCCTTGAAATATTGGCATTCCTTGCAATCAATTTGATGCACAATAACGTGCAGGGAGCAATGATGAGATCTTAGAGGTTGCTTGTACTCGTTTCAAGTCAGAGTCCCTTATTTTTGGCTTAATTTTATTTTAGGAGTTTGTCCGTTATTTTCATTTAGTAATCTGAGAGGAACATATATCATGTAAGAGGTCCTCTTATCACGTAGAAGCTCAATAATGAAACATTGCGGAACAGAAATTGGATGCTCTTTAATTGGAGAAGTTGAAACTTGATTTATTGTTAATCAATTCCTAAAAGGTAACAATTGTAACTTTTGATAATGACTTTTGGATTCTGTAACCGATTGTCTCTTTATTAATAATGGATTATTTTTTTAACAAAAAAATTAATTGAAAGAATGGCTGAAAAATGCAAAAAGAAAACTAAACAATAGTGCTGGCCATAAAGAGATGCCACATCACCTTGTCTATAAATTTACAAAATAACTGAGACAAAATTTAGTAGATATCTAGACAAAATATTCATATATGTGCATACAAATATTAATTATATAAATTAATTAAACCATAATTTTTTTTTCAGTTACCTTTAATTGAGGCAAGAACTCTGGTTGTTTCACTTTCTCAAAGCTTGTTGATTCCTTCAATTTGGAACTGGATTAAAATAAAAAATGTGTTGAGCCACGATTTCAATCGTGTAGGAATAAATGACGGACACTATAGGATTGATCCAAAGCATGCATAAATGCTTTGTTCGAGCTCTCACTTGAAAATACATTCATGCGCTACATTTGCACCAGTTATGAAAGCATCAGTTCTCTAAACAAGGGCCCACTAATTTTTTAACTTTACACATAACTAGAAAAATGTGCCGGTGCATATATATTCACTTTAATTAGTCACTCTTCAAGGTTTATATTTTGTAAATAACTTTAAAAACATTCTAATTGTTATTATATATAGCAACATATACAAAATGTATTTTATGTATCATCACTTTAGTTATAATTGAAAAATGGAGTTTAAAATTAAAACCATATAATGGAATTAAGTCTTTGAGATGGAAAGAGTCGGCCTTTTTTCTCATTGTCATGACAATGAAAGTTGTTCATCGATGTGAAAAAGAAAATTAGTAAGAATATGAGGGAAAATTAATATTTTGATTCTAAATTTTTTCTTTTAAATTCTTAATATCTTATATGTATACCGACAGGTTGATATTCATCTCAATTAACTAACTGTTTAGATCCAAACATAAGAACCAATGTTGTATATATTGAATTTTTTAAAAGAAAAACTAATAAAATATTTTTATTAAATTAATTAAAAAAATATGTTATTAAGGGGTAAATTAGTTACATTATAATTTTTTATATTAACAATTACAAATAAAAAGAATTGTTAAAAAGAAATCAAAATTAGAAAGATATATGTTATATCGTTGTTATAGCCCGTATTTTCTCATACTGAGTTTCGCCGTAAGATAGCTGACGTGAAGTTAGCAAATGAGGTTGTTGTCAAGGTTGTAATAGATTTTACACGATTATTCACGTATGCGGGAGTTCAAGCTGTGAACAACAAATATCGGAAGATTGGAGGTGAAATAAACTAGAAAAATCTGAGCCGTGCAGCAGAGCAACTCGACGGTCAGGTCGATGGATCGTCGACTGGTCGACAAACCGTCGACCCAACCGTCGAAAAACTCTGCCAGATTCTGAGGTTGCCGCAGTTCGACGGTGCAAGTTGATAAATCGTCTCGGTCAACGGTTCGTCGACCCGGCCGTCGAACCGCAGGCGATGGAAAGTTTCTCCCACTTATAAATACAAGGCCCACAATTTGGATCATTTATTTTTACCAAAAATCAGACCTTTCTAGATCCTTCAAGTTCTATCTACACTCTCCAGTCATCCATACACTTCCTAAGCCAAATTCAAGTGAAAATCAAGCTTAACCTTAATATAGCTCCTGAGTGATGATGATATTTGTTCTTAATTAAATTTTATGGTGGTCTTGGTTCAAAACAAGGTTGGGGGAGTTAGGGTTCTTCAAGATTAAGGTATGTTCTCTCTTTCTTTCTTCTGTTGAGTTGATTTGGAGATTAATAAGTCATAAAGGTGAAGGAAATTGTGGTAGAAAAAGTTATGGGACGTGGTGTTGGAGTTGTTGGTTGTGAATGAAAATTGAGAGGAAGTTTTGGATTGTTTTAGGTGCAAATTGCATATATTCTCCTAAATATGAAAACTATTGATGTTGTAATTGTTATTGGGAGTTGTTTTGTAATTTGGTGGAAGTCGATAAAATAGGGGAAATGTTGCCCAAATTCCGCTGGCTCGTTAGTTACACTAGTTTGAACTTAAAGAGTGTTTTCAAGACTTAACCTTAGCATGAATCCTCTTCAATGTAGATTTACGAGCTTGGGAGGAGAACATTAAGTAGTTGATTACCATGTATGCCATTTATGTGTATGTATGTATGTATATATATATATAACTATTTCTTACACCGAGCTTAGATAGCCGGGTATGATATCTATTGTGCACACCACTGCAGTTGGGTATGGACAACACCGAGCCCTGTTACGGCCGGGTATGGATGATGAGTCGTGAAATTACGCGATATTCGACGCTAATTCCTTAAGCTTTTGTGACTCCTTAAGCACTTTTGTTGTTACTTTTTGTGTTTTTATGTTGTTTTGTAGGAAAAGATGCCCGGAGAGCATAACAGAGCAAAACGGACCAAAACGGACCAAAATAGAACAAATCAACGTTTTTGGCACCACATGCTAATAGCATGTGGTGCAGCATGTTGAACATGCTAGCAGCATCTGCTGCAGCATCTGCTGTCAGTGAAAATGGCACCATATGTTACTCGCAGAGTGCAGCATATGGCGTAGCATGTCGCACATGCGAGCAGCATGTGGTGCAGCATGTGGTGACAGAGAAAATGTCACCACATGCTACGGTTTTGGCACCACATGCGATTAGCATGTTGAACATGCGAATAGCATGTGGTGCAGCATGTTGTGCAAGAGGGTATTTTGGTCCAGATTTCGTTCCCGTTTTTTGGAATGATATAAATACTCTTTTAGGGTTTGTAATATTTATCTTTGGCATTTTTTCATCAAGTTTGGAGACTAGTTTTTACACCACACTTTGGGGTTGAAGATTTGAAGATTTGGTTGAGTATTTCTTAAACCTTTAATTCATTTCTTCAATTCCTTGCTTTGTATTGTATATCTAAGTGTGTAGCTTTCTATTCCATAACTTGAATCTCGTTTATGAAAGTATTCTTGATTAAAGTTTGGTTTGAAACTCTTGTTATGCTTATGTATTGAATGATTCTTATTGCTATTGAAGTGAGTCTTTGTTGATTTAATTAATCTCGTTCTTGAATGCTTCCAAAGGGATTAGCTAACCCTAGGACTCACCCATTTACTTAGATTGAGCTTGGAAGAGGAAATCTAGGTTGGGAAAGATTAATTAACAAGAATTTGGGTCATTAAACTCATCTAATAACTTGAGCTCGGAAGAGGATAGTTACTTGAGGTTAAATTGATTGTACCTAATATCACACTCTAAGGCTTGGAAAAGCTTAGAGTGAAATTCATTGATTTGGTTGGAAGACTTTCAATGAGATTTTAGATATCATTATCTATCAACACAAACCCGCTCTTAGGTGTAAAATCGTAAAATACGTTGGATCGTTACTTGAGTGTAATCTCCTATTATCCATGCTTGTGGCCATTGATCATTTTACTTGCTTTTTAGGTTAGTTTACATTTCCGCATTAGTTATAATCTTAATCAAAAACCCAAAATATCATTTATCGTTTGGCTTTAGTTTAGTTGGTGAAAGTTCCTTACTTTCTTAATCGCCTAGCATATTGTTCCCTGTGGGATCGACCCCGACTCATAGTTGGGTAAATATATTGCATACGACCGTGTACACTTTCTCTTTGAGGAGTGTATTTGGACGTTATCAAAAATGGCGCCGTTGCCGAGGAACAATTTGGCGTATTTGAGTTTGTTTGAGATTTAAGCTAACTTGCTTTGGTCCAAACTTTCTTTGCTTTATATAAAAAATAAAAAAAAATAATAAAGTATATGTAGATATTTGTGTAAAGAAAGGTGTGTATATGTACACATAAATCGTAGGTTTAGCAGTGAACGCAAAGGTGTGAATAATGGTTGTGATGAAAGGAATAAGTGGGGAAACTAGAGAAGCAATAACGATAATGGAAAAAGGAGTCAGGAATTGGCGGATAATGCTTAAACGCTGAAGAAGGTACGGATTAGGTGAAGGGAGCGTGCTCGAAAATGCTTAGGGAGACGTCAAGTCACTCTTACCCAAATTTCACCCCACCTTAACCCCTAACCTTAACTATGACCCGCAAGTCCTAATTGATTTTGAACAAAGTGTGTTTACATTAGTGGAGAAATACTTAAAGGGCAAGCTTATGGCACCACATTTTTTTGTGAGTGTTTCTCTCCTTATTCGTCTTTTGTCCCAGTTGCTATTCGTGAATATGTGTGTGTGGGACTTTCTTTGGTCTTTTTGTGAGGGCATGCGAATTACTAGGCTCAACGAAAGAACTACTTCTTGGCGCTTCATTTGAAGCCATTTCTCTTAAAGATAGAGTAACCTTGTGTCATCAAATGCAGCAGTTGGCTAATTCCCACCTTTTGAGGAAAGGCACCATGTCTCGCAACAAGAGGGAGGGGAACTCGTATTTTGAATAACTATGTTTTGACTGATCACGATCATCATTGTAGTACCTAGCAATTGGCATATGTTGTAGTTCTGTTTTAAATGCTTGAGGACAAGCAAAAGTACAAGTTTGGGGGTGTTGATGAGTCGTGAAATTACGCGATATTCGACGCCAACTACTTAGTCTTTTGCACATCCCCAAGTACTTTTGATGTCGTTTCTCGTGTTTTTGTGACAATTTGTAGAATAACATGTGTCGGAAGTAACTTGAAGCAAAATGAAGGAAAATGAAGCAAAAAGCCAGCTAAACTGAACAAAGGCATCACATGCGAGTCGCATATGCTACATGCGAATCGCATGTGATGCAGCATCTGCTGACAGAAAGAGGCTAAAGAAGAAACCATGTGTGACACCACATGCGACACCACATGCGAATCGCATATGGTGTCGCATATGCTGCTCAACAGACGACTGAAGATCGTCACACATGCGATAATTTGGTGCAACATGCGACTCGCATGTTGCACTTGCGACACCAAGTGCGAGACGCACCTGATGCACAGGGGCATTTTTGTCTGGAAATTGTTACCGTTTTGGACATGCTATAAATAGATTTTCTAGGGTTTTGGATTCATTATTCTGCAGGTTTTAGCATCACTTCTTGTGGAGTTCATTTATTGTTGGTTGGTGAAGCATTTAAGAGATTCTTTTGGCTTTTGTTATCTTCCCCATCCAACACCTTTGTAAGATTTATGAATATATTGTACTTAATTACTTCACTTTTAATGAATATGAGTAGCTAATCCTCCAACTGAGGTTGTGGTATCAAATGTGTTAATTATGTGATTGAGTTTCATATTCATACTACATTTATATGCTAGTGGTGTTTTCTATTAACTCTTCAAGCATTAATGTCTTGTGATGGTGTACAACATTACTTGTGCCTTAATACCATTACTTTGCTTGGAAAAGAAAGTAGAGGTTAGGAAAAGAGTTAATAGCAACAATTTGGGTCATTAAATCGATCTAATAGCTTGAGCTAGGAATAGGAAAGCTAGTTGAGGCTACATGGGAGTTCTCTTAAAGGAAACATTCTAGGGCTTGGAAAAGCCTAGTATGAAATTTGCTGATTTGGTTGGAAAACTTTTGGCAAGAATCACTTAAACCTTGGCTTAACGCACCTAGGCATATAAATAAGTTGAATTGATACCCAATCGTATTATTTTCCATTTGAACCACAACCTTAGTCCCATTTACCAATTGTTTACATTCTATAACTATTCTCAGTTTTTAATGAACAAACTACAATCAAACTTTTATTATATTTCCCTTCCCCTGAAAATACAGACTAACAGTTGGGTGTTACACTTATTAAGTATTCTTCTTCATCGTATTCTCTGTGGGATTCGACCCCAACCTTGTTGGGTTCTATATTTGACAACGACCGCTTACTCCTGATTTTTAAGGTGTAATTTGGGCGTATCAATGGACAACACCGAGCCTTGTTATGGCCGGGTATGGACACCACCGAGCCTATATGGCCAGGTATAGTATCATTGTATGGATATGTATGAAATATCTCCGTTAGAGAAAGATTAAGTATGTATGACAGTCGTCTTAAGAGGTATAACTTGCTCTCTTTATCTTATGTTATCTTCATGCTTTCATCATGTTGTTATTCATGTCTTACATGCTCAGTACATTGTTCGTACTGACGTCCTTTTGTTCGGGGACGCTGCGTTCATCCCCTGTCACGACCCAGCCCCATGGGCCGCGACTGGCACCCTACCTGGGTACCCAGACCGAATCGCACGTTCATTATCAAATCCAAACTTATTTCCGAATTTTACGAAATCATAGCGAACGTAATTTATATCAAAATATGTCTTAAGCGGTCGCACCAAATCAAAATGCCATATCAAATACAAACTGAGCGGCGGAATAGATATCGCCGGTCAAAAGTGCAAACATAAGCATAAGGGCCATTTGGGGCCATCATAACAAACAGACCGCTTTAAGACCAGAAAACGAAATCAAACCAACATATACAGGACCCTCACCCCACATATATGACTACAGGCCTCTACGAATTCAAAACAAAGACATATGGCGAGACAGGGCCCCGCCGTACCCAAATAGTCAAATATACCGAATATATACAAGCAAAAGGAGTCTGTACCAATAGTGGACTCCAGATCGAAGAGGAGTACTCCAGAATAGCAAGGAGTGAAGCCTACTGTGGAGGATCACCGATATCTGCACCTGCGGGCATAAAACGCAGCCCCCGAAGAAAGGGGGTCAGTACGAAATATGTACTGAGTATGTAAAGCACGGAGTACAGAAGTATGGATCAAAACCGAAGCAAACCAGATGACAAAGTGGAGTACAAATCGGTATGTCAAAATCCGTATAAAAAACATATACGTATACATAATGCAAACGAAATCATGCAAACGCTTAGGAACGTGGTCGCCACACCGACGCTGGCGCCACACACAGCATAACACCAGAAGGTTTCAAATCCCCGTACATCCCCGAACACAAACATAATCATAGGTGAGCGTATCGCATCACGAGCCATATCACAGCATAACTCCAAACAGAACCCGGCCCTATGGCGAAGCCCCGGGAACCGTAACACAGCATACGGCCGAATTATCATAAAGCGCACGAATCAAAACCGGCCCGGGAACCGGTGAACGAAGTCATAATAAGGCACGAGCGGAGTCGTGAGCAAACAAATGCAAATCATACTTCAAAATAGTCTTTCAAAACAGAGTAATCCCATAAGTCATTTCATAATACAAAATAATTGAATACTTAGTCGATATAAGGTTTCATTTCACAAGACGTTTCCAAAATAGTACGTATAGCTCAAAACGTAACTTAGCGCATCGTAATATTCAAAACATATCCCGTAGGAGGAAGTTCCAAAATTGAAAGTAGCATGTCAAACTTTATTTACAAAGATAGCCCAATAAGACAAATAGGACGTTTCGTGTTGACACCCAATTTTGTCCCGCCTCTCCTCCAAAATACCTATTTACGCTTCTAATATTTTTAGAAAATTAAAAAATATATATATTTATTTTTTACTAAATTATTAGCCTCTTATCAATACCGGCACTTCATTATTCTATTATTATTATTATTATTATTATTATTATTATTATTATTATTATTATTAGTACTATAATTCACAATTTTTTTATCATTTCGACATTTTACCAGGTTACGCACACACATCGCATTTATCTTTGCATAATTAAATAATAGTATTTATTTTACTGTGGATTTTCGAAATATTATTGCACGGCTATTACAACGCCATTTTTTATCTGAGCATTAATGAGCATAATCTCATATCGAGCAATATTTTAACACAAGTTATTTCGTGCACTCAGTCCGTATTTCTGATTTATCGGACCCCGAATCAAAGTCCAATCAACTCATAAATGTTTTTGACTAGCCCATATTTTGATCCCAATTTTTAGACCAGTCCAGATTTTAATTCATTAGCCCATTCTTTTAATACCCGGTCCAAAATTTGACCCAGTCCACAAATGGACTGGGTCCAGCCCATTCCCGTTTCAGAATAAGGGAACCCTAAAGGGTTTCCCTTCACTTTTCTTTTCCTTTTCTTTTCTCTCGGCCTCTCTCCTCTTCTCGTTCACCCCCGCCGCTCCCCTCTTTTCCGATCCGCTACCCCACTCCCACGCTCCTCGTCCCCACCTCGCCGACGACCCCCACACCGCTACCCCACCACGCTCCTCGTCCCTACCGCGCCTCATCTCCCTCTCTCCACTCATCTTTGTCCCCCCACGCTCCTCTGTCTCCCCACTTCTCTTTGCCCCACTCCTCTCTTCCTTTCTTCAGCACAAAACCAAAAAAAAACCTATAAAGAGTTGTTTAGTTGAATCGTTAAAAGGGGGGGATTTTTGGAGAGGTGGAACGCGGATGACAAATTTGTTTTAGCCATAGAAACTTTTTAAAGATCAAAGTCGAAAACCCCAAAGAATCTGGAGTTTCGTTTTCTTTTTCTGGTCACGAAATCCCCCCAAGAATTTAAGTTTTCCAGTCGCCTTAAAGGAGAAGAACAACCTTCTTTTTTCGCTCTAAAAACATTCCTTGAGTTTCAGTTGAGATACTAAATCATCTTTATTTTGGCCCTTGTTACCGTGGCGGGTCTGAGTGGATTCAAGCTTAGATTTCATAGTAATCGAGTGTAGATTGGAGACCTTCGCCTCACTTCGCTGCACCCGAAAAAGGTCCGTAATTCTCGTTCTCTTTTACTTTTAGTTCTGTTCGTCGTGTTTAATATATATATATATATATTTTGTTAGTTTTCTATAGATTCCAGCATGTTAGTTAAGGTTTGTCTGTCTAAATTTCAATAGGAACATGAGTTTAGTCTGTTTGATGGTTGCTTCAACTTTGTTGCGATTTTGTATGGATGCATATATCGTTTGCGCCTTTGTTGAGCTTATTTCTCTTTTCTTCCAATTTGCGAAGTGTGAGCCATTTATAGCTTTTAGTACCTTTTGTCTGTTAAAAGGTGAGTTAGTTTAAGAGGATTAACTCAAAATATAAGCTGCCCCATGATACGATTTAGTTTCAGATTGCATATGAGTTTAGTTTTTACGTTCCAGTCTTTTTTCATTTGAATCTGCTCTCGTCGTCTATTAAATAGTTAGCCTTTAGTAGTTAAAGAGTGTGTTTTTTCCTGAAGCTTTGATCTGAAATGGTTGATAATGTAGCTGCTAATCTGATTTTCTGGGTCTATATTATAAAGTTCACTTAGGACTTATGATTAAAATATCATGCTTTAGGTAGAGGTTAAGCTAACAATTGATGTATGGGCTTTCTATTGTTAAACCTTATCAAGTTGGTAATTTTATATGAATGCGAATAGGTTGAATCTTCCATTCGAAATTCAGTCACCATGATCATTTAGTTTACAATTATTATTAGTATAGTTAGTCAAGTTCTCGAATTGGTCTGCTCCCTGGCTTGAACAAATGTCTTCAGCTCTTTCTTTCCTATCTGTTTTTTCCTTTAAGGCAATATGAGAATGAATTTGCTTTCGGTTAAGTTATTCTCTTAGTGTTTTGATAAAATGAGGGGATCCACTCGTCATTTGAAGTCGTACACTATTTTCTGGAAAACATTTGTTGTTGGTTAAGATAGAGGTCGATCTTCCCCTTTAGTATGCGTTTAACTTAAGATATGGTATGCAAAATTATTCGGTTCTTACACATTGATCTTTCTTAAGTTTGCTTCTATTTTCAAAATGTTTGTTTGGGTAAATTGATCTGCTCGAAATTCTGGTTTGAATGTGATTAAGTAACAATCAGGAGAGTCTAAATGTTGTTATTACTACATAAAGGTTCAAATGTTCTTTTTTCGAAGTAAAGATTAGGTTTCAATGTTCTAAGTTTAGAAGGATCTTTCTGTTGAGTTTTTCGTCATTAGTTTAAATCAGCTAGCTAAGTCCAACAATGTTTCCTTCCCCTTTTTTTTCTTCTTCTTCATTGTACTGTTTAAGGAAGCATGATTATGGTTTAGTATGATTTCCAAAGTCTTTACCCATTATTATGAGGTTCTGAGAATGTTCTGCCTATGAAACTAATGTGTTTAAATTAATTGTTTGCTGTCCTTTATTTGCTTGAAATGGCTGATCATTTTAATAAAGGTGTAAGTCTAAAGGTTTCAAACTTGCGACTTATTTTTGGGCTGGCTCTTCCTTTCTACATTTTGTTTGCTTTCCTTCTATTTTTAGTTGTGTTGAAAAGAGTGTTAGAGGTTTGGTTAGTCGCCAGCGACAATGTGTATTTGGTCTCTCTTGAATGTGTAGTACTATTTGTGCATCTTAAAGTTTTCGGTTCTATGTATTGTTGTTAGAATAGCAGCTGACTATGATAATTATATGCCTATCACTCCCTCGTCTG
Organism: Lycium barbarum; assembly: GCF_019175385.1. NCBI lineage: Eukaryota > Viridiplantae > Streptophyta > Magnoliopsida > Solanales > Solanaceae > Lycium > Lycium barbarum. The sequence goes on from NC_083339.1 coordinate 135,567,070, forward strand.
TTTTGGAATCAGGGGAACATAACTCAGAAGTTAGAAACAGTTTTTTATTTTATGAAAAGGATGTGGTGCTTAATGTTTGTTTAATCTTCAACGAAGGATAAGATTAATACTATTTTGAGATGAGTTACAAAGCTTCTGCAAAAGGCATGCTGTAGTACTAGACTCAGTTTTCTTCTTGACTGGATTTGAGATTCAAAAACTCACATTAGTGTTGATGTTAAAAGCTTATCAGAGAAAAGCTTGAATTAGACTTCTGTTAGAAACTAAAGAGGTTTCTTAATTTAGTTTTAATAATATTTTTCTCATGCTTATGGCCAATAATATATCTTGTTTGTAGCAAAATGTGCTTTTGATATAAAAGATAAATATAAGGAAAATGAGTATCTAGCAGAACACTTCGAGAACGAGTTTGGTTCATAAGTGTATATTTATTATCTTTGATGATGTGATGCTTATTTTTTATCTTCTTTTACTTATTCTCTTGTAGATAAGAGTTCCTTATTCTAATCCTTCTTTTCATTTCTTTGTTTTGCATGTCGTGGAGTTATAACGGGTCTCAAATGAGACTCAGCATCACCTATAGTCAAGAAAAATCTGCATTTTTACGTTCCATCCATCTGCGTCGTCCCTTGCCGTACCTTCAAGCAGAACAAGAGGCGACGAAGCCTCTGTCCCTCATTACTCGTTTCCTCTCTCTCTCCTATCTGAAAAAAAATGAATGAGGGCAAGGAAGCTACATCCGTCATAATTTTCCTTTATACAGTTCTGTTATAATCTTACTATTTTTACTTGTGTGACTTGAATATGTTGGTTCTCTTAGGACATAGCCTAGAATACTATCTACTTAGAAAGGGTAGATTATGAGGCCTATAACGTTTTAATGTCCTAGAACTGAAGCATTAAAAAAAAACCACTAATCTTTAAGCGAGTACAGGCTGATTTTTTTTTTTCCACTTAAGTATGACATGAATATATAGCCTCTGTTTAAAACTTGGACTTTAAGGAAGGCTAACCAGAGGAAGTATCCAATACCTTTTTTTTTGCATCACTGGAATATTTTAGATCTTACACCCCTTTTTACCATGTTTTGAAACAAATTGAGGTTTTAAGATCATTGAACATTTGCATATGATATATTCCAACCAAAAGATATTAATTTGCCGGACTTCCTTAAATGATTACTTAGTTGTCCAGTTCCATTTTGGAAAATAAAGGATGCCAACACATATGGTTTACAAAAAATGATTTTTTTAAAAGCTATCCCACTTGTTGGGGGCCATAGCATCTCTGTTAAATTTAGAAAAGTCATCACGTCATTGTTTGCAAAAATTCTATTTTTTATACAATATAAAATACTATAGTTTTTGTCACTATTTCTTATCTTAACCTAAGTTTGGTCGGATAACCGTAAGTTAACGGATTCTAAAGGATGCCTAACCCCTTCCCTTTAGGATAATATAGAGCCCTTACCTAGAATCACATTGGTTAAGCAGACTACTAATTGAGGTTTAGTTTTAACTTTACCTTAGTTAAATATTCAGGTGTCCTAATTCACCGTTAAATTAATTAGGTGGCGACTCCTTAAAACAAAAGAACAGGAATCACCAATACGTCATACTTCCTAAATCGACCCGGTTAAAATGGGGTGTGACATCGGGGTAGCGGGCTCACCTCGAGTCAAATTGAGGTGGCGAACATATTTATCGAATGTTTATAGGCCAAAGGTCATACATAATCATTTCTAAGTTACCCGACCACATTTCGATAGGTTTTGGACGAGTGGTGGCATTCTAGCCAAAATAGAGCCCTTAGGCTTCAATTGAATTGAATGAATAGTAACTTTTCTGTGGATCGGGTTTCGAGGAGCAGAAATGCTCCGGAAGTTCTCATATTTGCCTATCATACTAAGATATGCCAAACGAAGGAGTGGGAAGCTTTACATACCTTACGGACGTCTTACGCTCTCCCAAAAGTCAAGTCCCGTTTCGTCCGAAATCTGCAAATGGTCAAAGTTACCAATTGAGATTCTTAGGCTTAAAAATGCCTTTAACTTCATTTTTGTCTACCGCAATTTCGGCAGCACTTCCCCTATAAATCTAACACCCCCGAGACTTAGCTCGGCTCAAAATACATCAACAACAACAACCCAAACATCATCAAACAATATAAACCATATTCAAACTTCAAAAGCCTACCTTACTACACAAGTTGGAAATCTTTCATTCAAACTTCAAAATTCCAAATCTATATCCATATTATTGTATTCATTCACTCATTCAAGATTATGCCATTACATTCCAAATACATTCCAAGCCATACACGAAATTGCCCAAAATCCATTACTTTCCATAATTCTCCCAAAACACCAAAACTTACAACGAACGTTCTAACTTGCGCCGTTTCATTCCGAATTCATTAACATCAACTATAAGTCATATTTAAAGTCTTTTGCATCAAAGATATACAATGATATACGCGAATATACAAAAGGAATATACTTTCCGATAACGTTCCGAAATCATTTTCCAACACCAATCCAATTCATCAATCAATCATTTACGACACAAAGGTCACAACGACACATTATACAAACTAAACAAGATCAATTCACATCACTTTCTTCTTCCTAGGGCTCACGGCCAACATGCAATATACACACACACTCACGGCTTTCTATATACATCAAAGTTACGGGATTCTCGTCTATTCTCAATCCTTAACATATTCATATCAATTCTATAACATTAGAGGGGCAAAATTCTTACCTTTTCTTGAATTTCCGACTTGTCGCAAACGAGGTTCTCGTGCCAAACTAATTATACCCCGTTGAAGAGGGTCTTGAGTACTTCACAAATATGTAGAAACTAAGATTTTTGGATCAACAACAAAGCTTGGGAATTTTTTTTTTCTTCTTTTCTTAGTCTCGGCCGAATGCCCCTTTTTGTGGTGTTCTTGAATTTGTTAGTTGATCTTGATAATTACTAAGTGAGGATGATATATATCCATATAATTGATCATGTGCATAGCACATGATCATTAAGGAAGAGGCTTGGGCCATGGATATGGCCGGCCACTTCACAAGTTTTGGGCCTCAACTTTGTGTCATATTTTTTTCTTGGCCCAATTCATGAAAAGTCCCGTTTTGTAATTCCCGAAACTAATTTCCGAAATTCCAAATTTACCCTCGGCCTTCCCCGATGTCTTAACATTTAAGATTCCATAACCAACATAGTCATATTCACTAAAATCAAATTATGTCCTTATAACACACAAGTCGTAATTATTTCTCGATTTCCAATTATACGAAAACACGGGACATAACATCCCCGCAGGTAGACAGGGAGACCGATCGGACCCCTAGGCTTCTTCATCAGTGATTGCATATAGGTGTTCCATTTAATCCGGAGCAGCAGTTTAGTTGGTACTATTCTTTTGTGTACATATGGGCATGACGGGGTCCTGTCCCGTCCTTATGATGTTTTGTACTCTTTGTAGAGGCTCATAGACAGATGTACACAGTTAGATGTTCAGTATCCTTATCGGTTCATATTTTTGTATTTTATTTTGGTAGCCTTATCGGCTCGTACATATGGCATAGTTGCTAATGTATATAAATATGTTTTTGAATTCATGCTCTTATAGATTATGATATTGATGAGTCAGCCATGTGGTCCACCTAGATGTGAATATGAGAAGTATGATTAAGAGGTGCTCAGTAGGTTAGCTCCGGGTATCCGTCATGACCCTCCGGTTGGGTCATGACAATTGTAAATCACCAAATTTTAATTCCGAAATGAAAATATAAAGTAATACATTTTATAAATGTAAAGAAACAATAATCAGATAATGCAAATGAGAGTAAAATAAGTAAAGTATTGGCAAAGAAGGAAAACGGGGATAAAAGTCACTCCCTCTATTCACTTTTACCTGTCCACGTTAACATATAAAGAGAAAGAAATTTTTCTTCTTATTTAATTTTACCCTTCACATTAATTACTCATTTTCAAATCATTTTCCAAGGCTGTTGAGACTTACACCAATACATATGAATATTATGGTAAAATATATGCTCCCTCCGTCCTATATTACTTGCTACTTTCCTTTTTGCACCCCCTTAGGAAATCATAAATAAAAGATTTATTTTACTATCTTACCCCTATCTCTCTCCAATAAATACATTCTAATCAAAATTGACTATTTTCAAGAACATTTATTACTAAGGGTAAGATGAGAAAGATTTAATTAATTTTATCTTGGTTTTGTAAATGAACAAGTAATTTGGACATATATTTTTAGTAATGTGCCCAAGTAATATGGGAGGGAGAGGATAAGATGGGAAAGATTTAATTAATTTTATCTTGATTTTGTAAATGAATAAGTAATTTGGACATATATTTTCAATAATGTGGCCAAGTAATATGGGATGGAGGGAGTACTTCATTTATTAATATTAATTCTTAAAACGTGAAAAGTCAAAAGTAAACAATTAAAAGTGCATGGAGAAAATAAATATGTGCTGGAGAGTTAAAATTGAAGTGCATATGTGTATACATGAGAAGGGAATAAACATTCAGTACTATGTCATATGTCCATGTGAGATAAAAAAGTAGTTTAGTAATATGACCAAGTAATATGAGACGGAGCGAGTACTTCATTTATTAATTCTTAAAAAACATGAAAAGTCAAAAGTGAACAAGTAAAAGTGTACGGAGAAAATAAATGTGTCAGAAAATTAAAATTGAAGTGGATACGTGTATACATGAGAAGAGAATATATATTCAGTAGCCAAGTAATATGGGACGGTGAGGGTAAGATAGGGAAGATTTGATTAATTTTATCTTAATTTTGTAAATGACAAGTAATTTGGACATATATTTTTAATAATGTGGTCAAGTAATATGGGACGGGGAGAGTACTTTATTTATTAATTCTTAAAGAACGTGAAAAGTCAAAAGTGAACAAGTAAAAGTGTAGGAAGAAAATAAATGTATCGGAGAATCAAAATTGAAGTGCATACGTGTATACATGAAAAAAAAATCAGTTTCTTAAAGAACGTGAAAAGTCAAAAGTGAATAAGTAAAAGTCCACTCCACTTTTACTTATTAAGGCTTATTAAGGAGTGTGCTATTTTCTTATCTGTTGCCATTGCATTTGGTGATAACAATTCCAATATTATCTCTTCTAGCTTAGAAAGAGGTTTTAATTGCGGTACCATTAAAAGAAATACAAAATGAATTTACGGTGTTTTTATATGTATTTATTATACTGCTTTTTGAGTGGAGAAGATTAGATATATTATCTTTTTTCTAATTTAGTGAGTAAATTTGCACTACTTAAGTAATGTTGATGTTGTTCTTAATAGGCCAAAGTCATCGACAACAACCTAAACTTATTCGCAGATTCCATTTAGACACCTCAATTAAGATCTTTTCCAATTGAACACCTAAACGACTATGGATTTGTACCAATTAAGCACTTTTTCCCATTTTGTATTAAGACTCAGGCGCGTGTATATAAGTGCCACTGATGTGGAATAGACTTCCATTTATTACTTCTCACTTGTAAATATTAAATCCACATGGTATATTGATTTTATTTTTTTTTGTAAAAAAAAAAAAGCCCAATCCATGTGGTAAATTAATAAAAGGGTCAATTTAAAATCCTAAATCCTAATCGTTCAACATAATCCCAAATCATTTCTCTCTCCCCGACCCAATCTCTCTAACGACAATTCATTTCACGGCTAAGCAACGACTGATTTTAAGTGTCTTAAACTCAATTATCCATCTAATTATTGCTTAATCATTTCATAATCGTTTCATAAAGTGTGTTTACAAGGTTAGGGCTTTTTTATTTCTATATTTGGGGTTGTGTGTTCGAGAATATTTCGTCCTTTCCTAATAGTTCCTTACCATTTCAGTGATTAAGCATTAAAGTATTGCTTTTTAGTTTTTTGGAGCTGGTGGGTGGGTGGTGTAAGTATATTCCGTAAAATAATAATGTTTTGTTTTATATTTTCAGGGTTACACTAACAATTGACCATGGAGGAGACCATAATTACCAACATTGACCATGAGGGGACCTTTTCCTGCATTCTTGTCCCCACTTATGTTAGAGAGTGTGTACCAGCCCGCAGATATATCGAAAAGGACTATTTTCACTAATAGAGCTACTTTATTATATTAGAGAATTGAGTGTTTACAAGTCGATGGATTTTATTACCAAGATGCAAAAACTAAACAATTCCATGTGATTAAGACTGACCTACATCTACTGGACCTAATAAAAGATTTAAAACATGAGGACACCTTTGAAGTATTTGTCCTTCATTCATTGGATGAAGCTTTAATTGACAGTGAGGGTCTTACTGGTTTTTTTACTGGTCCAGAAGTTAGTGATAGTCAAACTGGGTCATTAAATGAGGGTGTTGGTGTTGGTGAGTCTCTTAACTTAGCTAAAGAGGGTGTTGGTAGGGCTGATGAGGCTACTAACCTAGCTGAAGAGAGTGTTGGTCGGGGTGGTGAGGATGCTAACCTAGCTAAAGAGAGTGTTGGTGGGGATGATGAGCCTGCAAACCTAGCTGAAAAGGGTGTTAACCTAGGTGAAGATGGTGAGGCATCTAACCTAATAGATATTGATGTAGATGGTAATATATCTGATTATATGAGTAATGATTCGAATCTAGGAGAAATACCACCAGAAAATGGGTCAGATGTTGATGAGGAGTTGAGAGCTTTTAGAAATGAAAGAAGAACAAAAAAAAAAAAGCAGATGAAGAAGCCTACAACAACCGAAGAAATACCAGTTGGACAGGCTGGTGGTATAGACAGGGGGTTTGAGGATATTGGGAGAAACAAAGCTAACAAATATGCTGGGAAATTGGGTGGAGATGACGAATATATTGATAGAAGTGATTGTTGGACTGAGAACAGTGATGAAAAACTTGATGCAGATGTTGTTAGGGGAGTAGATATACCTTCCAGAAGAAAAAATCAAAAACGTTTGGTATGATGAAGACTGTGAGATGTCTGCATTTGAGTTTGGAATAGTGTTTGAGAGTGTAAAATTGTTTAGGAAGGTTGTAAGAGATTATGATGTAGAGTATAGGAGACATTTGAAGGCTAGACCTAATGAAAGCCATAGGGTGAGGGTTAAATGTAAAAATAACAAGTGTAAATGGTTGTTATATGCTAAACTTGACAGAGATTCAGGTGATTTTATGGTGAGGGACTACCAACTTGTTCACAAGTGTATTCCCTTAAACAAGAACAAGATGTGTAATTCTAAGTTAATAGCTAGAAAGTTAAAGGATATAATTATTTCACAACCTTACATAAGGATCTAGGAAATTCAAAATTTGGTAAGAGACAAGTTGGGTCTTTATGTTGGTCAGATTGTTTGTTACAGGGCTAAACATAGGGTTATGATAGAAAATATGGGTGATTGGAATTAGGAATTTTTCAGATTATGTGACTATGCAGATATGATATTTAGGATTAATAATAGTTATCAATTATTCATTTTACTCTCAATAAAAATTGTTTTACTATCACATAAATTTATACTAACTTATTTGGCAAAATATATCAAATGACCCTTAAACTATATCCAAAGTGTTGATATCACACTTAAACTATACAAGCGACTTATTACACACCCCAACATCATAGAAATGAATTTAATACCACCTTAGAAGCCGATGTGGCATAAAAATAAATTATATTTAAATAATAGGAGAGTGAAGTAGTTAATTTTTTTTTTTAATAAAAACTGATTTTATTTTCATGTCCTGCTTCTCTATTTCATCACCACCAACCCTCTTCTCATCCACCTTCACGCCACACCCAACCCCCAGCCCCAAACCCCTCTTCTTCATCATTTAACCACCACTATACCGCCCCCCTCTTCTGCTCCACCTTCACGCCACCCTCAAACCCTTCGTCTACCTACCTAAAACGAGACAGTAGGTAGAGAAAATACAAGAAAGATTCTTTTTCTCTTGATGTGGAAGATTAAAAGAGTGAAGATTTATAGTTAAGAGATAATTGTGGAGAGTATTTATAACAGTGAATAATGGACTTGCAGGTGTTCATAAAAATAAAAAAAATAAAAAAAGAGCTTGCAGCTCACTGAATCCAGCGCCGCCGCCGGCGGAGGAATAATTGGCCAAACGCCAAATTTTCAACGCAAATTAGAGCCTAATCCACCCACAAGCACAACCGGTGGTGAATAAAACTGAATTTTATTGCAAAAGGGGAACAAAATTGAAGATGGTAGTGATGTAATTTTGGTGGTGAATTTAGTTGCGGATCTTGAATTTATGGTGATTGTTTGCAATTTCTTATAGTGGCAGTAGTTGTGAAGCGATTTAATGGTTGATTTGGTTGTGGGTGGTGAAATTTGTGATTAATTTTTTTATTTTGTGGTGGTGGGTTTGATGGTAGGTTTGACCGTGGTGATGGATATGGTGGTGGTGAAATTGATTGTGGTGGTAGTGGCGGATATGTGGTGGTGGTGAAATGGGTAGTGACAAATTTGGTGGCGGCGGATATGGTGGTTCTAGTGAAATGGGGTGGTCAGATGGTGTAATGATGGAGAAGATGTAATTATGGGAGGGTTTTATGATTAATTAGGAATTAATTAATGTAAATATAATTAATAAAAAAATCAAATGAATAAATAAAAGGAAAATAACATAAAATTAAAATTTAAAAGATATCCAACGTGTCGTTGACGTGTCATTAATGTGGCAGCAAGTGTGTCACACTTCCCTTTATGCAAGTGATTATATGTGTATCAAGGTGGTATTAAATCCACTTTTTATATGATTAAGGGGGTAATAGATCGCCGTTAACTTGACTTTCAGGTATCGTTTGAGATGCATTTGATGTATTTTGCCAACTTATTTTAAAATCACAAATTTCAATGAAGAACCCATGTTCATCATGACAAGGTGGGTTCCTCAAATATTTGCTTGATGTGCCAACATCTAAATGGGATGAAAATGCCTAACTAAAAAGAGTTAGAAATAGGATACAGTTGTAAAATATTTTGTTAATAAAAATTTCCGAGGTCTATATACATCTTGTCACTGCAAATTTATCTTCTAATGTATAATAAAACAAAATAACATTATTCATGTTGGGTTTTGGGGAAGGCCAGGCTACCCCACTAGTAGTACGTAATAAAGAGGAAGTGTCTTTTTTAAATTTCTGAGCTTCATGGCAATTATTTCAGTACCCTCCACAGAGTTTAAAGGAACAAAACCAGCTTTCTTGAGCTTAAAAGACCCTTTGTCTCTTAACGCACTGAAGCCAAAAGCATGGAGGAGATATCATATGTGAGCCGGCAAGAAGCTATAGAAATTGATCACGTATTGATGGGTCCTCTTGGTTTTACTCTGGACCAGCTTATGGTTTGTCTTCTGAAAATTTGGTTTATTACTTGTTAAATTTCTGTACTACTTATCCCTAAATTGGGTTTACTTGTTTATGAGTTCAGGAATTGGCAGGCTTGAGTGTTGCCTCTGCAATTGGAGAGGTAAGTGCTCTCGTAGCATACTGAGTATAATGTATTCTTCCACTTGTATCACTAGACCCCATGCCAACTCTCCATCAATTTTCAACTCTGGCACTAGTGGGATAATATTTTAGTATTGAAACATTCTTTACATGGTTGTTGGATATAGGAAACCCTCTGCTCGTGCTATTACCTGTGATAAATTATCTTTGTTGGATAGTGAATATAATTTGTCATCTAGAGTTCATGTAGTCATTGACTCTACAACCTTTTTTATAAAACTAGATGACCCTAACCGTTTTAAAATGTTAATCCATTTATCACCTAATTGAATGAAAATCATATGTGTGCCTAGCAATAGCATTCAAAATTTTTGAAATTCTTTAAAGTGAAACCTTTTTATACAAAGTTCGGAAGACGATTATTTCAAAGATGTAATGGTTCATACTTTTATCAAATCATACATGAGAGTGCCAAGGAATATATATAGATCATACCGTGCTCGGATTTCGAATCATAGGATTTTCCTAAAGGTTCGTAATCTAGCCTATCCAAACTAAGGCATGCCAAAAGAAGGAAGGTGGGAGCTTTACATACCTCGAACGCCCTCCAAGCTAGCCGATATAAAGTTAATCCCAATCTACGCCTCGGGCTCCCCAAGACCTACAATATGCCAACGAATATCCAATATTAACCATAGGCACTTAAGCAATTTATTTATTCCAAACTAACTCTAAATTCTACAGAAAATTCGGCAGCATTTCCCCTATAAATAGGCCAACCCGAGAATTTAACTCGCTCAAAATCAACAACAACAACCACAATAACCAACCTAGTAACATCGATAATCAATTCGAAAGGCAAAACAACATTAGTAGCTCTCTTTTACACCATTCGACAACTTTCCAAATATTCAATTCAACGGCTTACATTCAAGCCGCAATATCGCTCACACATTTAATTATTAACCCAAATCCTTACCAACAATATTCAAGGGCATTCTAAACAATTCACATAATATTTCCAACAATCCAACAATTTGCTCCAAAAGTGACCGAAAACAGCCCCCTAAACCGTGAGCAGCCCCCTTTTCACATTCCTCATTTTCACGTCATGTTTTGTATCACAATCCACAATATATCGATGTCATTTTCACAAATATACGACTTACATCAAACGCACAATAAGACTCAAATCAGCCCACAAAATCTCAACATCAATCTTGAGCTATTAATTGCTCATTTCCAACTAGAATTCATAACGACAACAATTAAAACGTTAAGCGATACTAATGCGATCTTCGACATATTATATGACCCACATTCGTCCACACTACACATATACATATGTTGATGGTCCTCATAAATAAATATTACATTAAGTGCACCAATTCTCCAAATCAGTCCGCACATTTACCATATCAATTTTGGGACATTAAACTCTCATTTCCAACATAAAAGTCATCACAAGAACCATTTCGACGCTAAGCGATATTAATTCATTCTTTGCTACAAATTGGAGGCTATATACACGGCTACATACCCACCTATATACATACATCGATAGTTCTCATTCATTTCTTCACCCTACAACAATCAACATACTAAATAGAGTTAATTCTTCACTTAGTCACAACACCCATTTACACAACTTCACACACCATACACGACCCAACTTCCAACATACTACATTTCATGATTTTTCATCCATATTGACATACTATAATATGCATACAACATTTATAACTCAAAAACAAGATTAGAACTCACCTTTCTTCTTCAATCCACCAATAGGCTAGGGTTTGCAAATCTCTTAAATGAAAGACTTGATCACTCCAAAAATGCTTCCAAGTTACTTAGGGACCTCTAATTAGTGGGTTTGTATCAAGGAAATATTTTTGGAGAGGCTAAAAATGATCCTTGCTTTTCCATGGTGCTAGCCGAGAGCCTCCATGGCTTGTCTCTCTCTTTTTTTTTTTTTTTTTTAAGTGTTGAATGGTAAGAAGATGACTTAAGGTCATCTTTTTAAGTCCCACAAAATATCTATTTTGTCTTTGGCCCACACAATGTGTTGGACCAATTAAAATTGGTCACACAATGTGTGGGACCAATTCCACTATACACGGCCACCATGGCATTTTTGCACAACATTTTTAATTCCAATTTTATGAATTGTGGTCCTAATTTTTCCTAAGTGTTCAATACCAACAATTTCATATATAACTTATATCTCAAAATAAAATCAAATGGTCAAAAGTCCCGACTTCAATTCCCGGAATAGTCTTGGCCTTAATTTATCATAGTTAATCCGAGTTGTCCCAATGTATAAAAATACGGAACGTAACATTCTTTGTCTCTACTAGTTAGTTGGAAAAATCACCAAGTCCCTTAAGATCGAAAAAATTTAATTGACAAAAAAATTTAAGACGTAAAACAAAAAATCACCAAGTCCCTTAACCATCTCGATATTAGCAAGATGTAAAATAAAAAATCCAAAAAAATTTAAGACGTAAAACAAAAAATCACCAAGTCCCTTAACCATCTCGATATTAGCAAGATGTAAAATAAAAAATCCATGTCCATAGCTCTTACGAGGATTAAAAACAGTAATGAAACAATAAAACATAGGTAAATTTAAATATTAATATAATGATCCCTAAATAATTTCATTGTAGAAAGTAGAAAGTAGAAAGAAATAATATTGTCACAAACAAATTGCAAGCACTTAATAAAATATTATAGTGAAGCTAACCTGATGCGGCAATCGGTATAAGGAACGACAAGAACTTATATTCTAATTTGAAAAGTAGGCAGTCAACATAATAAAATTCTAATTGATAAAAGAACTTTTAAGGGTAAGACTTATGAGTTCTTTTAGGGTTTTAACATTTAAGGCCAAAAACTTTCTAATGAATTATGCTCACTAGTCACTGCCCTTTGTTTAAGTTATTTACCAGTTATTTAGGATTTAAAGGTAACAAAGTAAGTGAGGCTGCATGGGTTTGACATCACGAACTTGCCCGCGCAATGGGAGCGTCTAACCAACAGGCCAGCGTGCAACTTTGTGTAGATGCAGTGTCACTTTATTATTTTTACCTTCTAATTTTGTTCTATTTATTTTTTATATATGTATATCTACTAAAAAAATTCCACAAAGCAGTGTCACTTGAAATCTTTCGGGCCAACATAAATCCGCCCCTGCCGAGGGGGTTCTGAACCCCCTCCGGCAAAAAATTACATTGTTTATACATGATTAAAATTATTTTTTGTGTATATTAGTAGATGTTGAATCTCATTTGACTTCTTTGTGTGTTTACTTTTCCATATTTTGAACCCCCTGTGAAATTCTGGCTCCACCACTGCCCTGGTGCCTAGTCTTAAAGCCATGGTTAGAGATTATTAGTTTGTAAGAGGGTTAGTTGAAGAAGAAATTGACATCAAAGCGATTAATCTAGAAAGAAATTGGAATCGGTGATAAGTGAAGCCTTGACAAGAAAGGCAGAAATATGTTAAGTGTATAAACAAATATGTTAAGCTTCTTTATTTCATTGACAAGGTTAAATGCATGTCATCTCTCCAGGTCTATAGTTCAAGTGAATATACTCGCGTGCTTGTTATATGTGGTCCTGGAAACAATGGCGGGGATGGTCTTGTAGCTGCTCGACACTTGCATCACTTTGGTTATAATCCCTCCATTTGTTATCCAAAACGGTCCAATGAATTTCTTTTTGTTAGTTTGGTTACCCAGGTAAAGGATATGACATGAAATTCTTGAACCTCAATACTTCTAGTTTATTTGAGGTGTTAATGGATGTGAGAATTTTTGTAGCTTGAATCACTGTCAGTTCCATTCTTGCCGGTGGAAGATTTATCCTTGCAGCTTTCAAGTGACTTTGATATTATAGTGGATGCAATTTTTGGATTCTCATTCCAGGGTAATACTTCCTCCCTCAGTTTCTATTAGACCTTCACATTAGTTTTTTTGTTTTTGATTGAACAGAATTTCCATTAATCAAAAAATGAATCATTACAAAACCAGGCATCTGCAGACCAGTTGCCTCTCAAATTCAAAACTACATTTGGGAACCTATACTAATAACATATAAGAGGGCTAGTTCCTATAAACATCATCTATACACCAACTCCTACAGCAACAAAACAGTAAATACATCTATGGAAAACAATTGAAATTATGCAAAGTAGTCTGCCAAGCAGCTATATTCCTGCTTCTGATGTGGATGTGCCATGCAATCTCCCTACAAATCTTCACAGCATCACATCTTCCATTCTGAAATCGATGGAGTTCCTCTCCTGACAAATAGAATATATCATCATAGCAAATGTGCAGCTTGTAATAGAGGCCAGTCCATTTTTCCTTTTAGTCATCTTGCATATCCATTCCAGTTCCTCCTGCCAGGTGCCAACAGCTCTACCAAAACCAAGTCAGATTAACAGTCTAGTCCATATGTTGTTGGTATAAGAACAGGTGTTCAAAAGTTTCCACACCCCTTGTACAGAAAACACAAATCCATAGGAACATCATTACCAAATTTCTTTAATCTATCTACTGTAGTCAGTCTTTGATGAGCAGCTAAACACAAGTTGAATTTGAATCTGGGGTGAATTTGAAGGCCAATACTTCTATTGAAAGCTATATAAACTAATGTTGTATGCCAAACTTGTTAGTCTTATTCTTTGCTTAAGTTGGTTTTAACCACTCTTTATCCACCATAAGTGTGTGTATGCAGCATTGGATGTAATTTGCTGTTATTGAGGACTTTGACCATTATCCTCACTTAATAGTGTGATTCTTCTTTACTTAGGGACCTTGTATGCTTCCTCTCCTTTTCCTTTTCTTTTAATTATTTAGGATTGTTTCATAGATAGAGTACTCAGTACAGACAACCCAAGGCCACCGTTTGATAGTCTCATTAGAAGGCTGGTCTCCATAAGAAACCAGCAACAGACACATGAGAAACCAGCTGTTGTTATATCTGTGGACATACCTTCCGGTTGGCATGTGGAAGAGGGAGACGTCTGTGGTGAAGGCATTGAACCTGATATGCTGGTATGCAGTTGTTAAGTACTCACATTCTATTGTTATCATGCGTTTGTCTCATTGATACCTCTGCTTTTCCTTTGAGAATCAAGTCAAATACCTAAAGAAAATGTTGGACATTCACTGTGTAGGTCTCTTTGACTGCTCCAAAATTGTGTGCCAAAATGTTTTGTGGCCCACATCATTTTTTAGGTGGAAGATTTGTTCCACAATCCATCATAGACAAATTCAAGCTAAAACTTCCATCATATCCTGGCACTTCAATGTGTGTTAGAATTGGAAACCTTCCCAATTTATCAGCACAGAAGGGAATATTTGCAGCTTCTGCATCTCTTGAGGTGGAGGAAGATCCTATTGATCAGGTTGAGTTTGAATGAAAAGTAGAAGCTTAACATCTATTATATCTGGATCTTTGACTCCCTTGTGGTGATTTTGTCGCAAATTTATCACATAATCCAGAAATGTATGCACACTTCTTTTCTTAAAGCAATGCAGTATATTTATATTTGTGGCAATAAAAGCCCCATTGTGATTGTAGTTTCAAAAGTGGCTTGGTGATGCATTGGCAGCTGGCGTCAAAGAACCCCATTATATGGTCCTATCAACATCTTGTAAAGATGCAAAACCGTAAGCCTTTCTAGCTTCAAGTTTCTCGTCTTTAAATGGTCCGCAAGTTGGTATAACAGTGATTTTTTGCCTGATATTGACTATATGGTATTTCTTCTTCCCAGTTCATCGCGAATGATATCATTGGAAGGAGTAAAGGAAGATGGTTTTGTCTGGTGAGCTCCTTAATTATTTCTGAAGTGTATATAGTCTATTTAATGACATCCTTCTTGTTTCTCCAGGCACACCAACTATGGGAGTCGCAAGGCTCGTGAAATTTCTGAAAATCCTCATGCGTCACTTCTCTTTTACTGGGGTCCTTTGAAGTGCCAGGTTAAAAATGATTCCACCTTTCGCACTTTCCTGCATTTTGAGAGAGCACTTATATCTAGTGACATTGTGTTATATTGGTGTGACTATTAACAATTTAGCGTAGATGAAAATGTCAAGTGACAGCTGTAGCAATCCTGTCCTGGATATGCAGTCAATTACTTGAGGGTGACCTGCAGGATTGTGTTAGGATAGATGAGTTGCTGAAGAGATGTGAACTACTATCATTGATGCTGGACAATATTTCTTTGCTAGAAATTTGTTACTTACAGTTCCCTTGTTAGAATCCAAGGTTCAGTTTCCCTGTGATAAAAATTAAATGTAAAGAAGAGACAGAAAGAGGAAGTATCATGATTACTGTGCGTACTCCCTTAAAACCTCAAATAGTCAGTTTCTTAATCATAATTGCATTCACTCTGAGATATAATTAAATAATTGACTACATAATGCACTTACTTTTAGATAATTGTTCTTGCTGGCTTCATTACTAATTCATTTGTAGGTAAGAGTGGAGGGATTTGTGGAGCAAGTTTCTGATGAGGAATCTGATCAATACTTCTCTAGTCTTCCTCGAGATACGCAGATTAGACCAATAGTTAGCAAGCAGGTTCGTCTAGTATTTTCAGCAACAGATTTTCTAGATTTCAATATTTTTGTGTTTCTATATACGTGCATCAATAGCTAGTCTTCAATATCTTCTGCAAGTTCAGAGCACACTGATTCATGAACGAGAGGGTCTCCATCAACAATATAAAGAATTAGAGGAGAAGTACCATGACAGGTCAGTAATTTCACATATTTCTGACATTCTTTCTTTGCTTGTCCTAATCTGTAACTAGCTCGCTTTGGTTTCAATATTCCATCTATGCCTAGTGGAAATATTCTATTGATTGGGATACTATTAAAAATGCATCAGTTGTCTGATTGCAATCCCATGCCTAGAATTAGTGGATATTTTTAGATAAAATTCTTCAAAAGTTGCAATCTTCTCCTTGTCCGACATGTAAAAGACATACCTTTTGTGTGTACTGTTAAGTCCCACATCGGTGGAATGAGAACCATTTGGACTCATTATATGGACTTGGGCAATCCTCCCCTCATAAGCTAGCTTTTGGGTTGAGTTAGGTATTGTCCATTTCTTAACATGGTATCAGAGCCAGGCCCATCCCAATTCATGATTTTACCAATGTTGATCCCTCATATTAAATTGTCCATGCTCTAGATGTCCAGCCCTGGGCGTGAGGCAGGGTGTTAGGTCCCACATCGGTGGGATGAGGACCATTTGGACTCATTGTAATATTGTATGGACTTGGCAATCCTCCCCTCATAAGCTAGTTTTTGGATTGAGTTAGGCCATGATCCATTTCTTAACATGTACATTCTTGGAAAAATGTCTGAGCAAGACCTGTTGATTACAACCTAATCATACTTCCTTTTCCTTTCTCAAAAAAAAAAAAAAAAAGTTTGTGGTTGTCTTGATTCAAGTGAACCTCAAAGCAATCCTTTTTTCCCTAACATGCAGGACTTCAATACCAAGACCCAAGCACTGGGGTGGCTACAGGCTTATTCCAGAGTTTTTTGAGTTTTGGCAGGGAGAGGAATCTCAAGTGCACCTCAAGTATATCCAAACCCATCTTTCTTTAATTTCATCATGATAGATTCCACAGGACCTATCAAATTGATCTCTGTTTAAATTCAATTAATCTGGAACCTGGACTAATATTGATTGGGTCAAATTTGGGTCATGAATGGGAAAACACTTTGACATACCTCTTTTTAAGTGTTTCATATATGGGTATTTGTAGTGTTTTTAAAGCTAGTTTGAAACCTCTGTCCAGAGAGTTAAAAGAACAGATTTCCAGCATCAGTAGTATAAAAAGAGAACAGAATCATACGAGTGTAAATGGAGCAGTCCTTTACCAGTAAAGATTCCCTATAATATTTCCCACCAACTCGACGGAGGAGAACTAAAGTTATTTTTCAACGGATTTACCTTGATAATTGGAGCTGGAACGATTCCTGATATTAATTGCTGTTCACTTATGCATTTAAGCGTGCTGTCATTAACAGATTACGGTACTATGCGGAGGTGATTGATGGAAGAAGAGTATGGAGAATTCATAGATTGGTCCCACAATTAGCAGAATCAGCATCTTCTTCATGACTTGCCATCTCTTTGAACTTAGCAAAAATGCATCAGTGCACGACAGGAGTTAAGCGAATTAGATCTTTTCTTTTCCTGTTTCCCCTTCTGATTAGATCTCTTTGTAAATATCTTTGTGCTGATGTGCATAGTATGTTCCTTCTACTTCTATCACAGATGAAGATTGTCTTTTGTTTCCTTTTCCTGTTCAGGTCATTAAGATTGATGTTAAAAATGGCTCTCTATGTCTGTTCCTCCTGACATGCTTGATGATGCATACTTCAGAGTGGGGTGTGAGAGGATAGGATGTACACTTCGAGTGAAAATGGAAAATGTTTGGGTCATTAATTATACCTCATTTCTGCATTATAGCAATCTTCAAAGGGAAGGGTCAAAAATTCCCTTTTACTTTGGGGAAATGGTTAAAAATATACTTCATTACAAATTTGGGTTAAAAATTCCCTTTCCGTTATTAAATTCAAATATACCACTGTTTTAACGGAAATTTCCAAAATAACCCGATGTCATTTTAAAACTCACTTCATTTAAACTCAACCCAGTTAAATAAAAAACCCATAATGGGTTACCCACTCCTATGTCTAGTGGTTCCAAATGTAAGACTCATGAATAAATTGGTCATATGGGTTCTTTATATAGTTGAGTTGCATTTAAAAATGAAATCATATTATTTTGGGGTATTTGGGGATATTCATTAAGGCAAGAGTATATTTAAAAACTTCAATGAAGGGAGGGATATTTTTCACTCAAATTTGTAATGGAAGATATTTTTAGTCCTTTCCCAAAAATAGAGAGGCATTTTTGACCCTTTACCCATCTTCAAATATTCTTTCCTTGCATCCTTCATAAATTCTCCCCAATGCAACCATTCCAGAACGCTCAACATCACTTCAACTATTTCTTCATCATAGAACCTGTTATTGTAGTGTCCAACGGACGGTTCATAATTGACAGATTAAGTCAAACATTGCCGAATTGAAAAGGATTTTGAGTTAGATAGGTTCCAAATTGAGCTGAGCAACAAGCTGATTTGATGACATTTGGCAAAGGAATAGAATAATAGTTTGTTCTTAGGTAAAAGAGAAGGTAATTAGGGGTCTGTGGACGAAGCTTTTGTCTAACTGACTGAACCGATTAGCGTTTCTAATAAGTTGACCTGCGTAGCCCAAAATTAACCAATTTGCATCAAAATGGTTGGGAACTTTTGGGGGTATGCACATCAATGAGAATAGCCCTAGATTTATTACTCGTATAACAACTCTGTTATGCCAAAAAGCATTTGAATCCTTTCAAGAATATTAACCGAAATGGTAACGAAAAATGTACATTCAAGTAGCCTTGACGCAACAAGAATGTTGCATTCAACGATGTCTAGTTTGTGAAGGCTGTTATCTTAAATATCCTGTTCTTATCAAGAAATAGCACATCAGGACATCAGCTGAATTGGGTTCTTCCCAGCAACTTCCAAGTACCATGATTTCCATGCTTCCACATAATGTGCAAAGAGATCTTTCAGTGCTGAAACATAACAGGCAAACCAACTTGCTAATAAGCTCAAGAACATCAAATAAGCCGGGATAACAAGAATAATTTCTCTACTATTTGATAATATGCCCGCACAGATAAGAATGTTATAAACTGGAAACCATTATTTGTCTGAGCCAAGATATTGACTGCATACTAAAAAAAGTTAATTTCACATCATATCAAAAGCTGATGGTTAAAGAACATAGTAAACGCGTCTACATCAGTGCAAGTACCAGTCAGCAGAGTAATTTGAGACTAACCAAATATATTAGTATAACTGAATTCGCTGTTTCAGTGCACTAGAAAAAAAAAAATGATTAAACATAATAATCCAAGTACCCCTGGTAGATCACACAGTCAAGGGCCTATGCACACTGTTTCTCATAGTAACTTCAGAACTATATGTGGCATTCCTAAGAAAAGGGAAGGACATTCAGCACCCAAAATAAAAATGGCACTACAGGGTTTAGTCCAGGAAAATTATAAAAACTTCTTAACGAGGGTAGACCATAGATCAGTAGACACGACATCTCATTTCTAATTTGGTCTGTCTTCTGACATTTGAAATCTTCTAAATGATAATCAATTAAAATCATAAAATGGAGAGGATCAAATTTAAAGCAAAATGAAACTCATCATATACCTTGGTTGTGATATTGAGGACGGTAACTGGAGGCTAGACTTTCCCAATCATGAACCCTTTTCATTCTGTCAGTCTCAGAAACTTCAGACTGAGATACGGTTGGAGGAGCAAATGGACCAAAGTGGTAACTCTTTTTGCTTGCTGTTAAACCAGGTTCCTGTTTAGGAACGTGAATATCATTTTCCAGGTTCTCACATTTCACTTCAGTTAGCAATTGTTTCCTAGTTGCTTCATCTGAAATACCATCCATAGTTAGAGCCACTCTGCTCCTCTTGATAGTTGTATTAGTAAGCTCAGTCCCAAATACCCTCTTCTTGGACTCATTAGCACAAAGACCATCAACTGATTTATCTTCTGATCTTTCTCTCAGCCCCAACCATCTAAAAGCAGGTTTTCTTGTCTCTGGGTGATGGGTCTACAAGTCATGTGGGCAGCAATATTAGTAACTAGAGTTTCTTATACAAAACTTAACCTAGATAAGACTTGAATTTTTTCTGCTTAGATATTTTTTTCTTCCTGATGAATAAACACTCGAGGATAATTAATTACCTTTTCGATAAATTTCATCGAAGACAAAACATTTGCAATATCATACAACCTCCTAACTTTAGCTGCATAGATAAGAAAAAAAACATTAATTGAAGGATCATAGATAGGCAAAACAGTGGTGTTAAAAAGAAACTAACAGTTTGTGCACCTATGTAGTTCAGACAGTGGCGGAGCCAGGAGTGTCACGAAGGGTGTTCAAATTTTGGATAAGTAAAATTTTTTGTGAGTGGGTGCAAAAAAAAAAAAAAAAAAAATTCAAATCATACTACATAATATAGTAAAAAAAAAATGAATGGGTGCACCAAAAATTTTAAAATTAAAACTATGCAATATTTAGCTTAATGAGCATTAAAAATAACCAAAAATTTATTCATATTTTATTTAACATGATTTGAACTGACTAAGCAATAAAAGAGATAAGATAATTGAGTCTAGATTCAAACCATTTTTAATTAGCTTCAAGCTCTTGCGATAGCAACGAGACATGGTGAATAGAGAGCAAAACAAAAAGAGGGTTCTTTTTAACTTTCTTTGTGGAGCCGTTTTTGCTTTCGATTTCCACAAAAGCTGTAGAGAGATTTTACAATTTACTTATTAAGTAACTCTTTAATTAAACAATTACTTTTAAGTTTTGTTTAAGAAAATTGATGAAAGAAAAAGAAAGTCAAAGACATCTGGAATCCACTTGAAAACTGGTATTTTAGCTTTTTAAAAAGAAAAGGCTGGATATGGGGTTTGTACTTGATACTGATGTTACTTTTTTAAAAATGTAAACTAGGGCCACATAGCTCATAAGGCTATAAGTCGATATAGTCAATGTATATTATCTACCGAGAATCAAACCTACAAAATGTTAACAAAATGGCAATTGCTGAGAATGAACCCAGGCGCAGTTGCTGCTAAGCTATTAGCTGAACCCTTCCGCCGCTGAGCTACCTCGCCAAGTTGTATGAAGGGTGTTCAGAACATAATATATCACGATATACCGCAGCATTCTATCTATATACGCAGTATTATTTTCCGATTAAGGTGTTCATCTGAACACCCTTGGAGCACTGTAGCTCCGCCCCTGAGTTCAGATTACTACTGAGCAAGAAAAAAAGGTGAGGACTTTTTACTTCTTGTCATTGCAGGAGGCCTTCCATCTCCTAACAATATCTTTGCTGCCTCATCAAGGCAAATCATATCAACCTGAATTGAATCACCTCAAAGAATTAGGATCTGTAAAAAGCAAATTCAGAAACAAGTAATCGATAGTTGAAACTTTTTGCTTACAGTGGTGCAGAGGAAGAGCTTGACAAAATTCTGTGTAAGTAGTCCCAATGATTTTTCTCTCCTGTTTTCTGCTAAAACATATCCCAATCTCTCAAAAAATAATCCCCAAAAAGGCTGTATTTTTTTTTTTAATTCAAAATAATTGAATGGCATTTACAATTACCACTTAAAAGATGTTTAAAAAAACATACCAGATTTGCAAGGCGCTGCAGAGTTGAAACCAGAATTGGGGTTTAGTTTATCGGTCTCACATGAAGCAATTGGGTTGGAGTCTCTATCATCCTCATCATCATCTGAACCCTGAGGTTATATGGAGCAAAAAGAAAGGAAAATATATCATCTCTCTAGACATAGAGCTAAACCGCGCAATAGTCAAAAAATGTGAACTGTCAATAACTTACCTTGATAGAGCTAGATCCATCAAATCCACTGCCATTCTCCTTTAGACCCTCTTCCTATTCCAATTATTAATCGGTTACGAGAAAAAATTAGCAAGCCTAAAAAAATGGCACTGCATTACAGAAACAAGATAAAAGTTTAAACTTTAAACTAGTGTGTTTACCTTCAACTGTTGCAAAGTCCTCGGAATTGCTCCAAACCCTTTCCATGAATACCTATTCTTAGCCTTCCTAGCAAGAACCTGAATTAACAAAAACACAGAACTATAAGATTTTAAATTAAAAACAAATTGAATCTTTTAATTCAAGAATCGAAAATTATTACAAAGTTCTAATTAATAGATCTTACACCAATGCTTTCCAGTACATTGACAATATCATAGATCCGCCGTCTTTCAACCCCTATACAAAACAAAACCTTAAAGTAAGTATCAAGAAAAATATCAAACAATTCAAAACTCAAAAACAAAGATAAGGATCATATCCGTACCCAATCTACGAGCAGCATCATCAAGCCCTATAGTTTCCACATCATCCCGATTGTACAAGCTCAAAAAACTGCACCCAATTCACAAAAACAAGAAAAGAATTAGCAAATCTTCAGATTTATACAACAACTACATATCCAGTATAACCCCACAAGTGCGGTCTGGGGAGAGTACGATGTACGCAGACCTTACCCTACCCTTGTGGGGTAGAGAGGTTGTTATAGACAATTTTTTCATACTCAAAATCAAATTTACAAATATCAATTTAGATGCATAAAAGGAGAGAAATTACATACTTAGAGCATAGGAGACCGAGTGACTTCTGTTTACGACAATAAGTAGGTCTAGAATCTTTAGAAGGATCTGAAGCTAAGGCCATATTTATTTTTCTTTGACGAAGCAAATTCAAATTGTGTATAGCCAAGTTGTTTAAGAGTAAAAAAGAGAGACAAGTTTTTAAGGGAGAAATTGGAGGCTAATAGAGAAGAAGGAGCCGTTAAGAAAGGGGTGTTGTTGACTTTGGCGGGGTGGAAATAAGGCATTGGAGGGTTTTTGAAAGTTTGAATTTCAGATTCTACAGCGGGAATTTGATTTCTTATTTTCTAGAGAGGCGCGCTTGTAATATATGAATTGACGGTTTTGACCTAGCTACTGTTTCTGTTGTCTGCGTGCTTATAGGAGGTTATATTTGGAAATTCGTTGGGAACAGGGAAATGAGGAATCTGATGATAACCAACCACATGCATAATCACGTTGTTAGATTTGCTTTTTTGGCGCTGTTTGTTTTGAGTACAGTAATATTTTAAATGAGGTACCTTACGGATCATTTCTCTTTCCATATTGAAGTATTCTATTCTATTGAGGAAAAATAGAAAAGGTTGTTTGCGCGCCAAAGCACTGGAATTTTGATTAGTTTTGGTCACAAAATTAGTACAATGTTTAGACACATTAGAAAAAAATATTTTTTATAAGTTTACTTGGGTGAGGTCTATTTAAGTTTAAAATGATTTTTGACGTTAGAATAGGAAATTTTTGGCCAGTTTTCACTGGAAAATGGCTAAAAGACTTTTTTTATGAAAATTAAGAGATGTTATGATTAGAAAAAGAGATATGCACTTTTTTGAAAAGATCGGGCTCGGAATTATTGGAAGAATTCTTAACGTCGGAAGAACAAGTTCTTTCTTTGACCTTCCCGCGAGTTTCTTCTAGTTTGTGGGGAGTATATAGAAGTCTGATTTGGTATTTGGATATTTTTAGACACCAAAATCCCCCTAAACTATTGTCGATTTGCTAGTTTCATGCCTAAAATATTAGGTGTTCACAAAACCCTCTGAACTGTATTGTTCTCGTATTAGAATACTTCCCAAGTGTCATGTCGGCATAAAGTGATTTTAATCTCTAAAAAACGTGTGAAGACTAAGAAATTATTTTTCTAATAATTCCAACATGTATAGTCTAAAAAATTATTTTTCTGATAATTCATTATTATTAATTGTATTTTTCTTATAAATTTCTTATTTCTTATAACTCTCTTCTCTTTTTATTTCTTTTTTCATCTTTTTTTATTTCGATGAATTCATCGTTGTTCTTCATCTTTTTCATCGTTAGCTTACTACAAACTTGCTTCTTCAAGTTCATTTAGTTCTCTTCACAAATCCGGCAATCATTGAGAAATTAAGTCATCATTTTGAGGGGAAAAAAAACAATAAAGAGAGAAAAAGAATATGTCGAAATCAATCCTTCACAATGAAATTAAAGTGAGTGAACCAGTGAAATCAAGCATCTTTGGTAGGACACATGTGAAAAAGAATCACTCTTGATTTTTACTCTGAGTTGAAATCAGGGCAAAAGATAAAATTTAGATTTGATCGTAATTATGATTTTTTTTTCTTTTTAAAATATTAGAGCTAAAATTAGGGTAGTGAAAATTAATTCCAAGTGCTAGGAAAAAGAAATTCCACGCGTACTGCCACATGACAGATTTAAAACGCACTTTTGGAGAGTGAAACTCACGCAACATATCATTTTCCTCCGGGAGTATTATAATACAAGAAAAAATATAATTCAGGGGGTTTAGATACATATAAACTCGCAAAATGGTGATTGTTTAAGTCTTTTTTTAATGGTTTAATTATCTCTTAGAAAAAATAGGTTTCTAACTTTTCTGCAATAATACTATAAGTTTGATGACCTTGTGTAATTGAGCCCTAAATTGACACATATATTCATATTAACAACTTATCATCTTGTCAAAATTATAAAAAGACAAAGGTGCACATGTTAACTTGAAATTGTAGTGAAAGTCTCTCCAACAGTGGCGGATGTAGATAGAGCCGAGGGGGTTCATCCGAACCCCCTTCGGCGAAAAATTACACTGTATATATAAGGTGAAAATTATTTTTTATGTATATATAGTAGACGTTGAACCCCCTTAGCTTCTTCATTTATGGCTTCTTTATATTTTTGAACCCCCTTGACATAAATCCTGGCTCCGCCACTGCTCTCCAACTCAATTAATATCAACAAGATGTCAGTGACCGCTTAGGCTTCATCAATTCATATTTTGCATGTACTGAAATAGAAATTTGGCGTAAAAATCTAAAAATTAGAAAAACCGACCGACAAGCATAAATTAAAAAAAGAAGATGCCCAAGTATGGCTGGTTAAACGTTACATTAATAATACACGAAATAATAATGTGTAATCAACCTATTACTTATCGGTTAATTACAAGCCATAAAATCTAGACAGAAAAAACAAAGAAATTAACAAGTACGTAGTGGCAATCCACACAAACAATCGTTGTTTGAGAAAGATGAAGCTCCGAGGTGGTCTAATGGAGAACCTGTTGGAATTGGACCGCAAAGATGATTATTGCTCAAATCCAAATGGCCAATATACTTAGTTGAAGATAATGATTTTGGAATGGAACCTCTAAGGTTGTTGTACGATAAATCAAGATGGGTAAAATATGTTTTTGGGCCAAAAACATCCGGTATTAATCCTTCTAATGAATTTCGACTCAAGTTGAGAATGTTTAAACCCGAGCTGCTAAGCAGACTGTTAGGGATTGAACCTGAAATCTGGTTACTGTCTAAATTAAGAGTGGAAAGAACAGGCATATACCCAAGCTCAGCAGGGATTGAACCGGTTATTTGGTTCATTGATAAATCTAGATCGGCTAACCTGTTTATTTTGGCTATCGAACATGGGATTGAACCTGTCAGTTGGTTCCTGTTTAATAATGCTCGACTCATCATACTAAGTTTTCCAAGATCAGACGGAAGTTGGCCTGTAAGTTTGTTGTTGCTGAGGTCAAGGTGCATTAACTTTCCAAGGTTGACAAGGGACGGAGGAATCGAACCGGATATCTGATTGTCAGCAAGGTTTAGGACAGTGAGTTTGCTCAGTTGACCAATGTTAGCTGGAATCGGGCCAGTGAGTTTGTTTCCAATGAGGTCAAGGATACGGAGATTGGGTAAGGAGGTGAGACAAGCTGGAATGTCACCAGCAATGGCTTTCCAGTCAGCAACGACGAGGGTGGTTAGCTTGTCGAGTTTGCAAAGGGAAGAAGAGAGTGAACCGGTCATGTAACCAGACCGGCCAGCTTTCTCGAAGATAGGGTCCTCAGACTCACCTCGGAGGATTATGTCAGAGACCCGTTGAGTAGTTGGGTCAGAACTAATGCCGTACCAGGCTAGAGAGCAGTTGTTGCCAGTCCATGTGTTGAAGATGCCTAAGTATGGCTCGTTAAGAGCTGCCTTCAAGTCGAGTAACGCTGCTCTGTCCCCGGGATGACACGCATTTATAACTGGAAATGCCATGGCCACTACCATCAGAACCACCACAATTGCTCCCGTGCCCAGTCCCATATTTAAGTGTAGTATGATGATTCTCTTCTCCTTGTCCCTGTATTTATCTGGGTTTGCAAGCTGTATAAATTTACTACTACTATATTTCTGTACGTATTAACAGTGCTTCTTTTTTCTGTGATGTGATATGCAATAAGAGAATCGTTCTTTCAACCTCTGTTTCCTTTCATCGTCTTTTCAATTGAACATTTAATTAATAGGACTACTGGGACAAGCATTATATTGTAGTGTCCACGTGATGGGTCAGTAACTCTGTAGTCTGTACTCTTTCATAACTGATGGTAGGTGGGACCAAATTTATAGCAGCAATAGTACGCCATACCTATAATTACAGCAGCAATAGTATTGCCATACTAAATTAATGTAGCCAGAGAAGCAATACCGTGATTAACAAATTAATGAACCTAAAAGACTGCTGAATGGGCTTGTGATGCACCAAGCGACTTCATTCCTCAAGGTAGGTTTCGGATTCATATAAATATCAAATACTAACATGTTGGCTAGGAAAATGCTTTTAAATGTAATGCTTATCGTAGTCATTGTATGTCATTCGCTCTCAGCTGCAGGCAAGAAGATATTAATCAACTGAATGTAAAAGAATATCTGCAAAAATCAACATTGAAGACTAGAAACCTAAAGTCCAGTAGACTAATCAATCTATTATTAGCATGGATGATTAAATTTCTCCATGTAACAGGCAAATTAAACAAAAGGAAGCTTTATAGAGGAATTAAAAAAAAAAAAAATCACAGCAAACATTATTAGTAGTATAATGATGTTCTTTTGACACTTTTTTAAGTTTTATGTCCTCCACTTCAAGTCTTAAGGCCCCGTTTGGACATGATTTGAAACCATGGTTTGAAAACATGGTTTCAAACCATGTTTAGATATGCAATTTGGATATTTTAAGTTGTATTTTCTCTTATACACATAAAAACACCACAAATTGTGAAAATTATAAAAACATTCTCAATTCTTATACAATCTTACCAAATGAGCAAGTCATAGTTCATAACAAAATTAGTACACTACTAAAAGGTCTTTCTGAAAAATACAACATCAATTAATCAAACTTTTGTTCAATAAAAACGAAAATTTAACTTGAATAGTAATGTAACTACTCTTTAATATAATCCTCCCACATAAATTAAAGGTTGGTAGACATAAATAAAGGTTGGTGGAAGTTAATGAGATTGGTAAATGATTGATGAGGGTAACTGTTAAAAATATCTACCAACTTATGGGTCTTTTTTTACAAAATATAAACTTATGGGTTAAATTTTATGTTAAAAAAGTTGAAACCTTGAGTGAAAACGCATGTCCAAACGCTAGTTTGGGGTCATGATTTCAAACCATGGTTTGAAAACGCATGGCCAAACACTTACTTATACACTTGCAAGTGTGAAAATTATCATTTTTTAACTCGTCAATCTCGCATATTCCCGGTTATCCTTCCTCTCCATTTTTCACTTACTAGTGTTCGAAGGAGGTAGTAACACAGAAGGTCACCCAACTATGGGTAATGATCTCCCACAGGCATTTTTTTTGTTTTGTAACAACAAAGTCACCCAACTTTCTCTCTATCACATCAAAAGTCACCCAATAAGCATTTGACCAATAAACTACGACATGACATTTAATTTACTCCATATGGATTTTTTTTTTTTTTTGCTCGGTCCACATGACAAAAAGACCCAACCCGACCTAAACTCAAATTAACCCTATTCTCTCTTAATTAAAAAAAATAGAGAAAAATTGGCCCATCATTTTCCTAAAATCGTATCGTCTTCTTTTTCCTTCTTTCAGGCGAAGTCCCATGTAATGTGTTTGTACTTCCATATTAGCTTCAAACTGCAGCTATTTAGGAAATATATATACTAATATATACGTAAACAAAGATACCAATAACAAAACAAGGTTTTTAATATACCTTCCATAACAAAATAACACGCAGTTTGCAACTGTTCTCTACATAGCAATTGTCAAATGCTTTTTTTTTTTTTTTTTAAATAAATAAATAAAAGGACTTATATTAAAGCGAGCTTACTTAAAACCAGAGGCCTCTCTCAGTATTACATTTACATTAGAACTAGTATGAGAGTGCACCATACTACTGCTTCTAAGTTCACTACAACAAAGCCTACAGGATACATTAATGCTACGGTCCGGATGATTACAAAAACTAATTAAGAGAGTGAAACTCCATCTTATAATTAAGAGAATAGGGTTATTTTAGGTTTGGGTTTGGGTCGCGTCGGGTCTTTTTGCCATGTGAACTGAGGAAAAAAAAAGTCTATGTGGAGTAAATTAAATGACATCATATTTTATTGGCCACATATTTATTGGGCGACGTTTGATGTAATATAGGGAAAGTTGGGTGACTTTGTTGTTACAAAATAAAGAAACATGACTTTGGGAGATCATTACTCATAGTTGGGTGACCTTCTGTGTTACTACCTCGTGTTGGAAGTCAGGTTTCTGAAAAGTACTAGCAAGCTTTATCACCATCCATCCATGAGCAGAATCAGTCCAATTCTGCTGTTGGCATTAGTAATTATTGCTATTGTGTTCTATGTCTGTGGTCTTCTGATTAGGTATTGTATAAAGATGCCTCTTTTATCATCTCTTTCTCAATCCAATAGATTCGGAGAATCATCTAGCTAGTCCCTAAGCTCTCCAAAGGCAGCTTCAGCAGCTCTTTCGCCAGCATGATTCTGGTTTAAACCAAAGTATTAGTGATACTCTCTGCCTGTGTTTTTTTACAAGGATATTAGGGGTCTGAAGGAGCCATTTGATTGTGCTATTTGTTTATTTGAATTTTCGGAACATGACAAGCTCAGATTGCTCCCATTGTGTAGCCATGCTTTTCACATCCATTGTATAGACACATGGCTCCTATCAAACTCAACTTGCCCTTTATGTAGAGGTATAATTACTTCTGGTATTTCTGAGAAAAATCCCTTATTAAGCCCTATTGAAACAAGAGAACAATTGAGTTTCCATTTGGAAGATGGAAATGCAAGCATACAAAAGCCAGACAATGTTGGAGATCAATGAGAGTTTTCTCAGTTAGATTAGGTAAGTTCAAAAGCCTAAATGAAGGAAATGAAAATCATTAACACAAAAGTCAAGGGGAAATCAACAGTTGCAATTTTGATGGAAGGAGATGTTTCTCAATGGGTTCATTTCAATATGTGGTTGCTGATCCAGAGTTGCAGATACCTTTGCCTAATGTGAAGATTTTCAAAGCTAAGTGTGAGAAGTACACAATTCTTGGGGATACTACAGAAGGATCAATGCTAGGACCCAAGGAGAGAGTTTCTCTCTTTCAAAGATTTGGCTTTGGTCCAAGAAACTCAAATTCTCAACTTATTCAGAAACATATATTGGGGGACCATCTCTTAATCTTGATATTCCAATGACTAACAGAACACAATTTGTGTAAACATGTAGTGCAAAATTTGTATTGCTTTAACATAGTTCTGAGATCGACATCAATTCCCACGTGATCCTCTTCTGTTCCCCCCCCCCCCCCCCCCCCCCCCTTTTTTTTTTTTGTTTGGCTCAACTATAATTGTAGCTACAGCTTTCGCAGGAATTGTGGATGATGCATTAATTTCCGCCCCTTTTGTGGCAAGCTATATGCCTGGTGTGTTTTACTAAATCAGAAGATGGTGTGACATTTAGCAGACGTTTGGACATGATTTGGTTAAATTTTTTAGAATCCGCGACTTAAATAGCACAAAAAAAAAAAACATAAGTAGTATTCACGCACGAAATTCATGCGTGAAAGGACCAAACTCCAAAAATGTAGTTTTGGCCTTTTACGCACAAATTTTGTGCGTGAATGGGGTATCCAATTTTGTGCCTGAATGGGGGGGCATCAAAAAAAGAACGGAAAAGGGCCAAAATTACCCCTGAACTTTGAAAAATAGTTCATTTATACCCTTCGTTATACTTTAGGGTCAATTATACCCTTACAGTTATACTATGGGGTCAATTATACCCTTATGACTAACGACTGCCACGTGGCATCATCCCAACCCTTCAAAATTATTTTACCCTCAAATAATTTTTTACCCACTAAAATAACTCAACAATTTTTTTTCCAGCAAAAATAATACGAAATTATTTTTATTTTTTTTCCTGGAAAAAATATCCGTATTATTTTTGCTCGAAAAAAAAAAATCGGGTCGGGTTGAGTTATTTTAGTGGGTAAAAAATTATTTGAGGGTAAAATAATTTTGAAGGGTTGGGATGATGCCACGTGGCAGCCGTTAGTCCTAAGGGTATAATTGACCCCATAGTATAACTGTAAGGGTATAATTGGCCCTAAAGTATAACGAAGGGTATAAATGAACTATTTTTCAAAGTTCAGGGGTAATTTTGACCCATTTCCGAAAAAAGAACACGCACAAATTTTGTGCGTTAATGGTGTAGCTTTTTTTTTTTTTTTTTTTTTTTTGCGTTACCTTTCCAATCACTTTTTTTTCATACTTTGGGCAAAGATTAGTCATGTTTTAAAATCCCAAAATATCAATATTTTATATAAAACTTAATATTTTTTTTGCGCACAATAATGTCGGCTCATTACATCAAGTCCACCTAAACGTTTGGATCGTCGTTTTAGGGGTTCTAAAGTGCCCCGAAGCAAGTTTTGAAACTTGTAATATTTATAGGGTTTTGATTTAAGTGTTTTATTATATTTGAATGTACAAATTTAAATATTTGATTTAATAATAATTCATCCAATACGAGAGGTCTATACTAATTAAAAAATAATTCATTCCATTTAATTACAATACTAATTCAAAGCAATACAATAATAAATTACAATAACAATACAATCTTGTGCGTGAAAGGGTAAAATATAATTTTTTCACTTTCAGGAACAGATTAGGTACGCACAAAATCTATGCGTGAAAGGGTAAAATATATTTTTTCACTTGAAGATTGTATTGTTATTGTAATTTATTATTGTATTGCTTTGAATTAGTATTGTAATTAAATGGAATGAATTATTTTTTAATTAGTATAGACCTCTCGTATTGGATGAATTATTATTAAATCAAATATTTAAATTTGTACATTCAAATATAATAAAACACTTAAATCAAAACCCTATAAATATTACAAGTTTCAAAACTTGCTTCGAGGCACTTTAGAACCCCTAAAACGACGATCCAAACGTTTAGGTGGACTTGATGTAATGAGCCGACATTATTGTGCGCAAAAAAAAATATTAAGTTTTATATAAAATATTGATATTTTGGGATTTTAAAACATGACTAATCTTTGCCCAAAGTATGAAAAAAAAAAAGTGATTGGAAAGGTAACGCAAAAAAAAAAAAAAAAAAAAAAAAAAAAAAAAAAAACTACACCATTAACGCACAAAATTTGTGCGTGTTCTTTTTTTGATGCCCCCCCCCATTCAGGCACAAAATTGGATACCCCATTCACGCACAAAATTTGTGCGTGAAAGGCCAAAACTGCATTTTTGCAGTTTGGTCCTTTCACGCATGAATTTCGTGCGTGAATACTACTTATGTTCTTTTTTTTTTTTTTATACTAGTTTGGTTTAACTTTTTTTTTTTTGATGTTATTTAAGTCGCAAATAGTATTTGAAGTTCAACTTTAAAAGAAGTATTTGAAATTTGTTCTCTAGAAAATACCTATGGCGGTTGACATAGCAGGTTCTAAGATTGGTTTTGTATGGTATTTCTGGGATGATTTTGCCACCATTTGGTCTAAGAACGAAATAACTATATTGATTGTTGTTTGACTACTACTAAAAAAGGCTGAGTTTACTCTCTTCCACTAATACGCATTATTTCTAAAGCAGATAACAGAACAAAGGGATAACAAGTTCTAGTGATGAATCTGTCGCATGCGATACTAGACAACATCTTATCCGTGAAAGAGTTTGCCACCATTTGGTCTAAGAATGAAACAACATTGCAATGTGTCCGGAAAAAAAGCAAACGAAGAATTCGAAATCCTCTGACGAAGTGAAACGAAGAAACATTATAGTCTGATAATAATACCCTCGACATTGATTTCTTTGGGCAATACCATGAACCATTTATTCCCTTTCACTTTCAGTATTTATAGTTAATGAATCAATACAAGCTTACAACTAAATATTCTATTAAAAAAAACTGATGAATGAAATACTTGTAACTTTACATTTATGCGAGCTTTTCAGCTGAAACATAAACATACACTAGAATTAATGCGTATAAGCATAATATTATTGCATCCTGATTTTCATGTTCCAATATTCCCATTCATATCTATGAGAAGTGATGACTGATCATCATCAAGCCGCTACAAATAATCAGAAATATCAATAGTAGCATCTCCCAATATTCCACTTATCGTTTCCCAGAATCCACCGCTTTCAATGTCATTCTCATGATTAGCTCCGTCGCCTTGCACTTGCTCAATCCCAATCAGAGGTTGTGCGTATGCTTCTTGTTCCAAGGTAGTACTGCTCCATGTTGTATTTTGGTTCTCCATGGTAGTGTTGAACGTTGTATTCTCAACTTCATCAGCTTGTTGATCACAAACCTCGTCGATGATGGAGTCCCATTGATCAGTCTCCTCCATAACTTGATCTTCCGTTGGTTTTGTTGTGCAGTAGTGATCATCAGCTGGTTCATGCAACATAACTTTGATAATTCCTGCAACATATTGTTCTTCCATGTTATAAGTTGCCCCATTATCCTTCACCTTTTTATCTTTTACCTTCTTCTTGATTCGGCTGATGACATAATCTTCTTTAGGAATATTGTTCTCGCTGAAGAAATCATCCGCGACGAAATATTCTTTCATCAGCCAAGTTTTGTTTTGCTCCCGTTCCTTAGTTTGAAACGTGAAATTTCTTCCAAACCCTACCACAGTTCTCTTACGGTCCCTTATAGGATATTCACTGGTTTGGCCTTTCCATGTCCCATTGGCGCAAGTTCGACAATACCTTATATGTTCACTCTTCCGCTTCTTCAACGGAGTAATATAGTAGCGGACTTTCTCTTCAGAAGTTCCGAATATCTCCCATGGCGGCTGATCTCCATAAATATCTGCAAACTGGATAGGGCACTGACTCGAAAAACGTTCACTCTTGAAGAACTTTTTAAGATAGGTGATTAGCTCCGTGTCAGTAGGGTGAAAACGTACACCCTTGACATGCCGGCGTGCAGCAAGTACCGTCGACATGATCGTCTCTTTTTCTTGCGTATAGAGAAACACAAGAAGGAGACAAGAAAGTAATTGCCGCAAACAAACAAAACCCTTCAGACACAAAGATGGGAAGTGAATTAAGTATGATCAGACGAAAACCTAAACGAATGGTAGAAGTTAATAAGTAATGTGGATGCTTTATTGACTATATATAGAGAGATGTGATAAGGAATTCCAGAAGAAAATACATGCAACAAATTTTACTAGTACTAGGGTACATAAGTGTTACTTAGATCTTTAAGGAAGCTTCAGCTTGGGACTCAAGTTACTATTTCTTTCCTAATACTTTTACAATTCCCTATATTTATACTCTTGAACTAACTTAATAGTACCCCACCGTTTTAACTGAAGTATTACTTCTGAAAAGATCGTTTCCTTATCTTTTTTTTTTTAAAAAAAAAAAAAAAAACTTCATTTTACTAACTTTATTCATCTAATAGGAAATTTCTAGTTTACAGTATTTTCAAATAACAGAATAAAAGGAAGAGGTAATTTTTTACTTCCCTCTCTTTCATTTTAAATTCTCTACTTTAACTAAATTCAATTAATGCATCGAATAGGAAATTTCTAATTCAGCACGCGTGAGCTGTAAAAATATTTATTTAATTAACCTCCATAAGAGTCACCGATTCATTATTAAGAAACATATATAAGTACCCTATTAATCAAAATTAAACAACATAGGGACATTTTTATCTACACTATAGAGGAATATATATTTACAGTCTTCCAAACTGAATTAACTACAAAGCGAGTGTATATCTCACGTTATACAAATTTTCATAACTACAAGTAACATAAAACAACTAGTGAACCAAACAAGTAAATGGGCAATTTTGGACAATTTCGCAAACCACAAGTGCAATGTTGGACTTTTTTCTAGTTTTTAATTTTTACTATTATTTTATAATGATTCTGTTAGTTGAGTTGGCAAATAAAAGCAAATGTGCAATAACTTCGCGAGGGCAAATTTGGCCCCAACTTTAAATACAGAGCCAAAATAAGACCATTCACAAACCAGAAGGGCAATTTAAACCTTTTTCCAAAAAGGGATAACAAAAATTTCGTACAACGAAGATATGAGAGTAAAATCGTGTTACGAATGATTCTACTAACATTATGAATACACCAATAATAATGATTCATGAAATCCTTATTATTGACTTTTTGATTATGTTTATTGTAAAAATAAACAGTAATATTGTTACATAACTGTTCACAGTAACTAACACTTCTTGTGAATGTAGATAATCTAGAATTGAAACAACAGCATATATAAATAGCGGAGAACAAAATATTAAAGTAAAATTGTGTTCTTTACTTTTTAATATTGTGGTAGCAAATGTTGTAACATTCCTCTTTTGTTAAAACATTACTACTCACTAGACACTCTTCTTCTATTGTGTTTTCATCCCAGAGTTAAAAAGTAAAACCAATAACAATCGTAATGAATAAAACTTCTGAAATGAAAAAAGTTTTTTTTTTTAAAAAAAGGAAACTGTCTTTTAGATTCTTCTGTTAAAAGTGGTATTATACCCTAATTGAGGAACTTATTATCCTAGAAAAAATGTTTTTAAAAAATTGTGACCGGTGAACATGAGAAAATTGGAAAACATTTTCTCAATATCGAACACACCATAGATTTTATTTGGGAGTTTTATAAATCCTGAAGACTCGATTTCATCTTTTGATGGATATTTGGTTTTGTAGTAGTATGTTACAAATGTTCTTTTAATTATGAGTTAACATAAGGTCAAAAACACACATGATCATTATCGCTTTTTCGCGAGTTTCACATCCCAACTATCAGTTGGTCCCTTATCCTACCTAAATTATCAACATCTATGTATTAAAACACACCTCAACTATCAGTTGTTCCCTTTTTATCATCTCTTTAGTTATATGATCTTTTCCAGAAGGGAAATTGATGCAATTTAATTCTAGTCAAATGGATGGATGAGCTGGAATTAGGAATTAGTTAAAGTTAGTGAAGTTAGCTAGTGAACAAGTTGTGAGGCATCCCCTCTGGGTCCTACACATACTCAGGTATTGTCTATGCCAGGGTACGATCCCCTTTGGGTCCCACTACTCAAGGTATTGTCTATGCCAGGGTACTGCCAGTCCGCACAGGGGCTTGCCCCATTATCCCTCTTCACGCTGCAGCTCAATTGGTAAGAGGTGATTCCCTTTGGGGAATGTAAAGGAGCCAGAGGTTCCGCGTTCGACCCCCCGTAGCGCTGCAGCGTGATGAGGGTTGGGGCGAAGGCCTTGGGCGGACGGGCTGTACCCTGGCATAGACAATACCTGAGTATGTGTAGGACCCAGAGGGGATGCCTCACAAAAAAGGCGCCTTTTTTGTGACGACCCACCTCTGGGGACCCACTACTCAGGTATTGTCTATGCCAGGGTACAGCCAGTCCGCACAGGGGCTTGCCCCATTATCCCTCTTCACGCTGCAGCGCTACGGGGTATCGAACCCGGAACCTCTGGCTCCTTTACATTCCCCAAAGGGAATCGCCTTTCACCAATTGAGCTGCAGCGTGAAGAGGGATAATGGGGCAAGCCCCTGTGCGGACTGGCTGTACCCTGGCATAGACAATACCTTGAGTAGTGGGACCCAAAGGGGATCGTACCCTGGCATAGACAATACCTGAGTATGTGTAGGATCTTGCCAGACGACCGACCTTCACTGGCACAATCCGCGATGAAGTGGCGTGGTCGCGGGTCGTGTCCGCGAGTCGCGGGTGGTGTCGCGGAGTGTGCCAGAAGGTGATATTATTGTCCCGAAACGGTCTATCGTAGAATGACCATAACTTTTGATCCCGATATTCTATGAGGTCCCACGATCTATGGTTCAAAATATCTTTCAGTTATCTACAACTTCCATCCTGAGGTGTTTTTCCCAAATTCCAACTTTAAAATGGAGTTTTGGCCCCTCCAAACCAGACCCTCCGAAAATGTTTCCTTAACTCGCCCTTTTGGATGACTTATGCCCATATTTAGCTTATGGGTCCTTCTTGAAACTTACTTGGCACTTAATTACCAACATAAGGGGCATTATAATTCTTCTCCTAAATATCATTAAGACATCACTAGTTCGATACTCGAAATTGTCCTTCGCCAGTCGATTCACTGTGCACGAACGAAAATTTTCCGAGGTGTAACAACAGATAGTCCCCACACTTCTCGGATCACCGATCTTTCGGAGTAACGGGAAGTGGATGAATCACAAAATCGGTGACTCCAACGGCTCGTTGTTATCTTCTCATTTTGGCAGGAACGGTTGCGTCACGTCCCCCCTTTATCGGCCACGTATCTTATCCCGAATGGCCGGTACTGACAACCGCCGCATGCACGTTGTTTCAAGTCATTCCACATTAATTACGAGACACGTGGCGCTCCCCGGTTGGCTGGGGAATCGTAACCGTCACAGCCCCATGCCTATATAAGGCTCTTTCCCTCTTCATTCCAACATTTTCACGATCCATCTTCTCTTCATCTTACACTCTTTGCAGCATTTCTTCATCTTCATCGTACACAATTATCTTCATAGCGAATCTGCTGTTGATCCATTGCCTTATATTACGTGAGAAAGAATCAACTTTGTCAACATTTCTGCTAACTACTCCTGCTCGAGTGTTGCTTGCTTCGTACTTTGTCATCCTTCGAATCATCAGTTCCCTCATTTTTCTTGAACTCCTCTTCCTAATCTTCATCCTTTCATATTTTCGAAATGTCTGAAACCACTTCTCATGACATTCCCTCGGTCTCATCCCCAGGAACCGAGGCAGTATCTCCGGTTAAAGCAAAGAGCTCCTTTGAGTCTACAGCTTCGGATATCATACCGGCCAAATTCAACTTCAAAAAAGACCTCGAGGTCGAAAAGCCTTCGTTGGTGTCCTACAGGGGGTTCGATGTGAGACGATACCCCTCCTCTATTACCGAGGATAAGCTCGACCTGGTTCGGGCAGACTGCGGGTGGAACACACGCTCGGTTCAAGTTTTCAACTTGCTTTCTTTTGCAGAGTGTGGTGCTTGTTAACGAGGCCTTCGTCCGTGCCCAACAAGAGATGGATGATCTTAAAGGCCAATTGGACGCCAGGGCCGGGAAATGGAGAAGTATGTACATCTTCTTCGGGAGAAGGAAGAGGAGCTGAGTCGAGCAGTTGCTCTCTCCCATCTTCAGCCCGAGCTTGACGCAGCAAAGGCCGAGAACCGTCAGTTGAGGAGTGAACTGCTCGCCATGACCGAATATAATCGGAGCCTCGAAGCTGAGAAAATCGACCTTAACCGGGATAACGCTCAAATTTCCTCGAGGCTGGGTGAGCTAGAGACCGCTTTCTCCCAGCTCCGGGAGGAGCTGGATGTGGTGAAGTCGGATGCTTCCAGCTTGGCCGAGAGGAACCAGCTTCTTGAATCTGAGAGTGCCCGGTATCAGGAGCGTGCTAGGGTGTTCGAAGAGAAAGCGGAGAACGGGTCTCGGATGTGCGATGACCTGAAGAACCAACTCAAGGAAACGGCTGATGCAAATGACACCCTCCTGGCCGAGCTTCAATCGGCCATTCAAATGCAGAATGTTCTTGGGGAGGCTCGGGATGCTCTTGAGGCAAAGCTAGCCCAGGCCGAGGCCGAATTGGATGAAGCTCTGAGAAGCGTAGAGGCCGCCGAGGCTCAAGTTACTATTGTTGCTCAGCACGAGAAATGGAATCTCGGAGGATCACTCTTGAGCAAGCCGAGCATGGCTTTTCTGATCTTCCGGCCCTTATTGCCGAGGCCAAGAGGATCGAAGGAGAGGCTAAGGATGCCCTCGGTTCTGACTCTGATGATTCCGAGCGGACGGTGTCCGAACATTCCGGCTCCAGCCATTCCGGGTAGTTTAGGGCCTGTATTTGGCTTTTATCTTTTCATTTTTTGCCTTTGTAGGACTTTTGTTTTTGATGTAAAAATATCCCTTGTATAAATAAAAAGTGCATCTTTCTTGTTTATTTGTTTGAATGTTTTCTATTACTTTTGCCATAATCGTTGGTCCATTTTAGGACAAGTCGACTCGTAGTCGTTAATTCACTGTTCCCGTAGGACTTATCTGATGCCTCTTTAGAACAAGTAGGCTCATAGTCGTTAAATCATCGTGCCCGTAGGGCTTATCCGATGCTTCATAAGTTCAGACGTCTCCGAATTACGATAGGCATTTCCTTTAGGGACGGAATTTTTTCGGCCTTGGCTAAATTTTTGACGTAGCAGTCCCCGTTTGGGGGAGTTTATCAAATTTTGGCTTGGATCATTGTGACCTTGTTGCCTTTGTCGAATTTCGACCACAACACTCGGTATAGGGTATGTGAATGAGGTAGTGCCGAAATACGATAGTTATCATCGGGGTAAAGTCCTTTCAACAAAAAGACGCCCGAGATTTTGCTATCCAAACTTTTGATAACTTTGTGTTTGCAAAAATGTTTGTACATATGAGAATTTTAATTCCTTCTACCTTTGCCGTAGCAAATATAAAATGTACACGATTCATTATAATCGTTTGGTCCTTACATCGAAGGTTATGGCCGATGGCCGGGCCTTAGTTTTGCCGTAGCAAATGCTAAATGGGACACGATTCATTATGATCATTTGGTCCTTACATCGGTGGCCGGGTCAATTTTGCCGTAGCAAGTGATGAGTTTCCCCGTCTTCTTTTACCGGGGTAGTCTTCGAGTGGGCATAGTATTCCCCTAGTATTTATCCGAGCTGCAAGGTCGGGTGAGTGCTATTAAGTCCCCACTCAGAGGGTGTGACCTCGGTGGTCCGGACGCTCGTCCTTTGTTTTTGTCAAGTAACACGTTGTACTTGTTGCCTCATTAAAAACCTTGTCGGAAAACCCATTTTGGGACAAAACCGTACTAAGGAAAAGAGTGCAACACGTGTTTTCAGGCCTAAACTATAATTTCATCCCGTTCTTGACTCCCTACAAAAGAGAAAGGTTAATAAGAAAACACGGGGAGCCCATACCTTAGCAGTAATATATTTTCAGATGAGCCACATTCCAGTTATTACGCAGCCGTTGCCCGTCCACGGACTCCAACTGGTACGATCCTTTGCCCGTTATCCCGGTTACCTTATACGGGCCTTCCCAGTTTGGACCCAACTTTCCCTCGTTGGGATTCTTGGTGTGCAAGGTAACTTTTCGAAGCACCAAGTCCCAGACTTGGAAATGTCGAAAGTTGGCTCTTCGATTGTAGTACCTTTCCATTCTTTGTTTCTGGGCCACTATACGGACTAACGCATTTTCGCGTAGTTCATCTGTGAGGTCGAGCTTCACGGCCATGGCCTCCTCGTTTGATTCCTTGGTGGTATACCTGAACCGGAGGGTCGGTTCGCCAACTTCCATAGGGATAAGGGCTTCGGCCCCGTAAACCAATGAGAATGGGGTCTCCCCTATGCTCGATTTGGACGTGGTTCTGTAAGCCCACAGTACCTCCGGCAATATTTCTCTCCAATGGTGCTTTGATGCTTCAAGTCTTTTCCTCAGATTTTGAATTATCGTCTTGTTGGTGGATTCCGCCTGTCCGTTTGCACACGGGTGATATGGGGTTGATACAATTTTCTTGATTTTCAATCCTTCGAGGAAATTGGTGACCTCGGCACCCACGAACTGAGGGCCGTTATCACAAGTTATCTCGGCGGGATGCCGAAACGACAGATGATGTGATCCCATATAAAGTCGATGACTTCCTTCTCTTTGATTTTTTCAAAGGCCTGTGCTTTCACCCACTTAGAGAAATAGTCAGTGATAAACAAAATGAAACGAGCCTTACCTGGTGCCCAGGGTAACGGACCCACGATGTCCATTCCCCACTTCATGAAAGGCCAAGGTGAGACCACCGAATGGAGCAGCTCCCCGGGCTGATGAATCATCGGAGCATGTTTCTGACACCCGTCACATTTTCGGACAAAGCTTTTTGAGTCTTCGTCCATCCGGTTCCAGTAATAACCGGCCCTGATAATCTGTCGGACCAGAGCTTCTGCCCCGGAGTGGTTGCCACAAGTTCCTTCGTGTACCTCTCTCATCACATATTCCGTTTCACCGGGGCCTAAACACTTAGCCTGGAGGCCAAGGTAGGAGCGTCGATACAATTGGTCGTCCACCAAGCAAAAACGGGCAGCCTTGGTCCGTAGTGACCGTGATTCCTTCGGGTCATTTGGGAGCTTACCATCACCCAAGTAGTCAATGTACTTGTTGCGCCAATCCCAAGTTAAGCCCATTGTGTATATTTCGGCGTGTCCGTTTTCTATGGCCGTGTTTGATAAGTGCACCGTTGCCCCGGGGTTGATTTCCTCCCCCTCGACCGAGGATCCCAAGTTTGCTAATGCATCGGCCTCGCTGTTCTGCTCCCTCGGTATGTGCTGCATGGTCCATTCTTTAAATCGATGAAGTACCACTTTGGTTCTTTCGAGGTACCTCTGCATCCGTTAGTCTTTG
This sequence comes from Lycium barbarum, assembly GCF_019175385.1. NCBI lineage: Eukaryota > Viridiplantae > Streptophyta > Magnoliopsida > Solanales > Solanaceae > Lycium > Lycium barbarum. The sequence goes on from NC_083339.1 coordinate 135,608,200, forward strand.
ACTTCGAAGACGCCGTTCACCTGGTTTGCGACCAAAAGCGAATCACGCTTTGCCTCGATTATTTTGGCTCCCATACTTCGAGCCAACTCCAAACCTGCAATCATAGCCTCATACTCGGCTTCATTGTTAGTCAATTTAGCAGTTCTAATGGACTGTCGAATGACATCCCCGGCCGGGGTCCTAAGGACTATCCCTAGTCCGGAACCCTTAAGGTTCGAGGCCCCATCCGTGTGTAGAGACCAAATGCCCGTGGCCTTTCCCGAGGTGAACAGAAGTTCTCTTTCGACCTCGGGGACCATAGCCGGGGCAAAATCCGCCACAAAGTCGGCCAAGATTTAGGATTTGATGGCCATTCGAGGTTTATACTCGATATCATAACCGCTAATTTCTACAGCCCATTTTGTTAATCTACCTGACAACTCTAGTTTATGCATGATGTTTTTCAGAGGGTAGGCAGTTACTACACATATGGGGTGGCATTGAAAATAAGGTTTGAGCTTTCTGGAAGCGCTTACCAGTGCTAATGCCAACTTTTTCAAATGGGGATAACGGGTTTCCGCATCCCCCAAAGTTCTACTTACGTAATAAATAGGGAATTGCGTACCTGATTCTTCTCGAACCAAAACGCCACTTACCACTATTTTGGAGACAGCTAAATAGAGAAAAAGCTGCTCGTCCGCCTTCGGTGTGTGCAGCAACGGGGGGCTAGACAAGTACCTCTTCAATTCCCGTAGAGCTTTTTGGCACTCCGGTGTCCAAACGAAATCGTTCTTCTTCCTAAGCAAGGAGAAGAAACGGTGACTCTTGTCCGAGGACCTCGATATGAAGCGACTCAGCGCTGCTATTCTTCCGGTGAGCCTCTGTACCTTTTTTATGTTATTCACAACCTCGATATCCTCGATGGCCTTAATCTTGTCCGGATTGATTTCTATTCCCCGGTTTGACACCATGAAACCCAAAAATTTACCGGACCTTACTCCGAAGGCACATTTTTCCGGGTTGAGCTTCATGTTGTACTTGCGGAGCACATCAAACGTTTCCTACAAATGCTTTAAATGGTTCTCTGTTTCCAGGAACTTAACAACCATATCGTCAATATAAACTTCTACCGTTTTCCCTATTTGCTTTTCGAACATTCCATTAACTAGGCGTTGGTAAGTTGCACCGGCATTTTTTAGTCCGAAAGGCATGACGTTATAACAGTAAGTCCCATATCGGGTGATGAAGGATGTTTTCTCTTGATCCTCCGGGTGCATCCGAATTTGGTTATACCTGGAGTAAGCATCGAGAAAACTTAACATCTCATGTCCGGCCGTCGCATCGATCATTCTATCGATGTGAGGCAATGGAAATGAGTACTTCGGGTATGCCTTGTTTAAATCCTTATAATCGACGCACATTCGAAATTTATTTCCTTTTTTGGGCACTACTACCACGTTAGCAAGCCAATCCGGGTATTTCACCTCCTGGATATAACCTATTTTTAAAAGTTTCGTTACCTCGTCTTTTACGAAGGCGTGTTTTGCCTCCGCCATGGGCCTTCTTTTTTGCTTCACCGGGGAAAACTTCTCGTCCAAGCTGAGCTTGTGAGTTGCTATTTCCGGCGATATACCTGTCATATTTATATGCGACCATGCAAAGCAATCGGCGTTAGCTCGAAGAAACTCAATTAACTTACTCCTGAGCTCCGGGGTAAGCCCCGTGCCTAGGTATACCTTTCTGTCCGGTAGGTACTCGAACAGGATGATCTGCTCCAGCTCCTCTACGGTTGACTTGGTTGCATCCGAGTCATCCGGCATAACGAATGATCTGGGTACCTCGAAATCATCCTCTTCATGCACTGGATCCGACCCGGTGTACTTTGATTGCTATTGGGCGCCCTCTCCTCCGGTTGCACCCTTTTCCTCCTGAGCTGGTTCCTTGGGTCGAGGCGCTGCTTCCTCTACCGCGAACATTTCCCTTGCTGCGGGTTGCTCACCTCGGATGGTTTTCACCCCTTCCGGGGTGGGGAATTTCAGCAATTGATGCAGTGTTGAGGGCACCGCCCTCATGCTATGTATCCAGGGTCTGCCCAATAATGTATTATATTTCATGTCCCTTTCGATCACATAGAACACCGTTTGTTGAATGGTGCCATCCACGTTCACGGGCAATGAGATCTCCCCCTTCGTGGTTTCGCTCGCCATATTGAACCGGCTGAGTACCCGGGCCACCGGTACGATATGATAGAGCAGTCCTAGCTGTTCGACCACTCACCATCGGATGATGTTGGCCGAGCTACCTGGGTCAATCAAAATACGTTTAACCTTAGTTTTAAAGACAAGTACAAAAATTACCAATGCATCATTGTGTGGTTGAATGATGCCCTCTGCGTCTTCGTCGTTGAAGAAAATAGAGCCCCCGGTTGAGTGGTCTCGGATGCGCTTTTCACTAACAATAGAAACCTTTGTCCGTTTCATTACCGGCCCCCGAGGGGTGTCAATACCCCCAACTATCATGTTGATTGTATGCTGGGGTTCGACCGGCTCGGCCCTTCGATGAGCTTCCCTTTCCTTGTAATGAATTTTGGCTCGCTCGCTCAGCAGATCTCGGAGATGACCGTTTTTCAATAACCGAGCTACCTCTTCTCTCAACTGGCGACAATCCTCGGTTCTATGGCTATGGGTTCCGTGGTATTCACACACCATACTCGGATCCCGTTGGCCCGGATCCGACATAAGGGGTTTCGGCCATCTTATATCCGGGATACGGCCGATGGCCGAGACGAGGCCCGAAGTACGAACGTTGAAGTTGTACTCCGAAATCTTTGGCGGACCCTTATTACCGGCAGAACTTCCGGCATCGCTCCTGAACGAGAGCCCCCGGCTGTTTGACGGCTTGCTACCCCGACCTGAGAAACGGCTTGGGCTCTCCCTCGACTTTTCTGACCTAAACTTTTGCCTCTCCAAATGGGAATATGGCCGGTATCTTTCCTTCGATGATTCGGCCTTTGTTTCATAACCCTTCATTGGTTTCTCAAAACTTCTATCCATTTTTACTGGGACCGGGGGGAGCTCGAATTGATCATCCTCCACCCGAATCTTTGATTCATACCGATTTTGGACATCGGCCCACGTCACAGCCTTGTATTCCAGCAAATTTTCTTTTAATTTGAACGAAGCAGTTGAACTTAGAACATTGAGCCCCTTTGTGAAAGCTTGCGCGACCCATTCCTCTGGAACCGGGGGGAGTTCCATCCGTTCCCTTTGGAACCGGTTGACGAACTCACGCAGTAACTCATCGTCCCTTTAGGTTATTCGGAAGATATCGGTCTTGTGGGCCTGTACTTTTTTGGCACCGGCATGAGCCTTCACGAAGGCATCAGCGAGCATTTCGAAAGAAGTGATCGAATGCTCGGGCAGGTGGTCGTACCACGTCAACGCTCCCTTTGACAGGGTCTCCCCAAATATTTTCAACAACACTAACTCAATCTCATCTTCCTCCATATCATTGCCTTTTCTGGCACAAGTGTATGAGGTCACGTGCTCGTGTGGGTCCGTTATGCCGTCATATTTCTGTATATCGGGCATTTTGAACCTCTTTGGGATCAGTTTCGGGGCCGCGCTCGGAGGAAAAGGCCTTTGGATGTATCTTTTCGAATTCGGCCCCTTCAGTAAAGGCAGAGCCCCCGGGATCTGATCCACCCGAGAATTGTATGTCTCGACCCTCTTTTCGGTTGAGTCTACCCGTTTTGCCAAAGTTTCGAGCATCTTTAGAACCTCGGTAGAAGAACCGGCTCCGGAGCCGTTGCTCTCAGCCATTCGTGCCTCATTTCTTCCGGTTTTGGCAACACCCTTTGTCTTATCCGGCTCTGCTTCATCTTTTCCGCTCTGCAACCGGGCAATCGCGATTCCTTGCTCGGCGATTGCCGCTTTATGTTCCTGTAACATTTCAAAAATTAAACGTAAGTTAACATTGTCATTTGGTGCATCCGGTTCCCTCCGGCCCTGGGTCCGAGACAATGTAACAGAATTGTGAGTATTTAGAGGATCAGTGGCCGGTAGGGCGGCATTCTCTTGGTCCACGGTATTTTGCCGGTTGAGGCCCTCCCTCGAATCGACGAGGTTCAGGTCAGCGGGATTTGGCAACACCCGTAGTCCGCTGCCTTCATTTTCCGCCACAATCTCGGTGTTGTTGACATGGCCAGATTGTTCGATGTCGGCCATTTAGTCCGTTTTCGTAGAGACAGGCAGGAGATGTTTTTGATTTTGATGAATATGATAGAAATCAAGACCAAAGACCACTATTATCCTAGCCCCACGGTGGGCGCCAAACTGTTTACCCCGAATTTGGATAGTCAATTGAATTTGTAAGTAGGTATAGGATATGCGTTTGAATCTCAATATATACCATAGGGAATAGGGTGTATGACCACTATGTAACAAGGAAATTGACGAAGAGTATTAATGTTTGTTAAACGACATGCAATACTTGCTTGAAGAGATACAATGGAAATGAAAATACTTGTTGTGGACCGAATCTGATATTAGAGAGAGATTGCATATATGTTTTGCTATTGTTGACACCCAATTTTGTCCCGCCTCTCCTCCAAAATACCTATTTACGCTTATAATATTTTTAGAAAATTAAAAAATATATATATTTATTTTTTACTAAATTATTAGCCTCTTATCAATACCGGCACTTCATTATTCTATTACGATTACTATCATCATTATTATTATTTTATTATTATTATTATTATTATTATTATTATTATTATTATTATTATTATTATTATTATTATTATTATTATTATTATTATTAGTACTATAATTCACAATTTTTTTTATCATTTCGACATTTTACCAGCTTACGCACACACATCGCATTTATCTTTTTTGTGTAATTAAATAATAGTATTTATTTTACTGTGGATTTTCAAAATATTATTGCACGGCTATTACAACGCCATTTTTTTTATATCTGAGCATTAATGATTGCATATCTCATATTGAGCAATATTTTAACACAAGTTATTTAAACAGGTCTTTATTTAAATTTAGAAACCAAACTATTTTTTGTGCACGTAGTCCGTATTTTTGACTTACCGGACCCCAAATCAAAGTCCTATTAACTCCTAATATTTTTTTGGACTAGACCATGTTTTTTATTTCAATTTTTAGACCAGTACATGTTTTAATTCGCTAGCCCATTCTTTTAATACCCGATCCAAAAATTGACCCAGTCCATAAATGGACCGGATCTGACCCATACCCGTTCACAATAAGGGTTTCCCCTTTCATTTTTTCCTCTTCACCTCCCTTTACCCTAATCCCTTTTCTCCTCTAAGCCGCCACCCCCATCTCTTTCTCTCCCTCACTCTCTCTCTCCCGCTCCCTTTCCCCTTTCCTCCTCCTTTCTCCATCTTTCTCTCCTGCTCCACCTTCCTCTGTTCCCCACCATCTCCGCCTACCCCACTCCCACTTCCCCCGTTCCCCGCTCCTATCTCTCTCTCTCTTCCGCTCCTGCCCTCTTTCTTTTATTCAACACAAAACCCTATAAATAGGGGAAGATGAATCGTTTGAAAGGGAGAATTTTTTAATGAGAAATCCTGGGAAGGAGAGCTAGAACCTGAGGACCCCTAAAAAAGAAGATCGAAAAACCTCGAATCCCCTTGAATCCTTGAAAATATTAAGCCTTGAATCGACAGAAATCCCCTAGAAATTAAAGTTGGAAAATCCACAAAAATCCCCCCTAAAGAAGAAAGGATTTTGAATCTGTAGTCGTAACCGTGTTGAATATCAAGAATACCCAGTCATTTTTTTTATTTGCGTTGGTTGGGCTTTGAATCCGAGCATTGCAAGCTCGGATTTGACAAGTGTTCGAGTGGATATCGAGGCCCCCGTACCCACTTCGCTGCACCCCAAAAAGGTGAATAATTTTCATGCCTTAAGTAATTTCAGTGTTTGAATTCTATTTTGGTTCATGTGTTTATGCTTAGTTTATTGTCAAATCCCGCTTTGGTTTTTGAAGTTTCGTGATTAGTTCAATGATCAATAATCAGTTTGTTGTGATTGGTTTGTTGCTACCGTTGGTTTGTTGTTAGTATATGGCTGTTTTGATTGGATATCTGATCTAGTTTAAGAGTAAAAGGAAGAGGATATACTTGTCTGAACATGTTTCCCCTATTCCCAAATGACCAAAATATTTCACTAAGCCTATGTTTCTGTCCAGAGTCTGATCTCATTAGTTTAATCCAACTTGTGACTGAATATTCCTTATAGTCCAGGTAGAATATAAGTGTTGCATTTCCCTTGTCATTCCTTGTTATCAGTTATATGAACAAAGTCATGAGTACCAGCTGGTTTTTCTCTTTTGTGATTACAAGAATGTTTGTTCTGCCTAAATAGCCAAAATGCTGAGGTGTATTATAAGACTGTTTGTTATGTTGGTCCAAAGGTTTTGTTTGAGAAGATCATAATTATAGGAAAATCACCTTCGAGTTCGAACATTAAAACTGTTTCTTAGGTAACCACCCCAAATCAGTCTGCTTTTCATGGAGAAATGAATTCACTACAAAAGAATGTTCATTTTGATGCTGTTTCTAAGTACTGATTTAAGAGCTGTAGCATATGGTAGTAGAATTCATAGTTCGGTTCAAATTTGTCGTGTTTTGGAATTTAATCTTAGATGGTTTGTTCAAACCCATAGGTATTTGTTTAGTTTCACTTCGGTCGAATATCAATGTTAAACACTTTCGAAAAAAAAATTCAGATCTGTTTTCGTGTTTCATTTTGGTTGTTATTCAAGTATGTAGGAGTATAATGTTTCCATCTTTTTCCTTCTCTCTTCTTCTGGATGTGACATGTTCGAGCTTCTCATTTATACTTTTTTTAGTTGGTTAATTAAGAAATCTCGTCTTCACAATTTATAAACACCTGAAAGTAGTTTCTCACGAAAAGAGGTCACCGCTTTAGTTTGATTTGAAATACATAGTTCAGGACTTGAGAGCTTGAAAGCGGTCTGTCAACGTAATGTTTTATCTTTGAAGAACTTCCTAATTGACGTACTCTCTTTAGTTAAGTTGCTGGCTGCTTTTTGCTATCATGCTCCATCTGTGAATAGCTTAGAAACATAGTTTGATGTATATTTTTTTATCCATTCTAATGTAAACTATAACTCAGTTCTGCCTAAGCTACTTGGCCTTTGTCTAATTAGAACTTGAGTCAATTTGAGATGGAGAAGGCACTCGCATAAAAAATGATCATGTATGTCTTTGTAGATCCTTATTCTATTTGTCAACACTAATATATGTGCATATCTGATTTAAGCTCTGTCTCCTCTCTGATAAGGAATGTGATTGTAAGTTTGAATACTTATTTGGAAGATTCTAGGATAGCTCAGTTTGTTCAAAGCACGCTGCTCTTTCAGTTCTGTTTATTTTCGACTTCTTGAGATCAGCTATGTTTTAGTTTAGTTCCTGCTTTAATATGTAATCCTTAGTTCCCTTTCCCTTAGTTTCAATCCTAATTTATGTTTTTTTTGAAGGATGATTAGTGTGTTCAGTACTTGTTTGCGATGTTGTTTGATTAGTGTGCTGTTGTTTGATTAGTGTGAAGTATCGAAACCACTTTGTTGTATGATGAAGGTTATGTGTGTGTTGGTTTGTTGGCTAACTGTTAAAATGATTTAGCTTCGGTTCTGATATGATTGGGTAAATATGGATGTGAAACGTAGTTATAAATTAGGTGTTTAAGTTCAGAATATTTGCTGTTTAAGTAAAGCTGCGCAAGTAGTCATTTTTCAGCTTTCCTGGTTCTACACATAAGGGAGTAATTTAAGGATTAATAATGGCTTACCTTAACTTGAAGTATTGTTGAGTTAGCTGTTTAATCTTGTTGCAATTGAATTCGAATTAACAGTTATATAGAGAGTTTACGTGTTGGTTAATACAATTCTTGGGGTCATTGTTTGTTAGGATACATGAGGAATATATATAATTTCTACTTTTTTTTATTAATATGAAAAAATGTGAAAAAATATATAACTGTTTCAAGTATTAAAATCTGTTCCGGGAAAGCAAAGAGAATGGTCATGAATCCTGTTTGTTTTTTTTCTTTAAAGAAGAAACAAGGGAAAGGATTTTTACTTTAGTCTTAGTATGATCACCACCTTTCAACTTCGCGATTCTGTATAAGCTATGCTTACCTTCTTTCCCTTTCCATTTCGAGGACAGGTCCAAACCTTTCTAAGCCACTGGCAGAGATGATTTCGCTATAACTATTGGTATCTTGCCTTGTTAATATAAAGAATGTAAATTGGAATATGCCTGCATGCTAAAATATCCTTCTTGAATTCAGTGGGTGCTTTGTAAATCACAAATCTGCCCTGTTTAGACTTGGCATGTATTATAGGTTGGCAGTACACCTTCTTTTAAATTATGTATGTTGCTATATGGGCGAGATGCCTGATTTGAGTTTTTTTTTTTTTTTAATGTTTGGTCTAGTCTTAATCTGTCATTAAACGTAAGTTACTGATTAATAGCTTATCTCTTTAGTATAATCATACCCTTTTGGTTCAATAACCTCTTCTTATTCTTATTGAGTATATTTTCTGATCTGTTTATGATCTCACTTAGGTCCCTTTAGATCAATTAGTATGTCCAAGGTTGCCTTCCCCTACCTTTGCTCATGCTTCCTTATTCTGTTAACTCATATGTTGCTTTAAATACTCTATAGGATCCTAGGAGAAGCACTGTTTCTTTCTTTTTCTTTAAATCTGGTTTGAATGAGAAGCTTGTATCATAGCCTGGATTAGTAAGTGTTTGATTTGAGGAACGAAAGATGAGTTTTAAGTCTCTGGTTACTTCATCATAGGGGATTTATGTCTACTTTGTCTTTCCTACTTATGTTGAGACTTTCATTAAGGCTAAATTACTTAGTTTAAATGTTCATTTGTTTACAGATCTGTTTGAGTCCCTGTATACTAGTATAAGAGTCCAAACTTGTGCTATTACTCTGTGTGTTTAGCTTTGGTCTCAATCGGTTGAATCTGCAATGTGTGTGAGTCTAAAATTGAACCCTCTACGCAGTGATCTTGTTTGATGTGGTTCTGTGGTGAATTTTTTACCCTGTCTGCAATCAGTTACAACTATGAAATATGTTGATTAAGATTGATGAACATTTTATCATTAGGACTGTTTCCCCATTAGTAGCCATATGAGATAAACCTTTTGTTGAGTCAAAAGCATGCGGGTGTCCTTCTTTTACTATATCAATATTATGCTCTGTTATGGGTTTGTTTATCTACTTTGCTCCATCTCTGCCATGTCCACAATACTTCAGTGTTTGCTCGAAGATTCTTATCGCCATTAAGTCCCCTGAGTTCGAACTTATTGGTATTCTTATATAGTTTCTTTTTTCCATGTCCTTTGATTACTGCCTTTTTGCCTAATTTAGAATCGGGAATTTGCGCATTTACGTATTGAATGTCAATATAACATGTATAGGCCTCAATAGAACTCAGAACATCCCAAGTATGAGTTGATATATAACCTGGTACTGGCCTAAGTTTGGTGAAAAGACTGCCCTTTGTTTGCTTCAGTAGTATACATGCAATATACAAGGTATATACAGTCTATATACACCTCGTTGTGTATAAGAGAGTATATTTTGTATATCATTAAGTTGAACTGGGGATTTTTCTTATCCTGCATACTTTGTGGCAGGGCTTTGGGCCTATTTTTATGTTTCTTTTTATTGGGTTTGTTATCTTTGTCTGATCCTAGATTCGGGCCTATTACTTTATAAACTTGTATTTTGGGTCTGCTTTTCTGATTTCTGTCTTTTTGGGCCTGTGTTCAGTTAGTTTCCATTCCACTTTATGCAGTACATACACTTAGCATAGATATAGGAATACATAATTTATGCATGTTTGCATTTATTACTTAAATCCTTTATTAATTTGTTCATTAAGTTTAGATCTGTTCTGAGTTTATATCTTACATGTTTAACATTATCCATTGATCGTATACTAATCCTTTTCCTTTCGTTTTATGCATGATCATCGCATACGAGTCTGAGGACTCGTTTTCCTCCGCATTTGATGTTGGGCCAAAAGCCCAACATGACTCAGTTCTCCGTCCAGCTCTCTTTTTCACAGCAAATAAGCCCAATAGCAAACAGTGATCTCAACAATTTAAAATGGGCCGAGCCCATTCATGTTCCAGCAGTTGGGCCTTAAAATGGGCCAGATTCATTTCATCTTTTTCTTTCTCTCTCTTCCTTATTTTATTGTTGTGTATTTTTATTTGCTTTGTATGACTAACCTTATCTTATTTTATTAACTTAGATGAATCCTAACGATTTAGTAGATTTAGTTTTAGTAATGGGTAGTAAGTTTAAGGAAGACTAACAATCAATTCCATAAGTTTTATTCTCTTTTTTTTTACTTTTCATGTTAAAATTATTTATAATGTCTAATATCTATTTTATTTAGCATAATTGATTTGCAAAATAGCATGACTTTATATATTGAGTTAAAAGAATCATATTTCATGCTCACTATCCTAGAAATTCCAAAACATCACTAATATGCAAATATAAGTTCAAATACATTCTATGAATAATTTTTCAAAGTTTATCCAATAATATACTTCTTTTAGCCAAGTATAGTTAATATAAAAGAACGAAAACTCATACCCTATCCATCACATTTTAAAGAAAATGAGTTTAGGTATTTTACATCACCATATTGATATAATACAAAATTTTGTCTAAAGTTTACATTTTGCTATAGCGAGTTGTTATATTTTTTGCAAGTCTTATTGTCAAAAACATCATTACATTTTCATTCAAGGTTTTAGCATGTCCAAGTTTTATTTTAAATAAGCCTTTAAAATCTTCTTTTATGCAATACATCATATTTTCTACAAGTATTATTTCAAACGACATCATTATTACTTTCATATAAAATCTTAGCAACATTTTAAGCTTTATTTAAATAGCATCTAAAATCATCTTTTATGCAAACTATCTTTTATAAGTTTTATTTCTAAATAGCATTTGATTTAAAGCCTTAGTAATATTTACGAGTTTATTTAAAATGGCATTCAAAGTTCTCTTTTATATAAATTTTCATCTTAATTAATTAACCTAAGTTTGGTCGGATAACCGTAAGTTAACGGATTCTAAAGGATGCCTAACCCCTTCCCTTTAGGATAATATAGAGCCCTTACCTAGAATCACACTGGTTAAGCAGACTATTAACGGAGGTTTAGTTTTAACTTTGCCTTAGTTAACATCTAGGTGTCCTAATTCACCGTCAAATTAATTAGGTGGCGACTCCTAAAAAATAAAATAAATAGGAATCACCAATACGTCATACTCCCTAAAATCGACCCGGTTAAAATGGGGTGTGACAGCTATTACAAGTGTTCTTAGGAAATCAAAGAGCCAACCCCCTCTAAGGAGGGGGATGAGCTCTATTTATAGTGTTGCCTCCATCAATACAAAATCATTGAAATAATAATAATAAGGACAACTCTGAACGGATTTCGTGGGATTAGGTTGGCCGTACGGTCTGACACACGCATGGTTGGTTGTTGACCATGGCAGGACGCTACTGACGCGTGGCTTGTGTGCAACGGCTGTACCGAACCAACGACACGGATACTCGGGGTAACGACCTCGAGCAACTCGGTGGGGAAGGAACTGTACCAAATGGTCCCCCCGATTAGCTCCGGACAAGCGTTCCTCTGGTTCAGAATGAGATTCTTCATGTATGTTCTTGTTCCCTTCTCCTTCCGGTTTCTCGTTTCACCGGTTTGACTCACATCCGGTTTTTACCGTATACAAGAAGAGCAACAATGGCCTTGATCAAACGACAATTAGGAGAATGGCTTCTCAGACAAGCTTCATGTCATTTGATGTCTTTTCACATTTGGTTACATGTCTTTTTGGCATAATATCTAAATACTTTTTATACTGCACTTCATATCAGTTTTTTTAAAAGCAGAGCGCGAGGTGAGGCTTCTTATTGAGTTGAGGGTGCATGAGTAAGCTTTAGGGATTGTTTGGTACATGGAACCATAATTAAGTTTAGGCTTCATTTTATATTCTGTTTGACAGAAGGTAGAGTATAAAATGAAGCCAAACTTAATTCTGAGACATTTCACCTTATCCTATCAAACTTGGATTATAATTTGGGATAATTTAGTCCGAGTATCAAAACAACCCCTTAAGGTGATGGGCATAAGCTCGATGAATCATTAATTTTTAATATTTTATAAATTAATATAAGGAAAATAAATATTCAAAGAGTAAAGTTGTAGAAATTCTATGAAAATATTGAATAAGTGAAAATGTATATAAAACTATTTAATCTTACAACTCTAAAACAAAATCAACAATCAACTAAAAAATAATAATTAGAACTGCTTCATCTAAGAGGTTAATTATACTTTGAAAAAAAAAATTATAGACTAACTGAAAAATAAAGATAAGTCAAGAAGGAACTTACAATTAGAAGCATCGAACCGGAGCAAGTGATGAAGAATGACACGTTTTTCTTTGTGCTTTGCAAATTGATCATTTTCCTCTCTACCCTTAGAAGATAAAGAGGAAAAATAAAAAATACTGTTATGTAAAAAATACCTTTGACTTATTTTTTAACTTCTTAGAATCTAATAATAAGCTGAATTTTGTATTTTTGGTATTAAATTATGGACTTGTTTAACAATTTTGATTCTAATTAGGAGAGAATTTTTGGGCCCCTACGTCCCAAAATAAAAACTCTTGCAACAGTTAAGTTTACCTCGAGAATAATGACTTGCCCTCTTAAATTGCCCCAGTGCGTTTTTACTATATCCTGTACGGAACTCGCTCCAAATGTGCATTTAAAACAGTGCTTTATATGAATTATTAGTTGCATCGTTAAATTATGTGCAATTTTAATTATTCTTCTGAATTTGTTGATAGTCTTTAATTTCCTTGATGTTGATGTGGCAAAAGAGTGAATAAACACACTTTTAAGCGCATATGAACGAAGAAAAATTGAAAAACCAGCTCTCAAGTAGTTATTTTCCTATCATTTATTGTCACACTCTCATATTCTGTAGTTTATCTTTATTAATTGTGTAGTATTTTTGTTTTTATCTTAATATACAATGCACATTTATTTCAAATTCTTTTTATATGCAATGACAATTTACTTTAATTATGTATTTTTCTTTTTCCTAGAAAAAATGGTTGGAACTCCATCCTTTTAGCAAAATGAAAACCGTTTTAGGCATTTAGCTCAAATAATGGAGTACCAACTATGCGCTTTTTGTTATTTCCTTTTTAGATGTAATGATTATTTATTTTGATTTTGTATCTTTATTTCGGTTCAAATTAGTAAAAAAATATTTGGCTATAGCTCCATTATTTTTAGACACCGAAAAAGGTATAGCCAAACTAATGAAGTTAAAACTTTGCACTTTTTTCTTCTTTAGATACAATATATAACGATTTATTTCAATTGTGTATTTTTTTTTCAGGCTAAATTTTTCAAAAATAACTAATTAAAGCTCCATTATCTTTTACCCAAATAATTTTTTGGCCAAAATAATAAAGCCCCAACTGTATAATTACCAACTTAAATATGAGAGGGTTAGACTTTAACCTATTTCTTTACCTCTGTAGTAGATTAATGAAACTAATATGTATTTCACATAAAATAAAAAATCCTTTGTGCCTACATTTGTCTAAAACTATTTCACCATTCACATACATTTTAGTGAAAAGGGTTAAATTTGCCCCTCAACTATCGAAAATGGGGGCAATTATACCCTCCGTTTGCAAATGGGACGAAATATATTCTTGCAGTTTAAAAATGGATCATTTATACCCTTTAAAAATTAACCGTCTATCATGTCATTTTTGACACATTTTGAGCTTATATACCTGCTGATATGGCAAGGTGATGGCCTGGGTTGGAGTGCTCATGATTGAACATGGTGTTTGCTTGATGCGCTTGGTTAAGAAATAGAGTTATATCCTTACTATCAGCTATAGCTTTTGGCATGATAGTAAACATTTGATACTAACTAACATCGTGCTTTTAGGATCTGCTACACTTATTCGTTACCTGCTAAGATTATGCACTTTCTATTTAGGGCTAGGATTTTGTTAATCATCCTTCTGCTGCTACCTCTATGCCTTCTTTTGGTTGTGGGTTATTAATGCCTTTATTTTTTCAAACCTTTTAATCTGAGTCTTAGTTGACAATTTCGAAATTTCTATATTATATTCTATCATCTCAGCTGAATTCTTGGTTTAGTCCTGCTTCAGATGCAGAGCAACAGTCACTTTCTAGTTGTTGGAAGTAGGCTAGTTAGTAAAGGAAACAATCCACTGATGCATAAATAAACAGTCGTATTTCAAGACAGTTAATGCAAGGCAATGTAACAGAGACTAATAACGCCTTAGGTAAGACAAGGGACTGGCTCGACTTATTCAACAACTTTAGTCGGTGCAAGTTAGTTAATGATCACGTAAAGATACGATTTTTCGTTGTATATCTTAATTCACTCCCAGCAGGCAATAACACAACGTGAATGTTTAAAAAAATGAATACTTAATCTGCAAAAATCTTGAAGACTAGAAACCTTAAGTGAAGTAGAGTAATCAATCTATTAGAATATATAGAAGAATAATTTCTACCAGACGCTCAAAACAAAACAATAAATTTGTAAAGCTATCTTTCTCATTCAATAACACAATAATTGTAAAACAATCTTTACTTTCTTAGATTTACAATTCAAAATTGTGAATTAACGACCAATTATATCACCAAAATCGTCAATGTTGATGAGCAGATCATCAGCCCAATCAATCTCCTCGAAGCAGTCACTTAGATTGCTATTACGTTCTTTTTCTTTGGTCTTCTGAGTCTCCCGGAGCAACATAACTTCAATAATTCCCGCAACATCTTGTTCGGTTACCGCAACATCCTTTATCTTTTTCTCTTTTATAATTTTCTTGATTCGGCACACTACAAAATCTTGCTTAGGAATATTGTTTTTCAGGAAGAAATCATCCCCCACGAAGTACTCTCTCATCAACCAACTAGTGGTACTGTTTTGCTTTTTTTCCTTACTAGTATATTTTAAATTTCTTCTAAAGCCCATAACAGTTCCCTTGAGATTGTCGATAGGTATACCACTAGTTTGGCCTGTCCAAGTCCCGTTGGCGCAAGTTCGACGGAACCTTTCATCTGAATTCTTCAGCTTCTTCAACCGTGAAATAAAGTAGCCTACTTTCTCTTCTCCAAGAATCACCGATGGAGGTTGATCTCCATAGATATCCGCATGCCGAATAGGGCATTGACTCGGTAAAGATTGACCCCTCAAGAACCTTTTGAGATAATTGAGTAACTCCACTTCAGTTGGGTGAAATCGAACACCCTTACGAAGCCGTGACATGGTCTTTGATTTTATGTTACGCATTGAAAAAAATTAAAACAAGAACGAGTCAAGAATCACAAGAGAAAATCCTTTAATAATCGATGATCCGCTAGTACTCTCTAATCAATGAATTAGAAATTGACTCACTGTTAAAGAACAGAGAAGAAAGAAAGTAGTAAGCAATATGAAGAACAGTAGTACGCTACAAAGAAGAGAAAGAATTAATCAAGAACAAGTACAACAAGTAATGTTTGTTGAGGTTCTTTATAAAGATGTGAAGTTTCCATAAAACAACTCACGCGGAGTACTAATTTTAGGAAACATTTATGGAAAGTATGGAAATTGTTGGTTACAATTAAGCTCGGTAATTAGGAAAAACAGGGGAATTCTTGATTTTGGCGGTTCGGCTACACTTGGGCTCTAAGTTAATTAACTTTCCTTTTTCTTTTTGATAGGTATTTGCTTTTATTTTTGTGCGTTTCATCCCTTTTTTCAACAAAAGGGAAAGGTTATTTTTACACGTCCCGCTTTTTCATTTTCAAGCCTTTATTTTAACTAAATTCAATTAATGTGTCGGATGGGAAATTTCTAAATTAACAGTTTTTTTTTTACAAGAAATGGAAAAATAGTTTATGCCACCAAAAAAAAAAGAAGAGATTTATGCATTCTCAATCACCTAGCTCAACCTTATAACAAAAAAGATCCATACTTTTCGGTTCTTATTTGAATTGGCCAATATTGTATACAGGGCCGACTATTGGGTAAAGCCACCAAAGCCCATGCTTTAGGCTCCAATTTTTGGGCCCCCGCCTTTTTTTTTTTTTTTTTTTTTTTTTTAAATTGGGGTAGGGGAAGGGGATTACAAGGTAGGGAATCGAATATTCATCAACAAGATAAAAATTCAGATAGTTAACCAACTGAACTACTAAGATTCCCAGCACCCACACTTTTTACCAATATAAGATTTTAATTTAAAAAAAAATATATAAATACTTTCAAGTGTAAATCATATTTTTTCCATCTAAAATTTGTTTTTCTTGATATTTTTATTACGTAGGTACAAGTTATTTTTTACAGTTTAAATATTTCAACTAGAAATATGAATTCGGTTATTTAAAAATAACAAACAAATAGAAAAAAATGAATCTTCAATACAATTTCCAAAATGAACTCTTGATAATTTTAACAAATAATAAAAGATTAAGGGTGTGTTTGGTATAGAGAAAAACATTTCTCATAGAATATTTTTTGTGCTTTCTCGTATTTTGATGGTCAAATTTTGGAAAATAGCTTTTTATAGGAAAATAAATTCCTTAAAATGAGAAAAATAACTTCCAAGTGGAAGTAGAAAAACAAGTTCCATAAGTGATATTGAACATTTGTTTCCTCTCTATCCTATGTATGGAAGTTCCCTTTTGTCTTTTAGAAAAAATTAGGCCTTACGTTAAAGTTTGACTTTATGGCACCAAAAATATTAAGCCGACCCTGATTGTATATAATTTGAAAGGTAAGTTACTTTCTCTATTTCTCTTTTAATTTTTAACTGTAACCATCAGCCTCTAATTGACAAACTCGATTGGTTATTGTGTTTAAAAGAGCTCAATTCGTGGTTAGAGTCCCAATATTATAAGATTTTGGTGATAAAATCATATTAGAAAGGTAACCCACTATTATATACACTTTTATATGAGGTAAATTCATTGTTTATAGAAGTATACAAATATTAATGTAAATGTATATGGATAAATAAACATTGTTATAAATATTTTTTTTTAGCTATGCGAATATAAACTGGAAATATGACTACGTAGGTGCAAAATGTTGTGTTATCTTGTAGTAATTATTTTAAGAAAAATTAACAAAAAGAAAACGTGAGTTTTGTCATCGCTAGCTATATATGAGTATATACTTGTTGAGACACCCTTTTCTTGAAATTAACTTAACTCTAACCAATAACAGATCATGAATTACATATGCCAACATGCTGAGGAGTGGTCATGCCAATAACATGGAATTAAGGGATATCATAATACTATATAAATTGTGGACAAAAGCTAATTGCTACATTAATCACTGCCATATGAAGTGCAACATGATGTCATGAGATGTCCATGCTAAATATGCTATCACCAGTGGTGAATATACGATATATCACAAATTTCAACAACTACCAAATGGAGTTAGATTGTGGACAAAGCTAATTGCAACATTTTATTAACAATTCGATATTTAGAAGTTATTAATTTAAATTTGCGTTGAGTATAGTTCCTCCTTTTATTCGGTGATTTACTTTAAGTCGATTTGCTTGTATAGTCCAAAGTATCACAAATCTAAGAAGAGCAAAATAAAACAACACCCCCCTCCCCCACCACCGACCTCACCTCACTGTTTATCAATATTTCTAAAGAGCAAAAATTTCGATGAAGTAGGTAAAAATTGCCAGTTTTAGTATTAGCAAATAACCAAACTACTATGGAACTTGCACCAGAAAAATGACAAATTATGGGTGCAGTGGCAGTGCGTTCACACTTATTATGGGAAGAATAGGACTCGTGGGAGGATGAAGTCAAACAAGCATCATGGGTGATTATTAGGACAATCTTTCATGCGAAGAAGTACTTGCAGGATGCTGGAATTAGCACTGAACAGTTCCTGAGCATCCCTGCATTCTCTATAAAGTCCACATATTTGAAGATGAGAGGGAAATTTCAGAAAATCTACTGGTGGAAACTGTTTTGCCATAATCTAGGCTTGCATAGATGGGTTTCTTATCTTCTATCTTGCTGCTCATGGAAGTCTACCTACGAGAGATAGATTAGTGAGATGGGGGATAACAAATGAGGTGATATGCCCATTATGTTATGACAAGAAAGAATATGTTCACCACCTATTTTTCAAATGTGTCTATTCAGCTGGAGTATGGGAGAATTGTTGCAATGGCAAGGTATCCAAAGAAGAGCAATGGAATAGAATTATGAGCTAGCTTGGGCCACTTGCCAAGTGAAAGGAAGAACCGAAGAAGGCCAAGGGAGGAGATATACAAAATGGCATTAGCTGGGTGTATCTACTACGTGTGGCAAGAAAGAAATCTCAGGATATTCCAAGCAAAGCAGAAACAAGGTGATCAAATTGTGAGCAATGGTAATCCAAGAGATCTTTGCTAAAGGAAGGAAGAATTTGAAGCTAGTGAACACTCTTAGGTAGTGTCCTATAATAGCAAGTTGAGAGTAGCATGCAGTAAAATTTTGTAGTTAGGATGGCAGGAGGTAGGAGTTATTAACAGTGAAAGCTAGTGAATGCTTAGTGCTGGGGTGCAATGTCCAGTCTCAGTGCATTTCAATATCCCTGTACAATTTTGTTTTTTCCTTGAGCTGTGTGTGTCTTACTTTTGGTAATAAAATCTTTACTTACCAAAAAAAAATTATTAGCAAATAACGATTAAATATATACTTTAGATTTCGAGAGTTAAACTTTTGTATTTTGATCGTGAATTTAGTCATACTGGGTGTGTTTGGGAGGAAAACATTTGATTTCAATTTTTTCATGTTTTGTTGGTCAAAGTATTTTAAAAATCATTTTTTGTAAGAAAATAAGTCCCTGAAAATGAGGAAAATAAATTCCACAAGTGATATTACATCCAAAAATTAAAGTATGGGGAGTAATATTTCTTTCTTACTTTTTTGACACATGTTTGTTTGGACAAAAACAAAAAGAAAAGGGACGAAAAGAAAAAGGAGAAACCCTTTAAAAACCCCATTGAGCTTTCCAACTCGCCATTGCCAAACCATGGGTATAGAGAAGAGAGCTACAACAACTGTAAAGGTGACAAACATACCTCAATCTGCCATAGCCAAAGATCTTTTCGATTTTTTCGATGCTTCAATTGGTAAAGGAGCAGTCTTTGCTTGCGATATATTCTCAGAACACAAGAATTGGAAATCAAGAGGTCATGGTAGAGTCCAATTTGAAACATTGGAAGCAAAGTCACAATCTTTATTACTATCAGAACAAGGGAAGCTTGTATTTAAAGGTTACAAACTCGTTCTTGTTTCCTCTTTTGATGATATTATTTCCAGGCCTGTTGAACCTAAATACAGGTTTCAAAATGGAATCTTGCATAGTGGGGTAATGGTGAAGGAGGACTTAATGGAGGTTTTGGAGAGTTGGGGAGATGTTAAGACATTGATTATGCCTGAAAGAAAGAGTCTTGAATTTTGGGTTAGTGATGCTGGGGAGTGTTATAGGTTGGAAGTACAGTTTAGTGACATTGCTGAGGCGTCTGAGTGTTCTTTGGAAGATGAAAAACCTGCACTTCTTTTGAAGGTTTGATTTTTCTGTTACCCATTTTTGGAATTTTTAGTTATTTTTCACATCTAGGGTTTGGCAAGAGTTAATGTGGCAAGTGCTAGGAGTTCAGTGCTTTCTTAGTATTGTGATTTTTGTTTATAGTATGAGTTTTTGTGTGTGTATCTGTCTATTAATAGTGATACAATCTCAAGGGTTGAAGAAGAAAATAAAAATTGAAGAGTATAAGATCAGCTGTAGAAACTATTGGTAAGAGCTGTTTATAGCTCTACAAATTGAGTTACAATGCTTTAAATAAGAAGAAATAGATGAGTAGCACGAGCTCAAAGCATGCTCAGCTGAACACACACAATCACTAAATCACGAGGACGGAGTCTCAATAAAAGAAAATCAACTGAGATTAATGGTTAATGGAAACTACTAATGTGAAAGTATCCGGGATTAAGGCTTTAAATCCTATGTTACTCGGACTCTTCACTTTCCGTGCCGCCGACACGGGTGTGGGTGTGGGATCCGTACCCGATCTATTCAACCGATTTTGGATACTTTGACCAAAATCTTCGGAGAAATTGGGGACAGATTCAATGATTTCTTTAATCAAAACAAAAGCTAAGGTGAAATTGAAGAAAATGGATACCTTGTATCTAGAAATTTCTATGTCACTCCTTTTCCTTTTATCTCCTTCCTGGATTCTCCCCTTGATCAATATTTTTTCCTCAAGTTTTCGACATAATATCTCATAATTTAGGTTTTATAACTCTATTTTTAGATATTTGAATTTGTTGTAGCCGAATCCCCGCACCTGTATCCATAACTGGATCCGTATCCCTGAATCTTAAAATTTAGATCATGAAGAATCCAACCTCTAGATCCTCACCAGTATTGGACACCCGCACCCGAGTCCGAGCAACTTAGGTTAAATCCCCAAACGTATAACCAACTGAGTTTTCTTAATGAACCCAACAACTACATGAACGTACCACCCTTGCACGCTAGTCAAAACCTCCTACTTCCAGTTCCATTTTTTATTTGTATCAAGTAGCCCAAAAGCACATTGTATGATTTAGTAAGGATGCAAGATAACCTTTATGGAGTGGCCTATAAAGTTATATCTCATAAAAAATGTTTTTCTTCTTCTTCACTTGCAGTTGCACATTTTCTTTTGGGAGAATCTCCAACTTGAAGGAGAAGGACAGTATTGGTTGTCTATGCAATTAAGGGGTCGTTTGGTAGGGTGTAGAAGAATAGCGTTGAATAAGGTGTATCAGTAATGTTGGGATTAGTTATGGTGGCGTTAGTTATGCCGGCATTATTTCTTATCTATTGTTTAGTTTGGTGTATTAACGACTTGCATAGTTTCTTAAAAAAAAATGTTTGTTCACAAAAATACCCTCCACATTCTTTAGCTTTGTACACTATTTTTATTGCAGCAGTTTTACTCTCTCTTCCACTACTATTGTTGTTGTAACAGTTATATTAGTACGACCGTAAATTAATTAATTGAACTAGTAGGTTTCCAAAACAGTTGCGCGATTTCTTAACTTATCAAAGTGCAAATTGGCATGAACTACGCTTTAAAAAAATGCATTCGTTTTCCACTCACCTTGACCGTGACCTCTTCTGTTCTCTCCCTCCCCCCCCCCGGCGCCTCTCTCTCTTTTGAGCCTTCATTTATGTTTTGTAAGACACTAGATTTACTATGTGTGTGTATAGGTTTGCCTCATAAGATTCCGTATCCCCGAATCTTAAAATTTAGATCATGAAGGATCCGACCTCTAGATCCTCACCCGTATCGGACACCCGAGTCCGAGCAACTTAGGTTAAATCCCCAAACGTATAACCAACTGAGTTTTCTTATTGAACCCAACAACTACATGAACGTACCACCCTTGCACGCTAGTCAAAACCTCCTACATCCAGTTCCATTTTTTATTTGTATCAATTAGCCCAAAAGCACATTGTATGATTTAGTAAGGATGCAAGGATAACCTTTATGGAGTGGCCTATAAAGTTATATCTCATAAAAAATGTTTTTCTTCTTCCTCACTTGCAGTTGCACATTTTCTTTTGGGAGAATCTCCAACTTGAAGGAGAAGGACAGTATTGGTTGTCTATGCAATTAAGGGGTCGTTTGGTAGGGTGTAGAAGAATAGCGTTGAATAAGGTGTATCAGTAATGTTGGGATTAGTTATGGTGGCGTTAGTTATGCCGGCATTATTTCTTATCTATTGTTTAGTTTGGTGTATTAACGACTTGCATAGTTTCTGAAAAAAAAATGTTTGTTCACAAAAATACCCTCCACATTCTTTAGCTTTGTACACTATTTTTATTGCAGCAGTTTTACTCTCTCTTCCACTACTATTTTTGTTGTAGCAGTTATATTAGAACGACCGTAAATTAATTAATTGAACTAGTAGGTTTCCAAAACAGTTGCGTGATTTCTTAACTTATCAAAGTGCAAATTGGCATGAACTTCGCTTTAAAAAAATGCATTCGTTTTCCACGCACCTTGACCGTGACCTCTTCTGTCTCCCCCCCCCCCCCCCCCCCCCCTCCTCCTCTCTCTCTTTTGAGCCTTCATTTATGTTTTGTAAGACACTAGATTTACTATGTGGGTGTATAGATTTGCCTCATAAGTTTCCCTATTTCCTTCTGCATTTAATTTTATTTTAAATTTGTAAATCGGACCTTGTGAATTTGATTTCTGAAGAGGAAACCCAAGTAGAAACTGAAGAAGAAGATGATTAGGCTGCAATCATACGGTGGAAAGGATTTGGAAAAGGTTTTGAGGGACTTCAGGGGCAATTGCGTCTTTAATCATGTTTATGCATGTATTAAAAACCCTTGTACTGCTAATATCATGGTTTGCTATGTATTAGTTATACATAGGATAGTACCAAATAGAGTGTATAACTAAAGTAACTAATACTTTAGTTATACATATGTTGAAAAAGTATACCAAACAAGCAGAGGCGATTTTAGGTACTATATTTGGGCCACGTGAACACATGGTCTCTCTGAAAAACTAGATATTTTATGTATATATTTTCTAAAATTAGTATAATACTATCTGCTGGAACCCATACTATTAAAAGGCTAAATGGTTATTTACCTAAAGGACTAGGGATCAAGTCCCTCTTAATACATTTTCTCCTCCTTTCCTTTTTAAGTGGTGAACCCATGTTCCAGAAATCCTAGATTCGGCCCTGCAAACAAGGGATTAGTAATACACAAAGTTAATGCATGTATTATTTTCTCTAATGCATCCTACCAAATGACCTCTAATAGTCATTCATAAGTTAAAATAAGCTGCAAAATCTGTGCAGATTGTGAGCTGCACATGCTTTGGGGAAGATGTGACTTAAGTGTGTTCCGGGAAAACATATTATGTTGTAGTGTGTTTCACTTTCACTCTAAAATTAGATGTTACGACATTTTTAGACCTTTAGTTACATTGCAACGTCAAGGATATTACATAGTGAAGAGAAGGAAAAGTTATATTATATAGAAAGTCAGAGGTAAAACTTAGAAAGAGGAATCAATACTGTTCAGAGCATTCTTCTGCTGTTTTGAATTGAGGGAACCAGTTACCTTTTGATTTTTTTTAACGAAACTTGTATACAGATTATACAGTTTGCGCAATTTGCATGGTTTCTGAATAGTTTTCGAATGATCCTACCAAAAGTCTGCGGCAGCTTTGACTAATGAACAGGAGGAGTCTGAAGTACTTGGATGCTAGATCACTAAAAGCCATTTTTTAAATTGAAAAGGTAGGGAAGGATCAGTAAAAGTATTAACAATAACTCGGGCTAATAAGGCTATAGTCGTGGCATGTTATATTAGATGGGATTGTGCATGTGTCATGGATGCTTCTGTCACTATTTGGTCTAAGAACATTTTTATTATGTATTGACTAGTCTCCGACTTCTAAAGAAGTCTGAGTTTAATTTTTTCCAATAATCCATTAGAACAAAGGGATAACCCTTTTTTTTTTTTTCATTTATGTATGTGATACATGCAATAAAATACAACGATAGATGATATCCTATCCTGAGTGAACTTTGTGTAAAAATACCCCTGACATAACCTTGAAAAGAGAAACAAAATTTCGTAAGAAAACCAAAAAGATAAAGTGAAAATCCTCTGACGGGTAATGGAGTAACATTTTGCTGAAATGAAATCTTGGCATCGCTGAATTTTTCGATCCTTTAACCTTTATTTCTGAGGCAAAAGCTATTTCTTTGGGCGATATGTACCTTCCCTTTTTTTTTTTCCTTTCTTTTTTTTGAAAAATTGGACCACTTATTACCTTCCAGTATGTATTGTATCTTGATGGGTTAGAATTGGCTTACGATCTTCTATAAAAATCTATTAGAAAAAAGAAACAAATCAAGTTTGTCATTTTCATTTCAGTAGTTTTGCTTTCAGCTAAAACATGCACCCAAGCTATACCAAAGAGTTTCTGGAACCGCTGTTGCTTCCAAGTTCAGTGCTGACCGGTATCATATCTGCAAGGAAGATTGTGAGTTCCTTTGGGTTCGGACAACTGATTTTTCCGGCATAAAGTCTATCGGATGTTCATCTTCTCTTTGTTGGAAAATTGAAGACAGATTATTAAGTTCAGATTTGCTTTCTAGTTTGCCATATTACAACAACAATGTGATACATCTATTTCTGGTTAAAGTTGGAGATATTTATTCTGCTTCTGAATTCGTTCCCCTTGTGAGTTTCCGATCAGATCTGAAGCTACCATACGAGATCCTTTTCCAGCTTAACTCCCTCGTACATGCTCAAAAAATTAGTCTTGGTGCTGTTGATACTGATCTCATTGAAGTTCTTAGCAAATTAGAATTGGATACTGCAGTGATGTTCCTTCAAAAAATGCAGAAGTTGCAGTCAACCTGCTTCGAGCCTGTGACATTCATCAAGACACGATTGCATGTTTCGGGTAAAAGCAGTAAGAACCAACCTTCATCATCTTACAGCAGGTTAGTGAATCATAACATGATGAGTGTTCACAGAGTCTTAGTAACACCATCAAAGATTTACTGCTTGGGTCCAGAGCTTGAAACCTCCAATTACATCGTGAAGAACTTTGCATCACATGCTTCTGATTTCTTGAGAGTAACTTTTGTAGAAGAGGATTGGAGTAAACTTTCTCCTAATGCCATTTCTATGAGTGTTGAACAAGGTATCTTTGCAAAACCTTACAGAACAAAAATATATCATCGGATTTTGTCTATCCTTCGAGAAGGGATTGTTATTGGAACTAAAAGATTCTTTTTCCTGGCATTCTCGGCCAGTCAGCTACGCTCAAATTCAGTTTGGATGTTTGCTTCTAATGAATATGTCAAGGCAGAAGATATCAGAGAGTGGATGGGGTGCTTCAACAAGATTCGTAGTGTCTCGAAATGTGCTGCAAGGATGGGTCAGTTGTTTAGCACCTCTTTTCAAACAATGGAGGTCCAACCGCAGCATGTTGAGATTCTTCCAGATATTGAAGTAACCTCTGATGGTGTTACTTATTGCTTCTCAGATGGTATTGGAAAGATTTCCCAAGCTTTTGCCAGACAAGTTGCTGAAAAATGTGGATTGGATGATATCCCATCAGCATTTCAAATACGATATGGTGGTTATAAAGGTGTGATAGCTGTTGACCGTAATTCCTTCCGCAAGCTGTCACTTCGTGGCAGTATGCTCAAATTTGAATCAAAGAACAGGATGCTTAATATTACCAAGTGGAGTGACGCCATGCCTTGCTATCTCAACCGGGAGATTGTTATCCTTTTATCTACTTTGGGAGTTGAGGATAAAGCTTTAGAAGAACTGCTAGATAATCATCTCCTTCTTCTGGGCAAGATGTTGACCACTAACGAGGCAGCTTTAGATGTTTTGGAGAGTATAGGTGGTGGAGACGTAAAAAAAATCTTGATGAGGATGTTGCTTCAAGGATACGCACCCAATTTGGAGCCTTATCTTTCGATGATGCTTCAATCACATTTTGAGAATCAGCTTTCTGACCTAAGAAGTAGGTGTCGTATATTCATCCCAAAAGGGCGAGTTCTAGTAGGATGCCTAGATGAAACAGGTATATTGGATTATGGCCAGGTTTATGTACGAATAACCATGAATAAGGCCGAGCTACAAAATGGTCCCCAGAATTTCTTTGAGAAGGTGGATGAAAAAACTGCAGTAGTAAGAGGCAAGGTTGTAGTAACAAAAAACCCTTGTCTTCATCCAGGAGATATAAGAGTACTGGATGCTGTGTATGAGGTGGCATTAGAGGAAAAGGCCTGGGTGGATTGCATTATTTTTCCTCAGAAAGGAGAAAGGTAGAGTTTAAATGCTCAATGTATGATATTTGAGCAGAAAATGTTCAGTACACTATATTTAGTGGAACTTTCATATCCCAACTATTTACATAATTTGATTCGTCTACCATACCCTGCCCTTTTCCAGTCTCTTTGCAAAGTTTTGGAATCATAAAACTAGGACAGAAAGTAAGTGGCTAGTGCTAATAGGTTCTATTATTCTTTTTAAATCAGTTCTAGTAGCCTACCCTGACTACCTTGGGATTGAGGTGTAGTACTTGTTGTAAGTACTAATAGGTTCTAGTAATTGCACTGAATACATCTTCCTCAAAAATTTGCACTGAATATAATTTTTTTTTTTTATTGTTTTTTTGCTAGAGGTTCATGTATTCTATGATATTACTTACAATGTTTTTTTTGGAGGTGTTCAGGTATCATGAAGCTATACCACAAACTTTACCCTATTGTGTATATGCAGCTGCCACACTTCCGTGATAGATTTTTGTTAATGATAACTGGCTTGCTTGAACACTGAAACGTTTGTTTTCGTTGCCCTTTCACAAAGACTGTCTTTCATGTTTTTTCGTCATAAAATATTTCATCGTGAAATTTTAGCATGTGTAAAGAGTTGAAAAGAGGCATGAATAGAGAGTTGGCTAGTCTTGGAGCAGAGGTCTGCTTTCGACATTTTTTCTTGTAGAGTACTTAGAGTAGTGAATTGTCATGTACAGGCCTCATCCAAATGAATGCTCTGGTGGTGATCTTGATGGAGATCTTTATTTCATAAGCTGGGATGAAAATCTCA
Source organism: Lycium barbarum (assembly GCF_019175385.1). Lineage (NCBI taxonomy): Eukaryota > Viridiplantae > Streptophyta > Magnoliopsida > Solanales > Solanaceae > Lycium > Lycium barbarum. Next base: position 135,635,048 of record NC_083339.1, read on the forward strand.
TTCCTAAACAAACTGTGACACCCATGGACTACACTGGGCGAAGACCTCGTATAATGGATCATGAAGTCACTCTAGAGGTAGCTTGAACACTATTTCTTCAAATAGTCAAGAAACCTTATTTCTGAATACCTCTCTGATTTTTGCAGGAAATTCAGAGATTTTTCGTTGATTACATGATTAGCGATACTCTAGGTGCGATCTCTACCGCACATTTGGTTCATGCAGATCGTGAACCAGATAAAGCTCTGAATCCAAAATGCCTCCAGTTAGCAACCCTTCACTCTATGGCTGTGGACTTTGCAAAAACTGGAGCTGCAGCTGAGATGCCAAGGTATTTAAAACCAAGAGAGTTTCCTGATTTCATGGAGAGGTGGGACAAACCCATGTATATTTCTGAAGGGGTACTAGGAAAGCTTTATCGTGGTATTGTCAAGTCTTTTGTTCGTAGGAACGCAGATGACCTTTGCACTATCCAGGATGCTTATGATCATGACCTTTTAGTAGAAGGTTATGAGGATTTCCTTGAAAATGCTAAAAATCACAAAGAAATGTACTTGGATAAAATGAGCAGCTTACTCAACTACTATGGAGCAGAGAAGGAGGTTGAGATACTGACGGGCAACTTGTGCCAGAAGTCTGAGTATTTGAAGCGGGACAACAGGAGGTATTTTGAGCTAAAAGATCGCATCTTGGTTTCTGCCAAAAGTCTACGGAAGGAGGTCAAAGGATGGTTCACTGGTTGCTGCAAGGAGGATGATCATCAGAAATTGGCATCAGCATGGTATCATGTTACTTATCATCCTAATTACTGCCAAGGAAGTGCTAATTGTCTGGGCTTTCCCTGGGTTGTTGGTGACATTTTGCTGGATATAAAGTCGCGTAATACCAGCAAAATGAACCCCTAGTTTTCAACCATGCTGGCAAACTTTTGTGTATCCTGGCTTACCAAGAAAAATGTGTAATCCTAATGTAGACTTTTAACTCTCATGCCAGAAGTGCCATCAACTCAAATCTGCTGTTGATCACTATAAAAGCAATCATGCACCTGTACCTAACAATTAGATGTGTAATTGCTTTGGAATCACGGCAGTCTTCATACAAAATTGATCTTAATTTCCTGGAGACCCTCGAAATGGAACAAACATGAGCATGATAGCGACATGCAACATTTCTGTGCTCATAGATGTCAGACGGGGTCAGTGGCACTTATGCCCCTATTTTGTGCTGATGTTTAATATTTTTTCCCTCATAACAAGTAACTTTTTCGCATAATTTTATATTTTCGCATCATAATATTCTATAAATTATGCCTGCATGACTTTTGTTCTTAAAGAACTCATGCCTAGTATTGATAGGCAAAATTAAAGACCCATCCATTCGAAGGGAAATTCGTGCTATTTCTTTTGTCAAACATGTCAGAAATGTTTCTGAATTCAAGTGTAGGTTCCAATTAAACAAAAAGGAAGCTCGTGCTCGCTTTCTTTTTCTTATCTTTCTAATAGCAGTAATGTTCGAATCAACTTGAGCACATTTAAACTATTCCAAGGGAACAATAGTTTAAGCTATTGCGTGCCTTTTTTCATTTATAATAACTGTAAAAAAGCAAATGGAAGTCTTATGTTATAGTTGAGGGGCCACTATTTATCCAGGTTTCTAAATTATATTATCTTACCAAGAACTCCTTATCTTCTTCGAATGAACTTAATTTTTTAGAAATAAAAAAACTGGAAACACTGCGCAATGCTAGTGCTTGACAAGTTGGTGGAGTAGAGAAAAAACCCCAAAAAGAAATTATAGAAATTAGGAGGGGAGAAAGGCAAAGGTTTATCTCCACTTTGTGTTCTTTTTCTTTTGGATAAGGTGGACTATCTCCACTTTGTAAAATTGACAATTCCATGAACTGCACACTTTTTTTCATCCATTAAACCTTTATCTCCTAACAAAAAGGAACAATAAGCAAAAAAACCCAAATTTATCGTTGTCTAGTCGAAATCACTCAATATTACTTAATTTCATTGCACTTTTGTCCATTCATACTACGTAAAATTGATAACTCCATGAACAACACTATATTTTCATCCATTAAATCTTTATCTCCAAACAAAAAAGGAATGATAAAGCTAAAAGGTCCAAATTTGTCGTGCTATTCGAAATTATTCAGTTTCATCCTTGTATTATGTTTTGTTCATTCATACCCTTATCGTTGAAGGGGAGCCTAAGAACAACGTAAAGTTATATCCATGTGACCTGTAGGTCATAAGTTCGAACCATGGGAGCAACCACTAATACTTGCATTTAGGATAGGTTGACATCAAAACCCTTGGGGTGTGACCTTTCGTCCAACCTCGCTAACACAAGATGCTTTGTACACCGGGCTGTCCTCATACTCTTAACGTCATCAGATCATCTTATATTTCCCCTTACCATAATGAAGCTCAAACATGAACGAACATGTCTAATTAAATTCTTAAAAAGAAAGAGGTCCAAACTTTACCCCTCAATTTCTTACTAGTATGATATAAAAATTCCTTCAAAATGGAATTCCATTAGGCATTAAGGGTCAACGAAAAAAATGAAATTATTTCCTAATGTTGTAGGTAATATTACACTAAAAGTTTAACCTATGTCCAAGAACACAGTTACTCAATCTAAAATAGTGCAGGGACAAATCTAACCATTTCCCAAAAATAAATAATACCGCAATAATAAAGTACAAAACTTGCATGTTCCTCCAATCCCTCATTTATCATTCAATATCTTTATTTATGCACAAAATGACCAACTCATTAGCAATGTATAAAACTAATACTAAAATATACTAGTATATCAATCGATTATACAGTTCAATTACGAAAAAAAGACCAGCCATAATGACCTGTGGACTCTGATGTTTCACCACCACACATTCTCCCCCACTGAAACTCTTTGTGGGCTATTGGTCCAATCAGACAAAATTAGGCCCATCTCTGCCCAAATCCATGGACCCTCTAGCCGACGCCGGAATAGAAGCATACCTGGTCGAAAAATCCCTAAGCCCATACTCATCATCTTCCTCTCCATTATTCCCTTCATCAAAATTCAATGCATAACTTAAAGGATCATACTGGTATTTCGCATGTGTCCCATTTTTATTCCGATTAAAACGCCGTATAAAAGTCTTCCATCTTGGACCAGCTACAATCTCCGACCACTCACGTAACTTCTTTACAACGTTAATTCCTTTAAGCCAAACAGTACCTTCTTTTACTGACGGGAAGAAAAAACAGCAACGCCGTTTTTGGAATAGCTGTTCTGATGTTGTCTCATCCCTTGGCTCTGCATATGCGTGTGTAAATTCACGTCCCTCCATAGCTAAATATTTTTTTCAATGTAGGAATATTTTTTTTTTTTTATTATATAAAGCGGCATAGGATTCAGGGTTTTATAGTGGGAGGGTTGTCCTATGTAAAGCTGTAACTGTCAAGGGGTGACTGGCACTGGGAATTGCCGGTTTAAAATAATATAGGTTTACTGCTTATTTTGAGTATATTCTTGGAGATATGACCGGCTCTGTGGATATTTTTAAGGGGACTTCACTCAAGTAGTTCACGTATGTACAGCTACTCTAATCAGCTGTCACCACCTGTCAGTGGCTTTATTTGCAAAATTAGGGACAAACACACATTATTCCCTCAAATTGTATTTCGTGTTGCCAAAAGACCACGACAACAATAATGTAATCTCCAGTGTTTCGAAAAGATACGAATCTAAAATTTAAATTTGATAATTCTATCTTTAAAGTCTTTAAAATTATATTATTATACTCATAAATTATAAGCTTAAATCTAATATTTGTTAATATATAATTTTTTAAACATTAATAGATATAAGTAAATTATATATTAATAAATTTTCATATATAAATTTATGTTTGCATAAAAAAATACGGAACTCATTATTATGCCAAATGGTGGCATCAGCCCCTGGCTACGTGTAAGATTAGGAACACTTTTTTTTTTTTCTTTTCTTCTGAAAAAAAAAAATTTGATGGAGTGCTGTTCCATTATTAAAATATTAAATATCAATCCTGGCTTTTTGTACAAATATCCAGCCTTGTTATTGAAGATGGGTTGAGCACCACACAATATTCTGCTACGCTTCTCCAACACATAATTATGCATTATGCACAAGGAATCAAGTGTTTTTGTAGAAACTTTCAATGGATAATCTTCTTTTTCTAACTGATGAAGGGGCCTCTTTTTTTTTTCGCTCAGCTTTTTAATTTCTTTTTTGTGGATCCTCCTCACTGGATTTTGATTAGAATGTAAAATCAACAGAACGAGGTGACGTCACCCTTATTAAAAAAAAATCTAAAATGAAAAGAAGAAACCACTCGTCAGATTCCCGACCAATTGAAGTCAAGGTTTGCTTAAGGTTCAGATGACAAACAGATAAGATCGAACAACAGAAGGGCCTGCTTTAAACCATAAAGACGTTCAGATGATTTTCTAATGTGGCTTTTCATCCTTAGCAGAGACATTATTTAAGTCAGTACAAGCCTAAAACAACACAGAAAAGCACACCATGTTGAGAAATGTGAAATGGACATGCACTAAGTATCAGGTGATGTCAAATTCCAATGGCATAAATAACCAAGGACAAAGATATCAATCTTTTTTCCCAATGGCATAGAAAGCAAGGACAAAGATATCAATCTTTTTTACTTTATCAGCTTGTAAATGTGATTTAGTTTCCAACTCATATTGATGCTAAAAGATGGCACCGGCCACCTAAGCATCAAAAACTATCAAGTTGGGGGTGCATAAAATTAACCGTGAGTAAAGTACTTGAAAGATCAATCATCAACTTGAAACTTCAAAAGGCAAGTAGGCTTAGAGTAGTCACAGATTCTTGCTCATTTTGATAGTACTTGAAAGCTTTTGAATAGTTAGCAAAAGCTTACGGTAAATGATAACAAGAATGCTACAAGTGAAGATACTCAAATTGTACTACATTTCTAATGTACCTAATAAGCAATGAGTAAGATGGCATCCAGCCTATTCATAGCGAGCAAAAAAGGTCTAATCATTGTCAACAGAGAGAAAAGAAACATAGAACTACATCTGAAATAAACGCAAGAATGTTTCACAAGGATTACAAAAGATCCGACGTAGGTTGTTTGTCAAGAAAGCGACCAAAATCTGAATTTTGATTAATCTCTCTCATACATAAAGACAAGTTTAAGCTGCCGGTGATAAGTCTTGAAGCAAGATATTTCTATAGACTCAAACTTACATCCCGAGCTAGCAAAAGCAACTATCAAGTCTCATCATCTGGACATACTTTGCCCATAAAGATGGTAAGTGTTACCAAACTCAAATAGACTAGTAGTAACATGTTACACCTTGTCCCTACCGGATATTGCTATCAAAAAAATGATTGTCCATTGACTAACCATAAACTGAACGATCTGCTTGAACAAAATAGTGCTTTAGCAGAACATCTATTGAGAATGAAATGTGTTTGACAATAATACTGATTTTCTTCATGTTAGCCCGACCTTCTTAATGGATTTTGTTAATTAGAAGGCAAGACAACTCCTGTTGTTACAGAGTACTAGAGTAGTGCTAGGAAATATTGAAAAGCAATATCAAGTGTACTAGCAATACATCGCGTGCTGCACGGGCCGAACATGTCTATTCACTTTAATTAGCCAGTCTTTAAAGCTTGTATTTTGAAAATAACTTTTAAAAACATTCAAATTGTTATTATTTATAGCAACATATACAAAATGTATTTTATGTACCATGTCTTTAGTTATAATTAAAAGATGGAGTTGATGGAATTAAGTCTTTGAGATGGAAAGAGTCGGACTTTTTTCTCATTATCATGACAATTAAAGTTGGATTGGACTCCTCTCCATTTCTTTTCTCTCCATTTTCCCCAAGCTCTATGTTAGATTAGAGACACATGACATGAGTTAGAATTAATGACTATGATTTAATTGACTAAACACAAGGCCCTAACCATAGTTTATATAATTAATAACTTATCCATAAATATATTAAAATATTTTCTCTCTCTTCCTATTTTAATATTCCATCTTTTTTTGCAATCATGACAACACTTTAATGGTGATATTTTCCAGAATATAGACAACTCTTTTGAAAATATATAATTACCAATTGAATAATGGGCTCTATATTATGTAAATTAGTAAGCATCATAATTGAAAAAATGAAAAATATCACCAATTGAATATTGGGTCTATTAGGGGGAAAAAAATAAGTGGCAAAAACTAATCGGATAAATCAGAAAATATATTTTACTGGGTAGGAAAAGTAAATAGGAAGAGAGAGAAAATTATTCTAATATAATTATGAATAAGTTATTAATTATGTAATCATGGTTAGGACCTTGTTTTAGTCAATTAAATCTTAGTCATTAATTCTAACTCATGCCATGTGTCTCTAATTAAAGATAGAACTTGGGGAAAATGGAGAGAAGAGAAATGGAGAGGAGTCCAATCCATTAAAGTTGTTCATCAATGTAAAAGAAAATTAGTAAGAATATGAGGGAAAATTGATATTTTGATTCTAAATTTTTTCTTTTAAATTCTTTAATTTTATATGTATACCGACAGGTTGATATCCATTTCAATTAAGTAACTGTTCAGATCCAAACATAAGAACCATTGTTGTATATATAGGTCTTTTTGAAAGCAAAACTAATAAAATATTTTTATTAAATTAATTAAAAAATATATTATAATTTTTTATATTAACAATTATAGATAAAACAAATTGTTACAAAGAAATCAAAATTAGAAAGATATATGTTATATCATAAATTACCAAATTTTAATTCTGAAATGAAAATATAAAGTAATACATTTTATAAATGTAAAGAAACAATAATCATATACTGCAAAGGAGAGTAAATAAGTAAAGTATTGACAAAGAAGGAAAACGGGGATAAAAGTCACTCCCTCCCTTCACTTTTACTTGTCGACGTTAACATATCAAGAAAAAAAAAATCTTCTTATTTTACCCTTCACATTAATTACTCATTTTCAAATCATTTTCTGAGGCTATTGAGACTATATACCAATAAATATGGATATTATGATAAAATATATACTTTATTTATTAATTCTCAAAGAACGTGAAAAGTTAAAAGTGAACAAGTTATGTGCATGAGAATTAAAATAACTTTTGGTACAAATTTGCATTGCTATTGTTCGTCCTCTCTTCACGTTTAAAGTATTGACAAAGAAGGAAAACGGGAATAAAAGTCATCCCTCTGTTTACTTTTACTTGTCCACATTAATATATCAAGAGAAAGAAACCAATATGATAATTATTAATTAGTATGAAACTTCAATTATGTTGATTGTGTATAAAGATAACGATTACGCATATATTATAGGTGTACATATTTGTATACATGTCATCCTTTTTCTTGTATTCCTTTATTTATCATGGGGACCATTAAGCTACGCAACGCAAGAAGAGGGGGGGAGAATCATGCAGAAGGGGCTGGCCATTAATTTCCATGGAATTAATGACTGAATATTTGTGTGTGTTTATTATTATTATTATTAATTTTACCCTTTAATTACTCATTTTCAAATTATTTTCGAAGGCTATTGAGACTTACACCAATAAATATGAATATTATGGTAAAATATATACTTTCCCTGTCCCATATTACTTGTCACTTTTCCTTTTGCACGCCGCTTAAGAAATCAGAAATAAAAGATGTATTTTACTATTTTATTCTTATCTCTCTCAAATAAATACATTCTAATCAAAATTGACTATTTTCAAGAACATTTATTACTAAGGGTAAGATGGGAAAGATTTAATTAATTTTATCTTGGTTTTGTAAATGAACAAGTAATTTGGACATATATTCTTAGTAATGTGGTCAAGTAATATGGGACGGAGAGGATAAGATGTGAAAGGTTTAATTAATTTTATCTTGGTTCTGTAAATGAATAAGTAATTTGGACATATATTTTTAGTAATATTGAGTACTTCATTTATGAACAAGTAAAAGTGCACGGAGGAAATAAATATGTGTCGAAGAATTAAAATTGAAGTGCATACTTGTATACATTAGCAGAGAATAAATATTCAGTAAAAAGGTAGTTTAGTAATGTGGTCAAGTAATATGGGATGGAGGGAGTACTTCATTTATTAATTCTTAAAGAACTTGAAAAGTCAAAAGTCAACAAGTATAAGTGCACGGAAGAAATAAATGTGCCGGAGAATTAAATTTGAAGTGCATATGTGTATACATGAGAAGAGATAAATATTTAGTACTATGACATACGGCCACGTGGGATAAAAAAGTAGTTGGTTAAAATATACAATTTATATAGCATGTGGTACAAATTTCTATTGCTGTGTTAGTCCTTTCTTCACACTTACATAAATTAGAAATAGAAAAGAAGAAAAATATATAGAATAGAAAAATAGACATATATTTTTAGTAATGTGGCCAAGTAATATGGACGAAAAGAGTACTTTATTTTTATTAATTCTTAAAAAACGTGAAAAATCAAGTATGGTAATGTGGCCAAGTAATATGGGGCGAAGAGAGTACTTCATTTATTAATTCTTAAAGAACGTGAAAAACCAAGTAATGTGGCCAAGAAATATGGGACGGAAGGAGTACTTCATTCATTAATTCTTAAATAATGTAAAAAGTCAAAAGTGAACAAGTAAAAGTGCACGGAGAAAATAAATATGTGTCGGATAATTAAAATTGAAGTGCATTCATGTATACATGAGAAGAAAATAAATATTCAGCAAAAACGTAAAAAGTCAAAAGTGAACAAGTAAAAGTGCACGGAGGAAATAAATATGTGTTGGAAAATTAAAATTGAAATGCAAATGTGTATACATGAGAAGAGAATAAATATTCAGTACTATAACATATATCCACGTGGGATTTATTAATTCTTAAACAATATAAAAAGTCAAAAGTGAACAAATAAAAGTGCACAGAGGAAATAAATTTGTGTAGGAGAATTAAAATTGAACTGCATATGTCTATACATGAAAAGAGAATAAATATTCGGCAAGAACACGGAAAGTTAAAAGTGAACAAGTTAAAATGCACGGAGGAAATAAATGTGTCGGAGAATTAAAATTGAAATGCATACGTCTATACATGAGAAGGGAATAAATATTAAGTACTATGACATATGTCTATGTGAGATATAAAAATAGTTGGATAAAGTGTACAAGTTATATAGCTTATGGTACAAGAAATCATTGCGTGTACAATTTGCGAAGCTCATGGTACAAGCTGGAGGAGCGATGTTCGTCCCTCCTCCACGCTTATATTTCTAATATATATAAGTGTGAAGAGAGGACTAACACAACAATATAAATTTATACCACAAGCTATATAAATTATACATTTTAACCAACTACTTTTTTATCCCACATGGACATATGTCATAATACTGAATATTTATCTCTTCTCCTGTATACACGTATGCACTTCAAATTTAATTATCCGACACATTTATTTCCTCCGTGCACTTATACTTGTTGACTTTTGACTTTTCAAGTTCTTTAAGAATTAATAAATGAAGTACTCCATCCGTCTCATATTACTTGGCCACATTACTAAACTACTTTTTTATGTCACGTGGACATATGTCATAATACTGAATATTTATTCTCTCCTCATGTATACACGTATGCACTTTAATTTTAATTCTCCGACATATATTTATTTTCTCCGTGCACTTTTACTTGTTCTTAAATGAAGTACTCAACATTTCTAAAAATATATGTCCAAATTACTTGTTCATTTACAAAACCAAGATAAAATGAATTAAATTTTTCCCATCTTATCCTCTCTGTCCCGTATTACTTGGCCACATTACTAAAAATATATGTCCAAATTACTTGTTCATTTACAAAACCAAGATGAAGTTAATTAATTCTTTCCCATCTTACCCTTACTAATAAATGTTCTTGAAAATAGTCAATTTTGATTAGAATGTATTTATTGGAGAGAGATAGGGTAAGATAGTAAAATACATCTTTTATTTATGATTTCTTAAGGGGCATGCAAAAGGGAAAGTGACAAGTAATATGAAACGGAGGGAGTATATATTTTACCATAATATTCATATTTATTGGTGTGAGTCTCTTTCGCTTGCGTTACTTCATTTTCATATCGCTTTGAATCTCTTAGCCTTATCTGACCTCTTTTTATGTGTTTATTGAGCCGAGGGTCTCCCGGAAACAGCCGTCCTACCTTGGTAGGAGTAAGGTCTGCGTACACTCTACCCTCCCCAGACCCCACGTTGTGGGATTTCACTGGGTTTTTGTTGTTGTTGTTGTATTGGTGTGAGTCTCAATAGCCTTCGAAAATGATTTAAAAATGAGTAATTAATGTGAAGGGTAAAATTAATAATAAGAATAAAATTTCTTTCTCTTGATATGTTAACGTGAACAAGTAACAGTAAATGGAGGGAGTAACTTTTATCCCTATTTTTTTTCTTTGTCAATACTTTAAACATGAAGAGAGAATGAACAATAGCAATGCAAATTTGTACCAAAAATTATATAAATTATACACTTTAACCAACTACTTTTTTATCCTACTTGGACATATGTCATATTACTGAGTATTTATTCTCTTCTCATGTAGACACGTATGCACTTCAATTTTAATTTTCCTACACATAACTTGTCCACTTTTGACTTTTCATGTTCTTTAAGAATTAATAAATGAAATATATATTTTATCATAATATCCATATTTATTGGTGTATAGTCTCAATAGCCTCAGAAAATGATTTGGAAATGAGTAATTAATGTGAAGGGTAAAATAAGAAGATTTTTTTTCTTGATATGTTAATGTCGACAAGTAAAAGTGAAGGGAGGGAGTGACTTTTATCCCCATTTTCTTTCTTTGTCAATACTTTACTTATTTTACTTTTTTGCAGTCTCTGATTATTGTTTCTTTACATTTATAAAATGTATTACTTTATATTTCATTTCGGAATTAAAATTTGGTGATTTTCGATATAACATATATCTTTCTAATTTCAATTTCTTTGTAACAATTTTTTTTTATCTATAATTGTTAATATAAAAAATTATAATATATTTTTTAATTAATTTAATAAAAATATTTTATTAGTTTTGCTTTTAAAAAATCCAATATATACAACAATGGTTCTTATATTTGGATCTGAACAGTTAGTTAATTGAGATGGATATCAACATGTCGGTATACATATAAGATATTAAATAATTTAAAAGAAAAAATCTAGAATCAAAATATTAATTTTCCCTCATATTCTTACTAATTTTCTTTTTCACATCGATGAACAACTTAAATTGTTATGACAATGAGAAAAAAATCCGACTCTTTCCATCTCATAGACTTAATTCCATCATATACATTTTGTATATGTTGCTATATATAATAACAATTAGAATGTTTTTAAATGTTATTTTCAAAATACAAACCTTAGAGACTGGCTAATTAAAGTGAATAGGCATGTTCGGCCCGTGTATCGCACGGGCATGTATTGCTAGTATAATAGAAAAGTGGCAACTCATGTATGTATAGAGTAGGGCATTTCGGCACTTGCTTATCGCCTCCAGTCATGTTCAGTGATTCAAATAGTAATAAAAGCCTGATCTACGAAATGATCAAAATACACGTATTGATTGACAAGATTAGTTGGCAAAATGCACCAGAAAATCTGATAAATTAAAAAATTACAAGGAAAGACAGTATTCGTTTACTCAGACTAATCTTTTTGATGATAAATTTACTCGACTAATCTTGTGATCACCAGTAAAAATCATGTCAAACTCCTACTGGCATTACCATTATATGGAATAATGGAATTTGCCCCCAGTATGTTCTAAATATTAACAAAGAGAAGAATGTAATCTTTTCCACTTCAAAAAAGCATACCTGCTTCAATATCTTAATTATAAAACCCGGATGATCTCTGTGAAAAATAACATTTGTTTGAATAAAAGATTGCTAGACAGTGGGCATGCACTTATCCCAGATGGCTCATGTCAATATGTATACTAGTTTTACGCCTCAAAAGATATTAACTTCGAACCAGAGTGTTTTGAACGATGCGCAGCGGATCTCTCGGTTATATAAAAAAAAGGTCTCCACTTGCAGTGCACACAAACAATTTAGATACACAGCATAAGTTTAAATATTACCAAGTCAACTAGTTACATAGCACATACTAAGCTAAACACAGAGTGGCTGGCAACTCATTAAGACATTCTAATAAACAAAGTTCCCTCTGACTAGAAATATATCAGCCAACATCAACATCAACATCACTTTACTTACATCGCCACAGCTTTCTCCATGCCTTTCCCATGAACGCTCAAGAATACCTTTCCAGCACTATCCAAGCTACTCTTGTCAATCGCAATTGCTCCAAACATTGCCCGGAAAGCACCACAAACCACTGCAGGAGCCGACGAATTGGTCTTCCGTGATACCCTGATTATCTTCTGCAAATCTAGGCGCTCTCCGTCAGCAACACACGATGTTACCACATTGGAAGATAGATCCACAATAGCCCGGTTGAGATCCTTGGGTGACATATCGATGTTCTTGCTGAGCAATTGCAGAGAAACCGAACCCTCAATTACCTTCTCACCCAAAATGCTCAAAGCTCTGTTGTTCTCTCCAGAGTATGATGCGTGCGTCATCGCACGTCGCAGTAACTCCACATCCTGAAATGTGTACCTTAATGCAAAAGTATTCATACACAGGAACTCAGTTTTCAACCAGGGTATGGCTAACTGAACAGAGCAATTAATAAAATTTAAAATTATGATTCCCTCCTCTTCAATTTGTTGTCTTATTTTGACTCGTCATGGAGTTTAAGAAAATAAAAAAAACTTTTGAATCTTGTGTGTAATGTACCAAAATGTCCTTTGAATCTAGTGGTCTTAAAAATGTCATGTACGATAGGTGTAAGGACTTACTCCCCAACAACAACATACTCGGTGTAATCCCACAAGTGGAGCCTGGAGAGGGTAGAGTGTACGCAGACCTTACCCCGATCTTGGCAGAAAAAGAGGTTATTTCTGATAGACCCTTGGCTCAAGTAAAGCAGAAACACAACAATCATAAAACATACGCAGTAACACAATAGGATAGTAAGAAAACTGTAGCAGTAGAGACAGCAAGTAGTAATAGAAAACTAAGAATAAGCTAAGGAGTTACTCCCTCTGTCCCAATTTATGTGACACCTTTCAGATTTCAAGATTCAAACAAGTCTTTCTTTTGACCATAATTTTTTCATATATCTTTTAAACATTTGAATTGTCAATTATCGTGACTTAAAATACTTTCTACGGTAGTTTCTAAATATGTAAATTTTATTTTTAAGAAACTTAAAAGATGTCATGCTCAAATTCACGATCAAAATTAAACTGTTTTGACTCCTAAAATTCGAATCGTGCCACATAAAGTAGAACAGAGGAAGTACTGGATATAGAAAGTGACATTTTTTTTTTTTTTGAAAAAATACTAAAAAGGCAAGTAATAAGACAGATAAATTGAAATAGAGAGAGTAATAGATATTAATACAGTGAGAGAAATTTACTGGATTCGACTTTGAAGGGTTTGGAGAGCGATTGAGAAACGGGAAGTGGGTCTTGAAGAGATAGAGGGATTTGCCTGTGCCTGCAATGAAAGTTGTCAAATACAAGTTAGGGTTTAACATTACTACAACAAGAATAAGCAAGACTTTATTCTTCAATTTTTTAAAGAGGGTTTTACCTGAAGAGAAGAGTAGAGTACGAAAGCAAGTAAGATGAAGCAAATGAATTGCCGGAGATGGAACATGTTTCCTAGTCGATGGCGACAAGAGTCGAGGTGAAAAAATTGGGTAAATCCACTTTACTCTTCGGATGAAAAAGGAACAAAAGAAAACTATACTACTTTGGGCATTTGTTATGCCAAAATTATTATAGGGAAAACAACATAAAATACCCATAGACATCAAAATATTTACCCGTATTTGCCCTCAAGTAAACTCATTACATTACCTGCTCCTTCGGCTAATCATTAGGGAAAAGTGTCAAATTTACCCTCCAATTATTATTTATAGTTTAGATTTGCTCTCCTTTTGAGCTTTGTTTCATATTTACCCTTATGTTAACTTGTTATATTTATCCTCATTACGAACGAATTGCTGACTATGAGTCCCCATTTATCCACATGGACGCCATGTGTGTATATAATTTTTATTTTTATTTTATATCATACAAATTGAATTTTGCCTTATAATTTTCTTTTTTTTTTTTATAAAAAAAATATAATACCTAATCGTTTTCTCCATCAAACCACCACTTCCCCTCCGCTACTGTCACCCCGTCCACCACCCTCCACCGCTGCTGGTTAATGGTGTGTGTATATATAATAAAAAAACATTTCTCTTTTCCCTTGTCTCTCTCCCTCTTGATCTCCTCTTAAATTACAACTAGAAAACTCCAATCAAACAGCTATTTAAATACAATTTCTCATTTTCCTAACTTAGATTCCTAAGATAGTCATTTCATCTTTTCTCTATTCCAAGTGTTGTGAAAAAATGAATTTAGTATCTCAAAAAGAAATGGTCCAAATTATATCTACATTCATACTATTAATATCATATTAATTAGTTTTTAATATACTACTTAATTGTTTTGACTAATCATTATTTTGTTAACAATTAGAGCTGTTAGCTATCAGATTAATGTTTGGGTCTTTACTATGACTTGAATGACCTTTACTACAATGTCTTTAAGAATGAACGTTTTCTAACATTATTTGGTCTATTTTGGTGGGTCTTCTACCTATAAATAAACAATCCAACTTTTTTGCTTTGGGGATAAAAAGAAACGAGTGAGACACATTCATACAAAGATATATTCTTCCTTCTATGTTTGGTTTTCTACTTTGTGAAATCTTTGTTAGATTATGGCTCCTAGTTTTGTACTAGAAGAGCTTGGCTTGCCTCAAGCTACGAAGAATTCTCTACAATTGTTCGTGATCAAGTATTTTCCTCAAGCTTAGAAGAAGTCCTTACAAGTGGTTGTGACAAAAAGAAGTCCCTACAAGTGTTCGTGATGAAGTATATTCCGTAAAATTTCCAACAATCTTAAGGATATTTTTATACTCTATTCTTACGGAGAATACGGTTTATAATATTTCCAACAAGGCATCTAGCGATAAATATTACATGAACTACTTGGGGGACAATGGGGATGCACTTGGTAGAATCGGTTGGTCCACGACAAGTTTGGCTGGGACGTCAAGTATGTTGCTGCTGGCCAGCCTCTTGCTGCTAAGTTCCTAAGGCAAGGAAAATGTCAGTAACCATGCACCCGTGTTTGGGAAGTACCAAGAAGAGGCTGAGAACTTTATATGTGCATGTCTTGGAAAGGCTAATAAGGTATGACAATATTTTATGTTTATATTTGGAGAAAAGAAAACGTGGTTAGTTGACACAAAGTCAATAAGAAAATCTTCTGTGAAAATAACTATGAGCCCGTTTGGATTGGCTTACAGCTTAAAGCTGTTTGCAGCTTATAAGCTGAAAAAAATAAGTTGGGGTAGTCCAACTTATTTTTTTTGGCTTATAAGCTGTTTTCAACTTATAAGCTGCTTTAGATAAACTAAGTCAAATGGATCCAATTATTTTTTTGAGCTTATTTTAAGCATAAAATGACTTTAAGCTGGCCAGCCAAACACTCAAAAAAACTGAAAATAACTTATAAACCAACTTATAAGCCAATCCAAACGGGCTCTATAATTACATGTGTGGCAAACTAAGCCATTATATCTCTCAATGTAAAAGAAGATTCGGAGAAATGATAATCCCGCTGAGTAAAATAAGTGTGGCTAAGCGGATGATATAATTGTTGTGGTCATTTCTCAAACGAGTCTTGTGACTAGTGTGAGAGATTGAGTGTTAGACTTTGGTGCTACTAAGCATATTTGTGCTAAAATAATTTTGTGTTCTACACCCAAGTTGAAGAAAAAGAATGATTGATTTATGTTGGTGATTCTAGAACTACTCAAGTTCTTGGAATGTAAAATTCTCTTCTTGAACACATATTTGGAAAAACATTGACACTAACTGAGGTGGTATATGCATGTTCCTAAGATTTTTAAACCAATTTAGTTTCTATGAGATTATTAGGAAAAGTGGGGGTGAAAGTTTATTTTGAGCCTCGTAATTGTGTTAACCAAAAACAATGTTTTTATTGGCAAAGAATTTTGTAATCATGATTTGTTTGTGCCTAATATCTTCCAAGGTGAAAATGCTAGTACTTGTGTTTACATGATTATTTCATTTAGTTTATGGTAAGTTAGACTTGGATATATTAGTTTTTCTTATCTAAGAAAATACAAGTTCAAGTTTCTCTTGTTGAAATAGATAAAGTTGATATTGCAGAGTTTTTGTCTAGATTTATTACTTTAATATTATATTAATGGAGCATTATTTTACAATTCAAACGTAGCTTTAAAAGCTTATCAAACCAGTTGAATGGTCTCTCTATTCAAATTGTGCAAAGTTATAACAGAATATTTAATATATTAAATCGCCTTCAATAATCTTTATGTGGTGTTAATGATGAAATCATTATTTGTTATATGCCTAATTGTATACGTTATTTGGATATTATATTAGTCTGCAATCATTTGAATGGTTTTTAAATGTAATAGTTGTGACAGTTTTACATTTGAATTTAAAGATAAGAATTTGATGTTCATCATACTGACTCTTTTGTGTTGAATGATTAGTTTTATTGGCGTTAATGGCTCTTATTAAACATGAGGAAAAAAAGGTGACCGTTGAATTTTAGTTTGACAAATTAAATCACCATTTGATGAGTTTTTATGGTCTTCATTATATTCAAATATTATCAGACGTTTTGAGATGATAAGATGTTCGCAAATTTTCATCTATATATATTTATGTTTAGATTGAAATATTTGAGAGTGAGGGGGTGTCTTATAATGTTATGCTCCTCGATTTTGGAAAAATATATATTTGAGAGGTACTATAATTATGGTACTAAATATAGTGAATTTTTGGAGTTGGTTGGTGATGAGGCTAAATGTTGAAGAGACCTCTTAGTGAGTATTCCAATTGGAATAAAGTCAACATCTTTTGTGTCTATATATTGTGGTAGTCAAGCGACAATAACTGTAGTGAAATATAAATTTTTGAATGGCAAAAATAGATATATGTATTTGAGACATAATGTGTTAAAGCAGTTGCTATGAAATGAAATTAATTATGTAAATTATGTGAAGTCGAAGGTGAATCTTATCAATTCACAGACTATAAGAAACATCGAGGGGAATGGATTTTTAAGTCAATTTGAGAAGATCAACAATGATCGTAACCCAACATATATGATTGGAGATCCCATGAATTATGTTCATATGGGTAATAACAAGTCATTAGTTGATCAAGTGTGCACTATAAAATTATATCCCTTCCTATGGTGTGTGAATATAGTGCAATTCTGCAAGGTAAAGTAAGGCTGAGTTATAAACTCTTAATCCATTACCATATCCTTTATAGGTGGTGTATTGCTCTGCAGAGTACACTTGATGGGTGGACCTATATGAGTGTGGAGTGGTGCCGCTTCTATGAAATTGTGACAGATTTCTAGAGCACTCATGAATACCAGGACACGCGCATGATCTCTTAGCGCAAAATCGCGATAACGACAAAGATTGTGCGAGTATAATGTGATAGAATAAGACCCTAGACTTACAAAAGAATTTTTGGTTTATAGAAGTTCTAAACTTCACCAATTATTCTGTAAGTTTAATCTTATTTTATCTAGGTCTGGTTCATAGTCTACGAGACACCAGATTCGACGCATTATACTCTTATGTGAAAACCCAACAAAACTTCTTAATTCATTCTATTTCTTATTATTCTTTTTGAGATAGTACGGGATTGTTGTGAAAAAATGAATTTAGTATCTCAAAAAGAAATGGTCCAAATTATATCTACATTCATACTATTAATATCATATTAATTAGTTTTTAATATACTACTTAATTGTTTTGACTAATCATTATTTTGTTAACAATTGGAGCCGTTAGCTATCAGATTAATGTTTGGGTCTTTACTATTACTATGACTTGAATGACCTTTACTATAATGTCTTTAAGAATGAACGTTTTCTAACATTATTTGGTCTATTTTGGTGGTTCTTCTACCTATAAGTAAACAGTACAACTTTTTTGCTTTGGGGATAAAAAGAAACGAGTGAGACACATTCATACAAAGATATATTCTTCCTTCTATGTTGGGTTTTCTACTTTGTGAAATCTTTGTTAGATTCTGGCTCCTAGTTTTGTACTAGAATAGCTTGTTGAATCCTGGGGGATACACCCATACCGGGTGAAATATCCTTAAGGACAGTGTCATTGGCATGCCTCAAGCTACGAAGAATTCTCTACAATTGTTCGTGATTAAGTATTTTCCTCAAGCTTAGAAGAAGTCCTTACAAGTGGTCGTGACAAAAAAAAGTCCCTACAAGTGTTCGTGATGAAGTATATTCCGTAAAATTTTCAACACCAAGTTCATCAATTTTTGTTCCAGCTATGACTTCTCTTGGAATTAGAATTGGACTTGATGGTAAGTCGGGTATTGAATTCCCTATGATGGGTCGGACGGTTAATGGTGTTTTTCTTTTATGTAGCAGTGGTGTGTGTATCTATATGTGTTGTGTGTGTGTATTGCAGTGAAAATGAACGATGGGAAAAAGAAGATTACTTGATAAACCTAGATTGGGTTTGGGTAACAAAGTGAAGAAGTAGTGGGTTAATTTTTAGTAAATTACGGCGGTGGAGGGTGGTGGACGGCGGTGACAGTGACGGAAAGGAAGAAGGAGAAGTGGTGGTTTAATAGAGAAGAAGATTAGATATTGTATTATTTTATTAAAAAAATTATATGGTAAAATTCAATTTGTATGATATAAAATAAAAATAAAAATTATATACACATATAGTGTCTATGTGGATAAATAAGATCTTCTAGTCAGGAATTCGTTAGTTATAAAGGCATATGTAATAAGTTTCTTAACGAAAGAGGTAACTATTATAAATAATAGTTGGAGGGTAAATTTGACGCTTTTCCCTAATCATTATTACCCAGCCTTACCCCACCCAACCGACTGATGAGGCCTTTTCCTTCCTTATACTAACACGTGGAGAAAATGCCCATATGGTCTCTGTATGTTCTTTTTTTTATATGTTTTTTGTCTCTTTCTACGACTCCTTTTGTCCATAGAAATAAAAAAAAAATCACTTTTTTTTGGAATTGTCGAGTTGGAGTTGTATTTGGTCATAGTTTTTGAAATTGTAGTTTTTGATAAAATGTAGTTGTAAAAAAGTGAAAAAAGTGATTTTTTTTTTAAAATAAGTTTTTGGTTCCGGAATACAACTTCAAGTTGTATTCGGAATTCTTATGGCCAAATGCTGAAAAGTGAAAAAAGTTAAAAAAATTCCGAAATAAAGTGAATAATTCTTATGGCCAAACGCCTACTCATATTTTTTTAGATGTTTTTAGCTCTTTCTATTTGATCTTTTTCCTTTTATTTTTTGTCTTTCTTTTCAAGGTTAAAAAAATATATAATAATATAACTATTAGCTTATTATTTATACAACAAAAACACACCCAGTGAAAAGCCAATTATTTATAGACTAAGAAAATATTTAAAAATTAAATAATTAAATCACAACAAGAAGTAATTAAGAAAAATAATTAGACTAATGTTGTTGACACCCAATTTTGTCCCTCCTTTATGTAATTTTATTTACTCGGGTTTCTAAATTTACTGACGAGCTAAATACTTTATTTTTACAATATTTTATTGCTGCTACTATTAATATCACTATTTTTATTTTCAACACTATGAGCATTACTTTATCACATATTTTAAACAGTTAGTCATCGTTTCATTTTTTGGGTTTGAAACTCGTTAAATTAATTACAAGACAACACTTTGTTAAATCCTTTATTTTTCTACATCTTAATTATTAATTGTCTTTACATAGTATATGTTGTACTAGTTATTAAATTAGAAGCCCAAAATAATTTAAATAAAGGAAGAAGGACCCATATTTTCGGATCAACATTTGATCTCAAATAACCAGCCCACATTATTCCCCTACCCAAAATAATTCAGCCCACATCCTAAACTACCCGGTCCAGCCCAACCACATTCACCCGACCCGGCCCACCATCACTTATTCATCATCCACACCAAAAGAGCCCTAATCTCTTTCTCTTTCTCCTTCAAACCGCAGCCCCCCACTTCAGCTTTCCCTCACCTCTCTCTCTCATCCGCTCCCCTTCCCCTTTCTCTCTCCCTCACGCTCCTCTCCACTCTCCTTGTCCCCCCACGCCTCTGCCATCTCCACTTTCCCTTGCCCCTCACACGCTGTTCCCCACTCCTTCTCTCATACGCTCCCCTCTCTCTCTCTTTTCTTAAAACCAAAAGAAACCCTATAAATCTGGGGGAATTGAATTGCAAATGGGGGGAAGGAACTGAGGAGGAAGATCTGGAAACGAAAACCCCCCACAAACACAAGTTTTAATCAACAAAGACAGCGAACAATTACTCTATTTTCCTTTCATTTTCTGTTTAAAACTTTAGTTTCTTCAATCGATTTCGAGCTCGTCGAGTTCGAGCGTAGATTCGAGATCTCGAGACCCACTTCACTGTACCACAAAAGGGTAAATTCTGCCTCGTCTTAGTTTATTTTCATTCTAGTAGTTTAGTTTGTTTGGGATTTTTTGTGAATCGATTTAGTAGTAATTTCGTGAGTTTAGGCAATCTGCTATGTGGGTGTAATCGAAGAGGTCTTATTGGTAATTAAGTAGTGTTTATGCATGTTGAAGTTCCTGTTTAATCATATCAAGGTGCTTGTAGATAGTGCTAAGTAAATTTTATAATCTGTCAGATTCGTAAAAAATAAAAGAATGACAAAAACAAAAGGGGTGGGAGTATGGTCTAAATACTAACGTCTTGGATATTCGAGTTGTTTCATTAAGATGACGTTATATTAATTAAAATGAGGCTATTTGTTTTTTTTTTGAAAATCTGGAATTAGTATTTGCAGTTGTTTGGTTCGTTTTGGTTTTAGTCTAGTTAAATGTGATCAGCATGTATCATTTGATTCATTTTAAAGCAATACACTTACTTGATATGTGAAGCATTGTTTTGAGTGATATGTTCCTCTAAAAGTAAGATAAGAAGTCATTTGTCAACTTTGGATGCCACTTCTGGTGAAACTGGGTATTTTGAGCTTGTTTTGGACTGCTAATCCCATCCAGTCCTCTTCTACTATCTAGATATGGTTTAACTATTAACTAAGTGTTTGGATAACTTGGAAAATATTGCTAGCATGTTTGCAGTATTGATAGAAATGGCTTTAAGTCATATCTAAAAATGGACTTGGGGATTGAAAATCTGAAAGTTGTTTAAGTATCCTTACTATTTTAGAAGCTGTGATTAAATAAGCATTACATGTTGCTGCTTTGATTGATGAGTCCAATAAATACTTTGACATGCCATTTGAAGTCAAAATCTATTAATAATAGAATTAATCGAAACCTGCCGGCATATTTCGTTTACAAGAATTTATTGTTTTATGATTCTGCTGTATCTGCTGACTGAGGCTGTTTATGTTTTGCATAACTGAACTTGTCTGGTATATTGTCCCTCTGTTCTGGATTTGCTGGTGTATTTCAGCCGTTTTGCCGCGGTATTTCGGGTTCGAAATTGCCGTTGCATTTTAGCCATTTTCTGTTTCATTTATGGTCATGAATTGCCGTAATTACACCCCTTTCAAAAAGAGTATCTCTCAGGCCTTATAGTTTGTTAAAATTCAATCTCCGAACATATTTAAACGTAAACGAGATCCGAAACTGTTTTTAAAAGAAAGTATATGGTGTTGGTATATAAATCATGCTGCTGGACTGTTGGTTGTGACATGAATGTTAATATGTCTCACAGGATTGTTATGATTTCATGGTCATTTCTTATTTCTTTCTCGACATCGCCAAGGATAGTTAATCCCTATGTTAATTCTGCTGTCACTGTTTGGTATACTGGTGTATATAGAAAGGGATGTTTGTCCATTCTTTAGATGTATTTCACCTATGAATCTGACTCAATACAAGTATGGACAAGAAAGACTACTGTCAGAACAACTTGTGAACTTTTCTTTTTTATAAACTTGGTTTGGTTTTTTTTTTTTTTTTATGTTCACTATAACCAGAACTACCAAAACTCCAATGACTGTACACCTTGGATTGTAGCAATATTTGTTTTTTAGACTACTGGAGACAAAACTAGGATAACGTTCCCTTAAACCCATAGCTCCAGTTAATTTCTAGATGAATATCAGTTAAAAATGTTGTCTTTTTCAGTTTTATGAGCATTTTGTTTGGGCACTAGAAAACATGAGAGCAATGTAAGAATATTAAATTCACTGAAAGTTTAATAAATTCGTAAGGTTACTCATACATTTGCAACTTCACATGGAGCATGTTCCGTGCTTATTGTGGTATGAAAACTTGATTATTTGTTCCTATCTTTAAGGTCCTCATTCACGTATATGTTTGTAATAACTTTCTTGAATTTATGGGTTGTGAATTGAACCATAGTGTTATTTTATTTCGCTTACTTATTTCGTAAAAGAATCATATCGTTACTCTAATCCTCCGTTATTTCTTTTGTTTTGACATGTACACCGGAGTGGAAGAGTCTTACTTTAAGACTCGACGTCACCCCGCGAGGGCTTGAAATGCGCATCTACCTCCTCCTTCATGCTACTCATATCTCTCATCCTTTTCGAAACTTATCCAAACCAAAGGAAGCGAAGGGTGAAAGGAAATGACGAGCAACCAAAATATGCTTTTTCCATTACCATACTCAAAAACTTTCTTTTTTTTCTCTTCTGTGATTATAGTAGATACTTGTTGCTTTGTTTGTTTTCAGTGACCTGGCCGAACTTAAAGCCTTAGAAATTAACTGAAACCAGTTTAGATATCTAGAGAAATACAAACTACTAGATTCTTTCTAATTTTGTAGACTAAGGTTTGTAACTCCAAAAACTATGTGAGCATAAAATTTTTAGCTGAAGTACATATACACTGCTCTTCCTGCAAGTGTACAACTGTTACTAGGTTAAAAGGAGATCCTATTTCACAATTGTGAGCAAGAAAACAGATTAAACTGTCGGGTTTCTAAAAGCAAAGAAGATTGAAAATTTGGAAGTTAAGTTCAACATCCGTTAGGACATATTGAAGGGATTTTGTGTTTTGCTATTACTTGTGAGAAGTTAGAAAGGTTTTCATACCTATGAAGAATGAAATTTGCCAACAAGGAGCTAAAATCCCACAATACATTTTAGTCATCGCCTTTCACTTTAACGCTAATTCCCACTTTTTTTAGTTTAAATCAACTTCCTTATAAGATAAATATTTACATTTTAGCCTAATTGACTTTTAGTCCGGTCGGTTAACCATTGTTAATGGGTCTTAAAGGGTGCCTAATACCGTCCCTTTAGACTAATTGAACCCTTATTCAGAATTATAAGTTTCGCAGATCTTAAACAGAGTTAACTTTAAACATAACTTTAATAAACTTTAGGTGTCCTAATTCACCATAAATAATTAGGTGGCGACTCCTTAAAATAAACAAAACAAAAACAGGAATCTCCAATATGTTGTACTCTACTTTAGCCCTCCGGGGTTAAAAATGGGGTGTGACAATGTCACTAGCTAATTCATTAAAATCTAAGTTGATAGAAACATATTTTTATAATTTTATTTTATTTTAAAAATGCAAATAAAACGTATATCTAAAATATGACTCTTTTTTTTCACAATTAAAACTTGCTAAAAATAATATAAAAGTTAAATATCAAATGAACTTGTTTCCTACGATACCCTGTTAGTATATGATAATACTATGTTGGTATCTAGAGGACTTAGCTTTCTTTGAAGGAATGAACCAATCATCTATGATACCTTATAAGTATATAGCATATACCAGGTTGGTATCTAGAGGACTGAGCTTTTTTTGAGGAATGAACCAATGATCTATGATACCTTATAAGTATATAACATATACCAGGTTGGTATCTAGAGGACCGAGCTTTTTTTGAAGGAATAAACCAATCATCTATGATACCTTATAAGTATATAACATATACCAGGTTGGTATCATAGAGCACTGAACTTTTTTTTCAAGGAATGAATCAATCCTATAATCCTTATAAGTATATAACATTTACCAGACTTGGTATCATAGAGGACTGAGCTTTCTTTTAGAACGAATGAACAAGTCTTCTATGAAACCCAGTCAGCATATGAATATACCATGTGAGTATCATAGAGGACCGAGGATTTTTTTTTTTTTTTTGAAGTAATGAACCAATCTCTATGATACCCTGTTAGTAGATGATATATACCAGATTGGTATCATATAGAACTGAGTGCTTTTCATGAAGAATGAACTACCAGTTCTCCATGATACCCTGTCAGTATATGGTATACCAAGTTGGTATCATAAAAGACTGAGTATTTTCTTAAGGGATGAATTAATCTTCTATGATACCCTATCAGTATACGATATATACCATGTGGGTATCATAGAAGACTCCAGTTCTTTTAAAGGAACAAATCAGTCTTCTATGATACCCTGTTAGTATATGATAAACATGTGGGCATTATAAAGGATTGAGTTGTATTTTTCTTAAAAAATTGAAGTATATGGTATATACCATGTGGGCATCATAGAGGGCTGAGTAATGTTAGAATGAATTTGCTATCTATGATACCCTTTCAGTATATGGTACATACCAAGTTGGTATCATAGAGAACTGAGTGCTTTTCTTGAAGGAATGAACTGTCAGTCCTCTATGATACCCTTTCAGTATATGATATATCATGTGGGTATCATAGAGGACCGAGTATATTTTTTTGAATAAATGATCTAATCTTCTACGATACTATGTTAGTATATGATATATACCACGTGGATATCATAGACTACTCAATCTTCCATGGTATTCATATGGTATTTAAGGTATCATAAAGGACTAACAGTTCATTCCTTCGAGAAAAATACTCAGTCCTCTATGATATCTGTTGAGTATATGATATATCATGGGTCAATCATTTATGATCCCTGTCAGTATATACAATATATATCATGTGAGTATCATAGAGGATTGAGTTATGTTTTTCTTAAAGGAATGAACCAGTCCGCTATGACACTCTATCAGCATATAGTATATGATATATACCATGTGGGTATCAAAGAGGAATAAGAGTGTTTTTGTTGAAAAAATGAACCAGTTCTCTATGATACCTTGTCAGTAAATGGTATACCATGTAGGCATCATAGACTACTCAATCCTCTATGATACTCATATAGTATATAGGGTATCATGAAAGACTAGCAGTTCATTCCCTATATGATATATACCATGTGGATATCATAGAGGATTGAGTTATGTTTCTCTTGAAGGAATGGACCAGTTCGCTATGACACTCTATAAGTATATAATATATGATATATACCATGTGGGAATGAAAGAGGATTAAAGAGTGTTTTTTTTTTAAGAAATGAACCAGTCCTCTATGATACCTTGCCAGTATATGGTATACCGTGTAGGCATATAGACTACTCAATCCTCTATGCTACTCATATAGTATATAAGGTATCATAAAGGACTAACAATTCATTCTTATATGATATATATCATATGGGTATCATAATCTACTGCAACAGTATACTTCAATTGCTATTGATTTGGTATACTATATGCTAGAATAAGTTTTTTTTTTTTTTTTGAGATATAGAAAAAAAAAAGTACTAGATCAATTATCTTTTTATGTAGAAAAAAGAGAAAAAAGAACGAAAATAAAAAAGCCAAAAGGTATGTAGAATTAAATTATGAAAAAAAACATAAAAAATTTGGAAAACAAATGAAATGAGAAAAGGAGAAAAAAGAAAATTTTGATCTATACAAATATATTTTCTATTATTTTAGGTTTTAATAAATAATCTAGCGATTTTAGTATTTTTCTTAATTACTTCTTGTTGTAGTCTAAATATTATTTTTTTAAAATATTTTTATTAATCTAAAAATATTCAGATACTATATTTATTTTTATCTTTAATTTTAATTTTTAAAAAGTAAAACAAAAAGACCAAAAAGAAAGGAAAAATTAACAAAAATTTAAAGTAACAAAAAAGAAAGAACAATTTTTGGAAAAAGTCATGGAAGGCGGCGAAATAAATAACTATAAATTCAGCAATTTGTTTGTCTACCACTGTACCACACCTGATAACATTATTTTCTACGCGTGAACTGTATCAAATATTCACTCTTTTAATAATTGAGTAAATTACTCTAAAAAATATGTATCCTATTTCTTTGGAAGAACTGGGATGAAAAGGACAAAAAGCAAACAAAGTACTGCGTAAGGAGAGACCAACATAGTACACTGCAACGATGACATCACGATGTTGTCAGTGCGAAGAAGAAAATGGGAAATGGGGGGCACAAGGGTAAATGTATAGAGACGCCAAAGTAATGGGGTATGAGTGTGTAAATAATTTGCTTTTAGGAATACTCGTGTTCTTTTCCCAAAATTATATCAAGGGAAATTAAAAATACATATTTTACATCTCAAATTTGTCCCCAAAAAAATATTTATATTAGTGATCTTCTTGTTTAAAGTTAGTCTTATGTTCTCTTGAGATTAAGTCTTATAATTAGTTGTTAACAAGCAATTGAAAATTACTTGGACAATGCAATTAGTTTTTACGATTTTCCAGTCTTTCATGCGTTTTTAATTAAATCATCGCTAAAGAGTTGTTAGTTCCACCTCAAACAAGAATAAGAGGGTAAAGGGTAGACTGCAACTTTATAAGTTTATAAAAGACATTTTAAGATAATTTCAGAGATCATTTTATGTAGTTTTTCTTCTTCAGCCAGCTTTTGACTTTGCGCTTTCAACGCTGCAAAGGAATAACCTTCACTATCTATCCGTCCTGGAAGAAGGGTTCCCACAAACTTTTTCACTAAAGTCAATTCGTACGCAATGCCTTTTCCCAGGAGAAGTGGAAGGAGTTAAAAGGGGATGGAGTGTCCTTTGCCTTAAGAAATAGACAATTTCGCCTTCAAGCCACTAATAAAATCGAGCTAATATGTGATCATGACAGTGTTGGGCTAAAACGGTTCAAAAATATTCTTAACATGTGATATTGTCCGCTTTGGGCCAAGTCCGCACAATTTTCTCCAAAAGGCCTCACATCATTAAGAGTATCCAACTCCTTATAAGTAACTCATTTTTTTTTTCGAGCTACCAATGTGACACTTTGTTCGCACACCCAACAATCTCCCCCTCGAATTAAGTTTCACGTGGCTCATTTTCATACCACGGGTTAGAGATTCAACATGTCTGTGTGCCATCCACATCGTCAGAGTATTTACGGTCACCGAAGCCTAAAGGTTGTGAATGCGTCTTCTAAGCTACGGGTAAAGGTCGGAAACCGGCCCATAGACGGGCAAAGACACTAAGCCGGGCCCCACGCCACACTCCGCCATCTTCATACTCGTCCCGCCAAACCATTGGCTCTGATACCAGTTGTTGGGCTAAAACGGCCAAAGATACTCTTAACATGATGTGATATTGTCCGCTTTGGGCCAAATCCGCACGATTTTCCCCAAAAGACCTCACATCATTAAGAGTATCCAACTCCTTATAAGTAACTCTTTTTTGTTCCAGCTATCAATGTGATACTTTGTTCGCACACCCAACAGACACACTGATGCATACGTTTTTTTTATTTTTTATTACTTTAAAGCCTTTTGATTATGATGCATCGTCAATATGCCAATATGTGATCGAGCGAGAGGTAATTAAATATAAGGGTGGCTTCGCTGGCTTGGATTTTCAACTATGCATTTAAAGGACAATGAAATTTTGACTTGATGATTACCAAGTTAAGATGGGTTCTTAAGCCTAGAAAAATTAAAGTAATACGGAATTTGCGTTCAATTGATATGTTGCTATTCTTTTTTTTTTTTTTGTGCGTATTAGTGTAAATATTGTATCTTAGTACTAATAAGTATCATGCTTGTGAAATATCTAGATGCATGTTCTGAAACAAGGGTCTAGATCAACTTTTGATATGACTTCTTTAATTGACTCTATTAATATCTTAATTAGTCTTAATCCGCAAATTTTGAATACTAAGACCAATTAGGGTTCTTATCACTTAATCTTGAAATTTGGGGATTTTATTCTTGAATTTCGCCTATCTTTACATTCTTGTCTTTAATCTTTGTATTTTCGCTTTCACATTATAATCTTGTTTTGTTCAAGTAACCCGATTCTTATCAAGTGATATCAATTGTTAAAGAATTTTAAAGTTAAATTGTTTCTAATTATAGAAATATGACATTCTTTTTTGAACTAACTAAAAAAGAAATAATGTCATATAAATTGAACGGAGAGAGTAATAATTTTTTTAATTATGACTTAATTATGGGCACATAACAGTTTAAACAAGCATAAACTTTTAATTGAGCTGATTTGAATTAAAAGTGAAGTAGATATCGCAACTATTATCGGGGACAATGCAGCAACATATGGTAATGGCTGTCCGTTTCCTTCTCCAACCATTAATGTACTAAAATCTCCATTGCCATGCATCTTTCTAAGGTTTCTGTAACCAAAGAATGGATTCTCTCCAACACCATCTCCACCGTTTCAAAAAGCCTTCGTTGCTTTACGACCTTCAATACGACCATCAACAAAAGTCCTTTTGGAAGATTCATGATCCTAATGGCGAGTTCGTTACAAGATGGAACCACATTTTCTTGTTCACTTCCTTTGTCGGTCTATTTGTCGATCCTCTCTTTTTGTTGCTTCCCATTATTAAGGAAACCTGCATGAGCACAGACAAATTATTGGGATTCTTCATTGTAGCCTTTCGCGTTATGGTTGATCTCTTCGCCATCCTTCAGATCATATTGAAGTTTCGTACAGCTTATGTTTCCAAGAAAACACGGGTTTTTGGCAAGGGTGAGCTGGTGATGGATAACCGCTTGATTGCTATTCGTTATTTAAAAAACGACTTTGTCATTGATCTTGCTGCTGCCCTCCCACTCCCACAAGTCAGTGCATTACATTACATTATAATACTATATGATGTTTCTTTGTCTTCTTTATAATCATAATAGTTTGTTTGTAATGTAGTTTTGGGTTTTATGTTAGTAAAACATGGTATATCGATTATTAGCATCTGCATGAATCCATAGTTACAACGGTCTATTAGGCTAAGTCAGCCCAAAGATACTTTTAGCATGGTATGATATTATCGCTTTGGATCAAGACCGCACGTTTTCCCCAAAAGGCCTCATATCATCAAGATTATGCCTACACCTTATGTAGCTTCATTCTCTTTTCAGCTACCAACAGAGGTGTATCCAGCATTATGGGTAGGGGATAAATTGAACCCATAACTTTTGACGCGGAGCGTATATTTTTGTGTAAAAAGTTACTAAAATAGTAATAAATAGTAGTAGATATGAGTCCATAGCTTTAAAAATATAATGAGTTTAATGCTAAGAATCTTAAGATTGAACCCATAGAGTTTAAATCTTGGATCCACCTCTGGTTACCAACGTGAGACTTTTGTCCGCACACCCAACATTTTCTTTTCGTGAAATGTTCTCATCTTGTTGGACTTGCAAGGCTGGACTCAATTTTTTGGTTATGAATGTACTCTGTTTTTATGAACTTCTTATTAGAAAAGAATGTTTAGGGGGCATGTTGACTAGTAACTTTGTCTTATTTTTGATTTTGCAGATTGTTATTTGGTTTATTATGCCATTGAATGGATCATCAGCCACTCATGCTAATCATGCCATCTCTTTGATTATTATGCTTCAGTACGTGCCAAGATTGTTAGTCATTTTCCCCTTAAATTCAAAGATTATTAGGAATACAGGTGTTGTGGCAAAGACAGCTTGGTCCGGTGCCGCATACAATCTCCTCCTGTATTTGCTAGCAAGTCATGTAAGTTCTGCATTCTTTGATTTTTTTTTTCCTCTTTATCAAAACAGTGCAAAAGACAACTCCCTTCGTAAAGTCAGATACTTGTTTTGGTATTCCCAGAAAGTACAGAGTGGGAGTTGTCAACAAGAGATTAAGCTAAAGTAAGTCGATAAACCATATACTGCTTATCCCATTTTAATCTCGAAGTGATACTAATAAATAGACCTGTTAGCTAATTTAGATACCCATAAACAAGACATAACTAATTTAGGACAGGTTAAAGGTGTCACTAGCACACAATAGCATGCAGGGGGAAAATCAGCTTCTTTATTGGATGAAAGTGAAATGGTAATTGATCGATTAGAAAAAGAGACAAGTTCAGATTGAATGAGTAAACATTTGAATTTTGGTGGTTAGTTTGTCTTTGAATTTGAGAACCAGCAGGCTGTGAAGAAAGTTGTATGGTGATAAAGAGTGCACAATTAGGTCTGGACATTAATCAACCTAAAATGCGTTTTTAAGGGCAATAAAGAGGCTTTGAATTCATCAACTACAAATTTTCAGAGTATGAATTATAGTTTTGAGAAGTGAACCAATCTTTCAAAATGCAATGTTTTGGTGCTCATTCCCAATTGTTCCTTTCCCCCTTTGCCTGGTTGTGACTTGAATCCTTGGATGTGGAGGGTCTTACAATTTAGCCTATCCCTCCCTTGTTGCCTTAAATCAAAGCTCTATTACTTAAAAACAAATAAAGAATGATACGACTCCTCATAGACTAGTGATGTCTCGTTTTTTAAGGAGCAATTTTGTACAATGTAAAGTCTTGTTACTCTCCTTACTCATGTAATGCCGATATGAGCTGAGCTCTACTGTGTATATAGTTGGGAAATCTCCCAGGTTTTAAAAGATTTTGCCTTTAAGTAAAGGTTCTCTAGAGAAAAATCTTAGGAAATTGGTTAAATGAGAGAAACAAAACTAGTATTTACAAGTAATGTTTCCAAGTCCACATTTTGGTGGTGTTACCTGTTTTGGCTACCCATATTCCATGCATTACTCCCTCCTTGATATTCTCAACTGACAAATTAGAAGCTATTCTATCCATTATCCAAACACCAGATTTCACTTTTGCTTGACTCGTCATATTTAATCCCTGTCAACATAGTTTCATTCTCTTTTTCAAGA
Source organism: Lycium barbarum (assembly GCF_019175385.1). Lineage (NCBI taxonomy): Eukaryota > Viridiplantae > Streptophyta > Magnoliopsida > Solanales > Solanaceae > Lycium > Lycium barbarum. The sequence goes on from NC_083339.1 coordinate 135,666,351, forward strand.
TTTGATTCTTCTCAACACCTAACAGATAGTGAAAACACCTCACCTTAGGAAGAAGTGATACTTTTGTAATTTGACTCCTGGACGATGGCAAGTCGCTGAATTAGGCTACTGATGAAAATGCCACAGGGTTGTTACTGAAGAACTGATTAAATAAGTAAATTAAAAAAAAAAAATCCTCTCTAATAACTCAAGCTTTAAGTCTAAAATTTCCCAAACAACTCAAGCTATTAAATGATGTGGAAACTAGAAACTTTATAGAAAACTAATGTGAAACTATAGAACTCAATATACAATTAAGTAGATAGATGTCATAAGTTTAGGTCTCACCACCGATGCTGGTGGAATATCTACAAGATTTATGCCTTAAAAAAAGTCCTGCTGGTAATCGAAGGATAATGGCACCAGGGTGTCTATATACATTTGCTCTTTCAGTGAATTAGGAAGTCAGTATCTGGGATAGTTTGAGCTAGAGGAGGTTAGAATTCTATCTGGTGTAGTAAGTAGGTGTTAGGTGGTAATAGATGTTGCAGCGGTTTTGGTGGTAGTAGCTAAAATTACAGTTGCATTTGCATGAAATTTGATGGTTATGTGTGTCACACCCCATTTTAACCCGGGAGTTAAAAGTAGAAGTACGACATATTGGAGATTCCTGTTTTTTTTGTGTTGTTAAGGAGTCGCCACCTAATTATTTATGGTGAATTAGGACACCTAAAGTTTATTAAAGTAGTTATCTAAAGTTGGTTGTGTTTAAGGTCTGCGAAACTTAAGATTCTAGGTAAGGGTTCAATTAGTCTAAAGGGAAGGTATTAGGCACCCTTTAAGACCCATTAACAATGATTAACCGACCGGACTTATGATTAGTTAGGCTAAGTATAAATAGAGTATTATAGGAAAGAAAAATAGCTTTGTAAATATAACTGAAGTCACAGATAAATATATATAGAAATATTGTTTGAACAAGATTTGTAAAAGGTAATAATTTATATAAAAGAGTATTTCCAATGCTATGTAAAAATATGACTTATATTAATTAATTAAAGCTGACTATACGTGAGTTATATAAAGTATATAAAACTATATAGCACATAGAATGAATAGTACCCTTTTAGTTAAATTAAGACAATAGTTAAACATCACTTTCCAAGTAATCGATCACGAATATGTTGGAAAATCAGCGTTACGTTTAAACGAGAATTAATCCTAGCTAGCAAAAAATGTCATTCTAAAGATTAATCTTTTTAAACAATGTGAAAAGGACTAACTAAATTATTGGTTGAAAGTTAGGCCAAACAAAATCCCTTTCTGGACATTGAGATTATCTGTAAACTTGAGACCAAGAATTCCATGCTAGTTTAAATTATGAATGCAAAATGTGACTCAAATCACCTATGAGAAAATCTTCTGAACTTGTCTGAAGGGATGAATGAATAGATGTAGAATAGGTGATACTAACCAATTAATTCTTTATTACCTCTAACTGATTAAGCTCTTGGATTATATCTCAACCGTAATAATAATTCTAGGTGAACAGACTGTGAATAAGTTACCCATTACACACTCAAAGGTCCCATAACAGGCAGGGCAAATAAAGCAATTAAAAGAGATCGACACAAAATAGCAGGAAGGCCTTTGTATAGGCTGTCCCAAAGTAAGAGCCCTGGATATCTAAGATGTGATCCATTGAAGAAATGAATTTGGACACGAGAGGAAATACAATGGTTGTGTTCCGATGTAGCGTCCTCGTCGAGTCTTTCGTGAGACTCTTCATTGCTCTTGTTGGTGCAGTGAACTGGGGTGTCGAGGTCGTCGATTCTACTCTCTCGTTATAAATAGACCCGAACACGACGAACGATTCGAACCTCAGATCGAAACAGACCAGAAATTTTATGTTGAATAAATGTTCAAGAACAGATGATGATTGATCAAAAGTGTACGAAATGTGAGGGCGAGCTCTGGGAAACGCCGAATAATCGTTTCCTGAAAATCGCTAAGTAAAACTCGTCTAAAATGTTAAGTAAATCTGTTCTGCCCCCAAAATACTGAATCAATTCCTAAAATCTCAAAATTTGAAAAATCCCTCCAAATACTGGAAAAAAAAATCACCTAAAAATCCGAAAATCCTTCAAAATACTCCCAATCCCCACTTTCTAAAACAATCCCCCAAAACTTTTACATACTCGACCCCGAAATAATAAAAGAGCAAACAAAAATAAGGTTTTGAATTTCGAACTGATGTCAAGAAACAAAATGGAATTCCCCAAAAAAAACACTGAATCATCCCCCCTCTTTAATGATTCCCCCCGCCTTGTATTTATAGGGTTTCATTTATATTGAAGAAAGAGAGGAGCGTATGAGAGAAGGAATGGGGAACAGCGTGTGGGGGGCAAGGGAAAGTGGAGATGGCAGAGGCGTGGGGGACAAGGGCGAGTGGAATGGCAGGGAGGGTGGGGATGGCGATGGTGGGGAGAAACGTGAGGAGAGAGAGAGGTAGAAGAGAGAGATGAAGAAGATGGAGGAGGCGGAAAAAATGAGGAAAAAAGAAAGAGATGATAGGTTAGGGTATTAGTATGTTGGGCCGGGTCGGGTCAAAAGAATGGGCTGGTCCGTTTGGGCTGGCCTATTAATTTAAATGTGGGTTGAAAATGCGGGTTAAGTATTAAAGATGTGGCCTAATTATTTGGGTATGAAAATGATATTGTATTTGTATTTTGGGCCATTAATTTGGCTGAAAATTGTTGGTCCTTCCTCCGCTATTTTAATTATCTTTGGGCTTCTAATTTAGTAACTAGTACAATATTTATTATGTGAAGATAAATAGTAATTAGTATATAGAAAGTAAGGATTTTACAAAGTGTTGTCTTGTAATTAATTTAACGAATCCGAACCTGAAACGAAAACGATGACTAACTGTTCAAAATTTATGATAAAGTAATGCTCATAATGTCAAAAATATAAGTAGCGACATTAATAGTAGTAGCAATAAAATATTGTGAAAAATAAAGTATTTAGCTCGTCAGTAAATTTAGGAATCCGAGTAAACTAAATAAAAGAGGGACAAAATTGGGTGTCAACAATGTGGCCTGTTGCATTGGCTGATTGTGCTTTAGCAAAGAGAGGAAAAAGTAAAGAGACTAACATGCAGCGTAAATTTCTTATGTCGAAGATGTCTTTTTCATTGTTATGGATCTTATGAACGCCGTGATATTGTTTTTGTTAAGGTTGCCACAAATTTCTTACTGTTTATTCTGCCCCGTTATGTCAACATATTCCAGTCCGGTCCAAGTGTTTCATGCTCCAGTTCTTTGTTTAAGACTTGGTCAGCTCTTCTTGGCACTTGCACAATTTTAGGACAGTTGAGAAGATCATGGTGAAGGTTGTGCAGCTTACTGGCCAACTGTTTTCCTGGAACTGGAGCCTATTTTTCTGGGGCATTTTCTTTTATGCACATATACTTTTTTTACTGCTTGAAGTAGAAAGACAGTAGGAATATACTGAGGTTTCTTTTTGTCCTATTTCCTGCATTTTCAAGTTCTTGAGGACTTGATTGTACTCTACCTTCTACATAGTGAATTTTGCTCATCGTTGCCCGTGGTTTTTTCCCGCCTTGGGGTTTTCACGTTAACTCTCGACGTCATCTATTGCATTTTCAGATTTCTTTCTTGATTATTTACATTTTTCTTGTTTTGATATATGCGCGTTCCTAACAAGCGGTATCCGAGCAAGGTTCGAGGATGTCTATTGTAACCAAGTTTGATATCGAGAAATTTGATGGAAAGATTAGCTTTAGTATTTGGAAGATCCAGATGAAGGCTGTTCTCACACAGAATGGTTTGAAGAAGGCTTTAGCAGGCAAGTCCAAGAAGCCCGATTCTATGAACAACGAGCAATGGGAGGAGTTGGATGAAAAGGCGCTTTCCGCAATTCAACTTAGCCTTTCCAAAGAGGTTCTACGAGATGTTATTCTTGAGACTACTGCTGCAAGTCTTTGGTTGAAACTTGAATCTCTCTATATGACCAAAAGCCTTGCCAACAAACTCCGTCTCACAGAGCGTTTATACACGCTTAGTATGGCTGAAGGTTCTTCCATTCAATCTCATCTTGATGCATACAATTCAATTATGATAGATCTGGAAAGTTTAGAAGTTAAAATTGAGGATGAGGACAAGGCTGTGTTGTTAATTGTCTCTCTACCATCTACCTATAAACACTTCAAGGAGATTATGTTATATGGAAACAATAAAACTTTGGCTTATGAAGACGTTAAATCTAATTTGTTGTCCAAAGAGATGTTTGATCATGAAGTTCATTCTGAGAATAAAGCCGAGGGATTGTTTGTTAAAGGTAGATCACAAGACAAAGGAAGTACATCTAAAAAGAAGTTCAGATCTAAATCTAGGGGACGTATTGAACCACAATCTGCTGATGATTATTCAATTGCTCATAATAGACCAAGGAGAGTTATTAGAAAATCGAGCAGATACAGTGATAATGATGGCCTGATTGCCTATGCACTAACAGTTGCACACGAGAATTCTGAAGGAGTTGAACCTACTTCATATTCAGAGGCAATCTCTAGTTCTAATTCATCCCAGTGGCTTATAGCAATGCAAGAAGAAATTGAAAGTTTGCATAAGAATAAGACAAGGGATTTATGTGAGCTTCCTAAAGGTCGTCATGCATTAAGCTGCAAATGGATCTACAAATGGATAGATGGAATTCCTGGGGTTGAAGAAGCAAGATGGAAAACTTGATTAGTTGTTCGAGGATTTGATCAAAAGGAAGGTATTGACTTCAATGAAATTTTCTCTCCCGTCATTCGCCATTCTTCCATTAGAGTGCTTCTTGCTTTTGTTGCACTATTTGATTTGGAATTGGAGCAATTAGATGTTAAAACTGCTTTTCTACGCGGAGAATTGGAGGAAGAAATTTACATGAAGCTGCCCGAGGGCTTTGTTGTTCCTGGCAATGAGCAATGTGTTTGTCGTTTGAAAAGGTCCCTGTATGGACTCAAACAAGCGGCTAAGCAGTGGTACAAGCGATTTGATGCTTTTATGGTTGATCAAGGCTACACACGGAGTCAATATGATAATTGGGTGTACTTTCAACGGCAGTGGCGGAGCCAGAATTTTCACTAAGGGGCGTCAAAATATAAAGAAGTAAATTCACAAAGAAGCTAAGGAGTGTCAATATGTAGTATATATACATAAAAATAAAAAAAATTCCTAGCTACACAGTGTAATTTTCCGACGAAGGGGTGTCGGTTGATTCCTTTATTTACTTTTTATTATATGTCTATGACATGTTAAATGCTTCAAAAGACATGTCTTTGATCAACAAGCTGAAGTCTCAACTTAGTAATGAGTTTGAGATGAAGGATCTTGGTGCAGCAAAGAAGATTCTCGGAATGGAGATCCATAGAGAACGACAAGCCGGTAAGCTATACTTGTCTCAGAAAAAATACACTGAGAAGATCCTTGACAAGTTCAATAGGAGTAAGATCAATCCTGTCTCAACTCCTCTTGCTGCGCACTTCAAGATATCTTCTGATTTCTGCCCGAAAACTGAGGAAGAGGTTGAAAGGATGTCTAGTATTCCCTACTCTAGTGCAGTTGGTAGTCTTATGTACGCCATGGTTTTCATTAGACCTGATCTTGCATATGCAGTGAGTATGGTGAGTCGATATATGCACAATCCTGTCAAGTATCATTAGGATGCGGTGAAGTGGATTTTTCGGTACTTGAAAGGTACAGTTAATCTCGGTTTGGTTTTTGACAGGAAAAAGGTGACATCTAATGATGTTGTTGGGCTCGTTGATTCTGATTACGGCGGTGATCTTGATATGTGCCGATCTCTCTCCGAATACATCTTCACTTTATGTTCTGGTGCTATCAGTTGGAAAGCATCTTTGCAATTCATTGCTGCTCTATCCACTACAGAAGCAGAGTATGTTGCAGCCACGGAAGGTGTAAAGGAGGGTACATGGTTACGTGGTCTTATTCTTGAGCTTGGTGTTTCACAAGATACTGCTGTTGTGTTTTCATATAGTCAGAGTGCGATGCATCTCACAAAGAACGATGCTTATCATTCCAAGACTAAGCATATTAGTGTGAAATATCATTATATCGGAGATACAATGATTGCGGGAGAGATTGTAGTTAAGAAAGTTCACACTTTGGAGAATCCTGCAGACATGCTTACTAAGCCACTTCCCATTGCTAAGTTCAAACATTTTTTGAACTTAGCTGGTGTTTTCAACACTTGATTGCCCTTCGAGGCTTTTATGGTAACGACGGGCATCTATAAAATTTGATCCAAGGTGGAGATTGTCAAGGTTGCCTCAAATTTCTTACTGCTTATTCTGCCCCGTTATGTCAACATATTCCAGTCCGGCCCAAGTGTTTCATGCTCCAGTTCTTTATTTAAGACTTGGTCAGCTCTTCTTGGCGCTTGCACAATTTTAGGATAGTTGAGAAGATCATGGTGAAGGTTGTGCAACTTATTGGCCAACTGTTTTCCTGGACGTGGAGCCTATTTTTCTGGGTCATTTTCTTTTACGCTCATATACTTTTTCTACTGCTTGAAGTAGAAAGACAGTAGGAATATACTGAGGTTTCTTTTTGTCCTAATTCCTGCATTTTCAAGTTCTTGAGGACTTGATTGTACTCTACCTTCTACATAGTGAATTTTGCTCATTGTTGCCCGTGATTTTTTCCTGACTTGGGCTTTTCCACGTTAAATCTCTATGTCATCTATTGCATTTTCAAATTTCTTTCTCGCTTATTTACATCTGTCTTGTTTTGATATATGCGAGTTCCTAACAGTTATGATCCATGACACAACTATCACCTTTTCTCCTTAAGCTGGATTGTGACATTATTTTTTTTTATTCACTGGGGATTAATCAGTTACACAGTGATTAATCTATTTTTTCAATTGTCAGTGCAGGTTTTAGGAGCTATATGGTATCTGATGTCTATTGAGAGGCACTTTTCATGCTGGAAGGATGAGTGCGAAAAGAAGCAGGAAGGTGCTCCAGATTGTAATAAAGACTACCTTGATTGCTCATCACTTGGTAAACCTGGGCGTCAGGAGTGGGCGGAAACCACTGGCGTGTTCGGTAATTGCAGTGCTAATAACAAGATAAGCTTTGAGTTTGGAATGTTTGGTGATGCAAATAAAGAAGAAGTTACATCTGCTGCCTTCTTTGCTCGATACTTTTACTGCTTATGGTGGGGTTTAAAGAGCCTAAGGTATTCTCCTTGTTATCAAATCTTTTATGGTCTCTCTCTTAATTTGTTTTCTAATTTAAGTTATTTAGAAGATAATCTGCATATCAATTTTAAAATTTCTCGATCTAATGGACTTTGTTTGTGCCTCCATAAATTCATATCAAGTGGTCCAAATATACTTAGCGGAACAATGTGGGGGTAGATTGTGAGTCAGGGCTTAAAAAGTTGTTTGTGCTGTCTGTTGATTAGCGGAAAGAGATAAGTAGCTCAGGAACTACTCCTCCTGAGTCAGCTTGCTGACAACACTCTCTCCTCAGAAAGATTTATTTCAACTGTTGTCAGAAAACTGTAAAACAAATTCTTCACCTTCGAAAGGTTGTCCTTAAAGTTGAAGCAGAACCTAATATCAGAGTTGTGCATTCATTTAAACCAAGCTTGCTGAAGAAGAATATTTGCCATACTGCGTACATAACCGTACGATTTTTGACCATTATATAGATAATTCCCTGAATAGAAGCTTGGCTTAGACAGCGGGTTTGGTCTTTTATATCCGTTCTGATATTGGGACTTTTATATTAGATTTTTCTCTTTCTCAATTTTAAGTATCTGAGTTGCAACTTTTAATTTGCTCATGTAGTCAGGTTGAAGAACTGGACCACCATTTTTACTCCTTACGAGAAAAAAGAAAGGTGTCTTCAATGTGGCATGAAACATTTCATCTTTTATGTTATTACAGAACTTGTAGAAGTAAATGTTAAATTTAATTTTCACTTGATTTTTTCTTATGACAAATTTGTGTTCCCTATCAGTCTTTTATCTGTCTGTAGGACTTTATAAATAGCTTGTGAAGCATAGCATTTTCTGATTAAATGGTGAACGATAGATGGCGTGGCAGAAAAATGTGTGGTGCATTGCACCAACTGTTTTGAGAACGAATAGAAAAGAAAGGTTGATGTTATTGTAACACTAAAGCTAATTTTCTTCGATAAAACCTTTTTCTTTAACTTTCTTTGGTAATATGACTTATGGAGCAATTTTGAAGTAAAATATGGCGAAAAGTCCATGACCTGCTAGTCTAGCTTAAATGGTTCTTTGTTTCATCCTTAAAAGCTATCGGTGACAAGAGCAAGATATTTATTATAAAAGTATTCTTTCCCACATTTCATTGAGATTTGTGCTTAATGGATCCTTCAATATCTTCATTTGCAGTTCATATGCACAAAGTATTGAAACAAGCACGAACATTGTCGAGACACTCCTTTCCAGTCTTATTTGTCTTCTGGGTTTGGTGTTCTTTGCACTGCTGATAGGCAACATGCAGGTATTTTCTCATGTGAAAGACTAAATCGCGATGTGCTTTCTTATTTACTTCTCTTCTTATTCTTTTACAACTATTACCTTAAACTGATGTATGTTGATAAACTTACATCTAAGCTACTGTATATTGACTAAAAGCAGGAAAACTTGGTTGGATTTCAAAGAGGACAACTTGAATAGACAATGTTAGTTTCTTTCAAGAAAGATCAATAAATGCATTCACCCTTGAAGCAATATAGATTTAGTAAAAGACTCTTTGCAATATACTTGACAAGGACAGAGGAGATGTTCGACGAAGAGATCTGACATCACATAAGAATCCTAGACTTTTCATAGATAAGCCATGAAACACCTGAAAAGTTCGAGTTATCCTAATCCCCTAATATCTCAAAGAGACCACTTTTTGGTTTGAGATCTGTCCTTATATTTCACTTTTGATGCTTCCTCCCTACTCTTGTTTTTCATGGACCATGTGGTACAGAAAGTGGTATACTATCTAAAACAATAATTTCCTTTTGAAATACAAGGTGGCAGGATACTGAAATGGTAGACAATGACATAGTGTAAATGCACATTGTTCTTTATTATCTTTTGAAACAACTTAACAAAGCTGAAGTTTTTTGTGGAGGATCAATGTACATCATTACAGTAATTACTTATTTAAGTTGAGGTTGCAAAGGCGATGGCTATTGATTTTAAAAATGGTCGGTTGTAGGGATTAATCGCTAGTGATTTGTGTACTTATTCATCAAATAAGAATTGAGGTTATGTAGAAAGGCCTTTTTTTTTGGGGGGGGGGGGGAGCAAAAGGGGTACTGTTTCAGTGGAAATGAATATTTTGTTGAATTTGTAAGTGACAATGCTTCTACTATTGTATTTTGTGAAGAGCTATCTACAATCCATGACAGCAAGACTTGAACAATGGAGAATTAAAAGAAGGGACACTGAGGAGTGGATGAGGCACCGTCAGCTGCCTGAAGATCTACAGGAGCGTGTTCGTCGATTTGTTCAGTATAAATGGTTAGCTACAAGAGGTGTAGAGGAAGAAGAAATTTTGCGTTCCTTACCCTTGGATCTAAGGCGCCAGATTCAGAGGCACCTGTGCCTTGCACTTGTTCGTCGTGTAAGTTTTTGTCTCATTTTTGTATTGTACTTTATCAAAGGGGAACACATTGCAATCACATTCGGACCTTTGCAGTTTCTTAAGGAGCTCTATTGTTTTGTTGACTAAAATTACTTTGTAGTAAACTTTTTTTTTTTTTTCTTATAAGGGAATTTGTAGTTTAACTTTCTGTAGAGAGGTTGAGGTAGGTCTCTTGTTAAGCATGAGTTGGCAATTGCTCTACAAAGCAGTTTACGGATATGCAGCTTTCCTCCCTTCATTGCACCCATTTTTGCACCAAGCAATAGAGTAGCATGTAGTTAACGAAATCTACATAGCTAGTTTTAAGAGTCCAATTTGTGAAAGGGAAAGCGAAAATCTTCTTTTCTACTGATTTCAGTTGTATCAACCATCAGTTTTGAACTTTCAATATTGGTCGCTGCCTTTTACAGGTACCTTTCTTCTCCCAAATGGATGATCAGCTCTTAGATGCAATATGCGAATGCCTTGTTTCATCATTGAACACGAAAGACACATATATTGTTCGGGAAGGAGATCCAGTAAATGAGATGCTTTTCATAATTAGAGGTCAACTTGAGAGTTCAACAACTAATGGAGGAAGGTCTGGCTTCTTCAACTCAATTACGCTAAATGCTGGTGACTTTTGCGGTGAAGAATTACTAACATGGGCCTTAGTGCCTAATCCAAATCTTAATCTTCCAACTTCAACTCGAACAGTGAAATGCCTTACAGAAGTTGAAGCATTTGCACTTAGAGCTGAAAAGCTCAAGTTTGTTGCAAACCAGTTCAGACGCCTCCATAGTAAGAAACTACAACATGCATTCCGGTTCTACTCACAGCAATGGAGGACATGGGGAGCTTGCTACATCCAAGCTGCATGGAGACGCCATAAGAGGAAAAAACTAGCGGACGAATTGTCAAGAGAAGAGAGCTTGTACTACAGGGGCGGGATGGACCAAGATGATGATTATGGTCACGAATATCCAGAAGCCGGTGGTAATGCTCCGGATCATACCACAGAAAGCAGTATTCAACATCTTGGAGCTACAATATTGGCATCAAGATTTGCAGCTAACACCAGAAGAGCCAAGGTGGCACGGGTAGACCCTGGTGAATCCAGCTTACGTATGCCTAAACTTTTTAAGCCTGACGAGCCTGATTTTTCTGATGATCCTAGTCACTGAAGAGTCAGTTCTTGCTTACGGGTTGAAGTTAGAGTTAGTAGGTAGGTTGCTTTTTCACATTTCACCTTTTGCTGTTTCTTGTTATACAAGAGAAAACATTTCTTCCAACCCATGCGCTACTACATAGCAGTGACTAACTACTTAACAAATGTAAATTGGCTGCTAGCTTTAATCCCCAGGGCACTTTTAGTGACACCCAGATGGTTTCAGGTAAATCCCTCTTATCAGTGAACAACTACAGTCTGAATATTATTTGATGTTAAATAACATTGTTGATTGGTGAATGGGATATATTTTGCAAATTTTAAACATGTTGCATCAATCAATACTTACTATAAACAGATGAAAACATCCATATGCATGTTTCTTCCTTATCTAATTGCAATGGACTTCTATTAGGTGTACCTAGCTTTTCCCGTAAAAGGGAGGGGGGGTTAAATAAACAAGATAAATGAGGAAGGAGTCGGCATATCCAAAATAGTTGATATAGAGGAGGCCACAACTGCTAGCTCTACTTTAACCTATAAATTCAGAGAACTTCACTAAAGCAACTAATACAACTTACACATCAAACAAGCCTGCTCTCTTTAATTTTCTACAAAACATTGTGATCTTATAGTTTTAATCAAAAGAAAAAGAAAGAGTGACTATAAAAAGAGATAAGTTGTATTAGAGATTTAAGTTTCTTTGGTGAGCTTGTAACTATCAATAGGTAGAACCGAATTGTTGGTGGTGAAGAGCAAAACCACTTTTTTTTTTTTGTTTTTAAAAAAAATTGTTTTATTACATGGGGGTAGGGGAAGGGAAAATGGAGAAGGGATTACAACGTGGGAATTCGAACCCTCACCAACAAGGTGAAAGTTCAAGTAGTCAATCAACTGAGCTACTAAATCCTTATGTGAAGAGCAAAACCACAAATGGTGTGATCGACTCAAAATCTGTAGAGTTAATTAGAAGGGAAAAGCCAAATTTACCCTCTACTTTACTATATTGTTCACATCTATCCTCCGTTATACTATATGACCAAAATTATCCCCACCATTAAGAAAATCTTCAAATTTATTATCCAATTAATGGATTCCCCAATTGACCTCCCAATTATCCAATTTACCTTTCAATTATTCAATTCACTTGAATACCCGTTTAAACCCCCCCGACCCACATTACCCAAACAATATAAAAATAAATGACCCTTTTTTTTAAATTTCTATATAAGAAATATTACCGAATTTTATCTATTGGGTATTCAAGATACATATTATTTTTTAATCATATTTAATAATTATAGATTTGTAACTAATATTATAAGACATTGATAGAATTTTCAAAAATATTTTAACTAAATTTAATAAAAACTCTTACTAAACACAAATTTTGCAAGAACGTCATGAACTGCATGTTTGGCAAAAAAAAAAAATATATTTACAACCATAATTTCATAACATTATTCAGATTTTTAATAAAATACAATCTATAAATTCTAATATCACTCATAATGAGCCAAGTTTGTCGATTACATCTCTCAACAACATAATTCAACTTTAATTACCTCTCTCATTATAAGTCAATTTTGTAGCTAATTCATTCTTTCTATTATTAGAGGTATAGGTTTATAGTTTTTTTTTTTAAATAATTAATAATACCATAACTAAGTGAAACAAAAAAAAAAAAAAAAAAAAAAAAAAAAAAGAGAAATCACGTGGAAGCATGTGAAGTAAAGGTCGGGAAATGAGAAGTAAAAAATGAAACATAAATGATGTGAAAAAGAGTATGTTAACAAATAAAAAATTAGAATTTAAAATGTAAAAACAAAAAATAAATTTAAAAGAAAAAAGTTACTGATACATTGTTTTCCTAATTATTTACGCTTGGGACTCAAGTTAATACGTTGTTTCCCAAATTTTACTAAAACGCGGATTTAAAGTTTAGTCCGAGTGTAAATAGGAAGTAAAATTTTACTAGTACTAGGAAACAAAGTACTAATGTGACACGTGTGTCCCAAGCGTTTGTTGCCGGAACTCTTTTTGTTTGAATTTACCTGATCACATATAACTCTATAAATAGTTCATTAAACATTCCAGTAAGACACACTTTTACAGTTTTTTCTTCTACTTCTTTGATCGTGTTTGAGGGGTTTTGTGTGTTAACGGCAATTAATTTGTCTCATCATTCTTGTACTGTTTTGATTCTCTTTATAAGCAAGAAAAAGATGCCGAGGGTACCTCGTATCATTGGTGTTAGATTTCACCCAACTGAAGTGGAGTTAATCAACTACCTCAAAAGGTTCTTGAGGGGTCAATCTTTCTCGACTCAATGCCCTATTCGGTTTGCAGAAATCTATGGAGATCAACCTCCATCGGTGATTCTTGGAGAAGATAAAGTAGGTTACTTTATTTCACTGTTGAAGAAGCGGAAGAATTCTGATGAAAGGTATCGTCGAACTTGCGCTGATGGGACTTGGACAGGCCAAAATAGTGGTAAACCTATCAAGAATCGCAAGGGATCAACTGTTGTGGGCTTTAGAAGAAATTTAAAATATACTACTAAAGAAAAAAAACAAAACAGTACTATTAGGTGGTTGATGAGAGAGTATTTCGTGGGGGATGATTTCTTCAAGGAAAACGATATTGCTAAGCAAGATTTTGTAGTGTGCCGAATCAAGAAGTATATAAATGAGAAAAAGGTAAACGATGTCGCGATGACAGAACAAGATGTTGCGGGAATTGTCAAAGTTATGTTGCCCGGACCTCAAGAAAACTACTGCAATACACAAGCAGCAATTATGGACGAGACTAAGAAGCTGAACGAAGAACCTGATTGCCAACAAGACATGAATTGTGCTGATGACGTGCTAATAGATATTGACGATTTAATTTGGTGACATATATAATTTGTTGTTCGAAGCAGCATGCAATTAGTTTAATTTACAACTTTATTGAATGAATTAGATGGTGTTTTTTCAATTCCCAATAGTGAGTTCGGAAAGTGCATTCTTTTATGTAATTTGTAAAGCAAAAACTTACCGATATATATAAGTACAAGCGACTTTGAATATTTATTTTTGGGTCATAGATTCTTATAAAAGACTGCGGTACTTCGTCAATTGTAGTTAATTGTTAAGAAACGATGTATGCTGGAATGTTTAATTTTGCCCAAAGAAATCGTTTTCTTCTCAGGAATAAAGGTTAAAGCAGGGAAAAGATTTTATTTTTACTAGATAAAATTGTCTTGTAATAGCATGCAATGGCAAAATACTATAATCAAACCTCTCTATAATGGCAGTGTCTGTCCGAAAATTTTATGGCTGCTATAGTGAGGTGCTGCTATGTATGTATTCTGACATTTGATGTTTAGATTTCATTTAACTGTTATAAACAAAAGTACGCAAAAAATATTATTATTATTTTTACCTTTTATGCCAGTATAAATGAAACCAAAAATACTTGTTAATTTTAAAATCCCAATTGATTTTCATATTTCATTAATTAAAAATTGAAAAGACTAATAAATTACTAAGAAATCCATAGCTAGTTATACCATACCGATAAAGAATAAAAATCTAAGGAACATATGCATTTAAAATTAATTGAAAATTTAAATTTTCCAGTTTGATGTAAGAATTCTAAAATTGTAGGTTGTTCCATAAATTCCAGCTCTTAGTAATAATATAATGCTTGAACTGACGAAGATTTTTGTTCAAACTTTCAGCAAAAGGAAATTCAATAATTTTCCCTTGAAGGCTGTCTAAGAGCTTAATAGTATAATTGAAGATTTTTAGATATTCGTACTTGAAATTTACTGTTACACTCCATAATAATCCGTGCTACTGTGTTAAAACAAGAAAGAATGAGTTAAGAAGGTTCAAGGAAAGTTAATCGAGTTAGTAAGAATATCGTTATATATATGGTTGTCTTAAGTATCTCGAGGTGACATGGTAACCTAAAGGATTTGAAATCGCGTTATGAGTATGTATATGAGGTAATGCGAGTGACCTTTTAAAGTATTTGAGATTATTAGTAATGATATAGAAGATGGACAAAATATATGAACATACTTTTGCGATTGGAGTTTCGTCGAAGCTGTGTGAGTTCTCTAATTATGTTTAAGGTTATTGTGATTCTCTGGACCTTTCGAGATGTGTATATGGATATTTATTGATGTATACAAGTGTGTATATGTATGCATAAGAGGTTACATGAGGTTGGAAGAGGATTAGAAGTTAAACGAAATGAATCGGAACAACTTCAATAAAATCTCGGACCCGATTTTAGTCTATATTGTAGGAGGCATATCTCCTAGTATATGAGGAGTTTTAAGGTGTTTCAAAAGCCTAAAACGAAGTTCATCGAGTCTAGTTTTCAATGAAACAAACCGCTTGTCAAAACGATATCGGGGTAATGATATATGGACGATGAAAGTTGGATGAGCGGGGATTAAGACTTAAATGTTCACAATTTTTCAATTGTGGCCGTGTGGGCCCCACAAACACAAGGCAAAAATCAGATTTTTGTCCATGCTCAGTTGGGGGAACGTGCAAGACCCCTTGGGCAGAAAAATATCCAACTTTGTTGACCAAAAGTTGCATGCCAACTCATTTTTCCCAATGCCACAAATTGAACAAGAGAGAGAAGCTCTCATCTTCTCCAACTAGAGAAAGAGAGCCACGGCTATGGCAGCTCCTCCACCACCAAAAAAAATCAGTTTTCTTCCTCAAATCAACTCCTCATCTAGTGTACAAGAACGTTTAGTAGTTGTTGGAAAGAAACAAGGAGGTGTAGCACCTCAATAGGGTTGAAGATTCGGCCAAAGTGAAGAACAAGTTGTAAGGTAAGAATGTTTATTGTTCTTGTGTTGCATGATGATTTGAATGTATAGTTCATGAAGGTTGTTGTTGGATTGTTGTTGTAGTTGAAGTAGAGAGTGAGCCGTGAGTGTTGGGGAAGCCATGGTTGGTTTCATTTTGTATGTATTGTTGGTGAATTGAATGGGTGTCAACATATGTAAATGAACAAAGATTGTAGAAGTTGGTTTATGATGTTGTATGTTGGTATTGGACTGTTTTGTGAGGGAGTTAGTGAACTGTTTTTACTTGATATTTTGATTGTTATTATCATGAATTTCATGATGGAAATGAAGGTGTTTAATGGTTGGAGTTGAAACTAAAATCGTTTGTGAGTTGTTGTAAGGATTATAGAAATAACGATGTAGTTTAGTTGTGTACGAATTGATGTTGTATTTGTCGTGTGGATAGCTGGTCATAACCTGCTGAAAACATATGAAAATAAGGCATGAAATAATGTGTAAGAATCATAGGTGGTTTGCTTAGCATGTTCGTAAATGTTTGCAAGAATTCCGAACATTGTTTAGGGACTGTTTTGGACATGTTATTGGACTGTTTTGGACGTGTTGTGGTAATGGACTGTTTTCTAAAAAGTTTAAATGAGCCATGTGTTGTAGGCTTTAATGGAATCATGTTTAATCTCCTTGTACATGTATTGAAAATGGATTGAATGTGTTGTGGTTTGGATGAATGGATGAAAATCATGAAGTTGTTATAGTTGTGTTGAAGCCGTGTAAAGGGGCTGTTTTAGGGGAAATTATGGGCTGTTTTGTGCCAAGTTTTGATTGTTGTTGTTATGAACATTGTGGTATATTGTATGTATGTTGAATATGTGAATTTAGGTGTTAAAGAAACAAATCAAATTGAAGTACGCAAGCAGTCCAAAACAGTGGATTGTTTTAAGGTTAGAAGCAAATTAGTGAATGTTGAATATTGATTGTTGCTATGAACGTGTAGTGAAAGTGAAGCTTAATGATTCAAGTTGAAATTGAAATGGTTTGTGGGCTGTTATAAGAATAAATATGATGCTGAAACAGTTCCGATAATCTCATAAGTAATGTTGTAAACGTGTTGTTGTCGTTGTAATTGAAGTTGGAAAATTGCGAAATAGAAACTGTAGTGTTGTGTGTGCTGTTTGGCCGTGAGTATGGGACAGTTTTGAATGATGTATGGACTGTCCAAAGTCCCTTAAATCATGTTTATACAAGTTTGGATTGATACATGAAAGAATGACTAGCAATATTAGCTTGTAGCACTAGGTGGTTTGAATGCGAACGAAACGTCGTCTAAATGTTAGAAAGGGATTGTGAGTGTCAAAATACGTATCGAATTCACTCGTAAACTAATCATAGCTTGTGATATCTTGATATAGGATAAGTACCATTGGGAAGCAAGTACAAGTTATTATACGACTAAACGCTAAAGGTATGTAAAGCCTATTCTTTCTTTCTTTTGGCATGTCCTAGACGTAAGTATGGAACGATATGAACCTTGGGGTAAATTCTACTCTCTAGTTCCATGCATGACTTATGATTCTATATTTCCTTAATGCTATTGTCACAAGCCTACTATATGATTGACTAATGAATGATGTATAGAAGTTCCTACTCTTAAAGAATTGCACAAATAGAGGCATACTTGACTTTCAAAAGCTACACCATGTTAAGTTGGTACATGTACACGAAATCTGAAACGTTTCTTGTTATAATTTGTTATGAGACTTAAAAAGAACTGAATATGAATATTATTTTGACACTTTAGAGCTGGTTAGTGCTTCTCCATTGAGTCTCAAAGAATTAATTGCATATATATGTATGTTTGGTATGTTGCATATCGTGGCAGCCTTGTCGGCTTGCGTAGAAAAATATATGTTGTTGTTTAAAAATTGTAACTCCTCAGGAGACAGGTGCCTACGACATACAAAAAAAAAAAATTAACAGCTTTAAAACAACACCATACCTTTTTATACAAATAAGTTCATGACATACTAGTTATAAATGATTACAGTTAACCGGCAATATGAGTGTCCAATTCGGGCACTAGTCACGGCCTACGGGGTTGGGTCGTGACATTTACTATGTGCATGACATTAATGATGATTATCATAAATATTTTAATATTTTATTTTATAGATAATATATTTCTTACGAAATATTATTACACAGTATTTGAGTGTGGCTGTTATAGAGAGGTAATTTTACAAAGAGTGTACCGCTATAATGAATGTCATTGTTGTTATAGGCAAAATGTTGTTATAGAGAAGTAAAATATAACATAAAAAATCAGTTTCGGAGAAAATCAGACCGTTATAGTGAAATACTGTTATAATGAATGGCAATTATAGAGAGGTTTGACTGTAGATAGTAATCGGTAGTACTAGAGCCTAACAACAATTTGGAACCCCATCTAAATATAAAGAATCACCATTCAAATGGGATTGGCAGAGGTTCAATATGATCAAACACATCCAAAGGGAAGTCATCAATGAAGATGTCGATACAAATGGGACTTAATTGCACATTATCTAATTCAGAACCATTGAACTGTGGGGTGGGAATTCTTGAGTTTCTAATGGCATAGCAAAGTGATCTTTTTGAATATGTGACTCTATTCCAAGTTTCTTCTCATTAGGAGTGAAGTCAAGTTGAAGAAGGTTTGAGTGGCTCAAAAGAAATGGAATTTGGACTCACTAGATCTGGCAAGTTGATCATGTCAGCGTTACCGTTTTTTTTTTTTTAAAAAAAAAACTGTTTTTATTACATAGGGGTAGGGGAAGGGGAAATGGGGAAAGGGATTACAATGTAGGGATTCGAACCCTCACCAACAAGATGAAAGTTCAGGTAGTCAACCAACTAAGCTACTAAATCTCTACGTTATCGATATATATAGGATGATGAGCAAGACATTAATGATGATAGAAGAAACGCAAGACTTTTAGAACTGTTTTCTATGCTTATTCAATAATACCATAGGAATATTTATAACGATACAAATGTAGAGTTAAAGTCCTATTCTGGGAAGGAGTATATATTGTAATAAATATACAGTCAAAGTCCTATTCTATTCTAGGAAGGAATATATATTATAATAACTATACAACCAGTAATTAAGTCCTATTCTAGGAAAGAGATATATTTTGTGATAACTATACAATTATAATATTGACTAACAAATGATTCTTCATGTTCTGTTGATGTGCTGAATTTATTGGGGGAGATTATTGAAAAGTACAAGTTTGGCTGCTAGTGTTGTTATTTTGTGCCTGAAAATATTGTAAAGCTATGCTTCCATTATCCCCAGCCAGTAGGTTCTTGTATTGGCCAATACTACTGATCGTCCATTGCTTCTCACTATACCAATTCTGCATTGAATCGAAAAGCTGTGGCAAAGCACTTGTGCGTGCAAACAAAATACTTGCTGAGGTGTTTCCGAAAAAATATGATTAGTGTTGCGGATGGTCTCTTGATGTAACAGGGAAGGCTATCTGCTGTTGGAAATTTTTATGATGAATTAAATCTCCTTTTGATGTGTTCTCTTGAACTGCAACTCCAATATTTGAGAAGTTTGAGCTCATAGTGTCCAAATTGATCATGGCTTGCTGCTATATTGAGCTGAAACAAAGTCTATGACTATCTCATCTTCAGGTAGTTGTTTGGCAATGAACAGCATAAGCAATCCAAGAAGAGATGGAATCAAAATTCTAATTCCAATTGTTTCTTTAGGCATATTTGATTCTGAGAAAGGGACACAAAGTGCACCCAATCTGCTTAATTAGATAATAAGGCCTTGCACAAGTGGAAGGAGGACAGAGTGTACTTCAACTTGGACAAGATCACTGTGAGATATCTCCTCTGTTGAGCTTGAGCCCGACATTCGCTTTAGCATCCAATGAGTTATTAAGCCATACCAGGCTTACCAGCTAGTTTGCAGAATCAGCTAGCAGAGAGCTCAATAGCCAATTACAGAAAATTTTTGTTTGCGGAACTGGCTGTGAGTAGCCTCTTCCTCAGTCCAAATTGTGGTATCTGCTGATTGAACAACCATAATACAAGGGTCTCCAATGTACAAAACAAGCTCTCTAACGCACAATGTCCCCAAAGGCAGCTTTGCATACGTCAATAATGAGAAAAAATTCTCCAAAAGGTCAGACTTTTCCAGCATGACATGAGGTAAAGCACCGACGTGTAGTAACAATCTCACGAGAACGAATGTGAGAATGGAAAAGTGTGTCAAGCAGGCAAGACTCTATTCACACCAAGCGTGACTCGAAGCTTATCTTTCCTTCTTGTGACATAAAACACGTATCAAGGGGTGTGCATCTCCCAGGTGTATGTGCCGACATTTATGAAAGTCATGAACAACTAGATCACAGATTCAGCCTGACGGAAAAGTAGACTGAGGAGTTGATGAGTGAACCATGCTTCTTCTTCAACTATCAATCTGGGAAGCCCTTCGCCGTCAGCAAGAATTAAGTCAAATATATTATGCCATCATCCATCACAATGACAGCAAAATCAGAAAATGCACAAGGACTTCGATCTAGTTACACCCGAAATAGACAATACAATGTCTACTGATGCCATAGTTCCACTATGTATTGCACCGGTAACTCTATTTCAAGCAACCGCTATAGACCTTAACTGATAAATAAGGTACTTCCCCATAATGTAAGTAGTAGCCCCGTCCATGGAATACATAAATAAATTTATTATAAACACTCCCACTAATTTATTAACGTTCGCAAAAATTTGCAAAATCATCACTGCTTTCAACACCCAAGCATCCACAGCAGCAGTGGCGGAGTCAGAATTTTTATTAAGAGGTGTCAAAATATAAAAAAGTAAATTCACGAAGAAACCAAGGAGTGTCAATATTTCATATATATACATAAAAATAAAAAATTTACCTAGTTACACAGTGTAATTTTCTAACGAAGGGGTGATGTCATATATATACATAAAAAAAAAAAAAATTTACCTAGTTACACAGTGTAATTTTCTAACGAAGGGGTGTCTGACACCCCTCAACTACATGTGGCTC
Source organism: Lycium barbarum (assembly GCF_019175385.1). Classification (NCBI taxonomy): domain Eukaryota; kingdom Viridiplantae; phylum Streptophyta; class Magnoliopsida; order Solanales; family Solanaceae; genus Lycium; species Lycium barbarum. Next base: position 135,687,084 of record NC_083339.1, read on the forward strand.
CGCCACTGCACAACAGTATCAAATGGTATAATCCTTACCATTGGTTCAGGCTCAAAATGGAGAATTGAGCATGTCCTCTTATGATAGAAACAAAAATATCAAAGCCAATTGCATTCACATAACGGGACAACAATTTGCACTGTGAGTACTAGACCAATAGGAAGCAGCTCACCTGAGTTCAGATTTGTTAAAGAGTTGAAATTGGTGAATAATCGTGGGGTGTGACCAATAGAATCCGATCCGCATTTGGATAGAACCCCATTTGTAGAAGCAAGAAAATGTAATTGAACATCCCTAAATATTGGTTCTTCAAGTATTTCTAGCTGATCTAGACCTTGTTGAGTGTGAAAAGTAAAGCAACTTCAATGAAATTTGTGAATTGGTTAAACAAACTCAGTTTCATATATTTGTGGACTTTCATTATCAAGTGGAAAATGAAGTAACATACACGTAGTCACATTTTCAGCTATTAATTATGGTGCTAGCCAACATAGTGTTACCCAGCAAATAACAAGGTAATTGTAGATGGACCAATAAGACAAGTGCAACACTTGGGGTCATCATATTGAGGTAGCGAACAATCAGAATCACCATTGTATCGGTCAATTAACATTGTCCTCAAGAGTCAAAATCGGGAAATCGAGCTTCAAGACATTATAAAACATCCAAGTAGTCGTCTAGTGATAGCTATTTGACTAATAGTTGATCCCCACGCACATTATAAATGCGTTTTGTATTTCCATTCATGCAAATTCACCCCATCCCTTATTGATCATTAGACGCCTTTTGACATCTCAAGTTATATATATACTACTATTCATTATGATTGTTATATACTTCTATTCATTATGATTGTTATCACTAATATGGGAGATCAAAACACAACAGAAGAGGAGTTTATATTGTATGGTAATAATGTTTTATCAAAATAGGAATGTTCTACAACGTAACAATTTGTCACCACATCCGCCACATTCAGCCTGTTTGGATGGGCTTATGCCTATAAGCTGCAAACAGCTTATAAGCTAAAAAAAATAAGTTGGGGTAGTCTAACTTATTTTTTTTTTTTTGCTTATAAGCTGCTTTAGATAAGCTAAGTCAAATGGGCCCAATTATTTTTTTGAGTTTATTTTAAGCACAAAATGACTTTAAGCTGGCTAGCCAAACACTCAAAAAAAATGAAAACATCTTATAAGCAACTTATAATCAACTTATAAGTCAATCCAAACGGGCTCATTATTAGCTTTCTAACCGTGACATTATGTTGGTGTACCAACACTTGGGCTTCCCTGATGATATTATTAATATGAAATGGAGGGGTGATACAATTATTCAGCATATCAACCCCTAGTTTAGAGTCACATTCCAGAATAATTGGTTCTACTAAAGTCCAGGAAGCGCTGCCGTTGCTTCTACATTATCATATACGAAGTGTATAATTGGTTAATGGTGAACAGTCATGCAACAACATAAAGTTCTTTTACACTTAAGTCTTAACACATCCAAGGTCAATAATAAAGATCATCTCAGACTTTAGCTAGTTCCTTGAATATTTTCAAATGATTCATTATAGGCAGATACTTTAGTAACTACTTTTTCGAAGGAAATATCGGATGGTATTTCTTATGATTCTACTAGTTCTTTTTCAGACAATTAAGGGGCAATAATACCCTTTGGCTCGTAATATTGCACTTATTCTCTGTTTTGCTTATATTATCAGTATAAAGTCACGTTGTAGATATTTTAAATCTTATATCAATATTGATTTGTCGAATCAAGTTAATTCCAGGAAAAGGGTGTTTCGAGAAGTATATGCATGATGTTAAATTCTGAAATTAAAGCTAGCCCAAGATCTGATTTACAGCTAGAGTTGCAAAAGTCACGAATTACGTTTACTTTTTCTTTTGTTTACATTAGGGTATAAACTATCATTTCCATTTTTTTTGTGAAAAAAGCTTTTAATTCAGAAATTTCCTATCCGATGCACTAATTGAATTTTTTTAATGTAAAACTCAAGTAAAAATCTTTTAAATGAAAAAGAGGGAAGTATAAGTCACCTTTCCTTTTTCTTCTGTTATAAAACAAATTGTAAACTAAAAATTTAATTTCCTATTGGATGAATGAAGTTAAAGAAATAAAATGATTTTTGAAAAAGAATGGGTAAGTGAATTGTAAATATTAGGAAACAAAGTAATTACTTGAGTGCCAAGACGAGCCTCCCCTAAAGATCTAACACACTTTTCTCCCCCCTAGTTGTGTTGGAATTAACATGATCATCTCTTGTAAATATTAGGAAACAAAGTAACTTGAGTGCCAAGCCCAACCTCCCTTAAAGATCTAACACACTTTTTCCCTCCTAGTTTTGATGGAATTAACATGATCAGCTACCTATATATAGTCCATCACTTTACTTATAAGTTTCCGCCATTCGTTTAGGGTTTTTGAGGGAACTCTTGAACGCCATTGAAGGGCTTCGTTTTGCGGCACGTAGTCAAAGTAAGAAAATTAGAGAGACCATGTCGTCGGTACTTGCTGCACGCCGGCATGTCCAGGGTGTACGTTTTCACCCTACTGACGCGGAGCTGATCAACTATCTTAAAAGGTTCTTCAAGGTCCAACATTTTTCGAGTCAGTGCCCTATCCAGTTTGCGGATATTTATGGAGATCAACCACCGTGGGAGATATTTGGAGCCTCTGAAGAGAAAGTTCGCTACTTTATTGCTCCGTTGAAGAAGCGGAAGCGTGAACATATAAGGTTTTGTCGAACTTGCGCCAACGGGACATGGAAAGGCCAAACCAGTGAAGAACCTATAAGGAACCGCCGTAAGGGTACTGTGGTAGGGTTTAGAAGAAGTTTGACGTATGAAACTAAGGAACGGGGGCAAAACAAAACTTGGCTGATGAAAGAATATTTCGTCGCGGATGAATTCTTTAGGGAAAACAATATTCCTAAACAAGATTATGTCATCAGCCGAATCAAGAGGAAGATAAAAGATAAAAAGGTGAAGGATCATGCGGTCACTGCTGTGGAGGAAAACGATGTTGCGGGAAATATTGAAGCCATGTTGCATGGACCTGATGGCAACTGCACAACACAGCCAGCGGAAAATCAAGTTATGGAAGAGCCTGATCAGTGGGACTCAATTATCGACAGGGTTTGTGATGAACACAATGATGTGGTTGAGAATATAAAAACTTTGCGTGGGGAATATGATAACCAAAACACAACATGGAGTAATACTACCTTGGAACAAGAAGCATGTGATCACGGAGCTAATCATCAGACTGATATTATTGGAATAAGCGATGAATTCCGGGAAGCGATGAATGGAATAATCGAACACCTTAATGCTCCTGATGATTGGTTGCAGCTTGATAATCAGTCTACACTTCTACTAGATATATACGCATCAGAATATTTAATATGTTAATTAGCCCGAACTCTTTCATTTGATGATTCTATATTGTTGTTTTGTTTTCTTAAGTCCCAACAATGGGTGCAGAAACTCTTTGCCATATCTTTTGATGTATGTATGAGCTGAATAGCTTGCTTAAATACAAGTACTTCATCAGTTTTTGTTATAGAATAATTGCGTTGCAAGCTTGTAAGTTGTAACGATGCTATTCATTAAATAGATACTGAAAGTGATAGGAAATAAATGATCCAGTTTTGCCCAGAGAAATAAATGTCGATGTTATTAATGGTTCTTCGTTTCACTTCAGAAGAGGATCGATTTCGACTCTTTTTTTTTTTTTTCCGACAAACTGCAAGATTGTTTCCTTTTTCACGGCTAAAATGTTGTCTAGTATCGCATGAAATAGATTCATCAGTAGGCATGTTTTAATCCGTTTATTCTGCTTTCTAAATTAGAAATAAGGAGTACTATTGGTGGCCTAAGAGAGTTAACTCGATTTTTTTTTTTTTTTTGAACTCAATTCTAGCTAATTGTTAAGAAATAGTTTATGTTTGAATGCGGATACCGAACAGCCATAAATATAAAAAATTATCCTGAAAGTGCAGTTTAAGTTTTCCCAAAGAATAAACGTTGAAGCAGGGGAAAAGACACCAAAACGTTTTCTCCATGATTGCATTATTATTGCTCAGTTACGTTTTCAAGGATAGGATATATATTTTTCTATTGCGTGTATCATATATACAAAACAATAGAAAAATTTAAATCTTTTTTCGACTTGTTGTTCATTCTCTTCCTTAGATAATGAAATGGAATAAATTTGTTATATCCCATATTTTTATATGTCGAGTTATTCGCAAGAGAATCGATTCAAGTCAAAGATGGGATCATTTTCGGATACGAAATAGGAACCTTTAAATTTCAGTTTTAATTAGAACCTAAATTGTTTACAAATTTTATTTTAGTGTAAAAAAAAAAAAAAAAAATATATATATATATATATATATATATATATTATTGGAGATTAGGGATTAATTAATTGTGATTAGATTATTAAGTAAAAATTTGTGATTAATTAAATTAATTAAGCTTAATTATTGAAAGTGGGCCCCACCCGAAAATTAAAAAAAAAAGGAAGAATGACAAATCAAAATAATTGGTGAGTCATTAAAAGGGGGGGACGTGTCCAACTAAGAGACATCATACATATAGTTGAAGACCAACTTGATGAATTTACTTTCACTTTGCAAACAAAAAAAAAGACTTAGAAAAAAAAAAGAAAGAAAGAAAGGACATTGCCATGGCTGCCAACCTCTCGGCCAGCCATGGTTGATGAGGAAAAAAATAATTTTGCATGTTTTGATCAAGTCTCAAGTTGAATTACAAGTTCAAGGAGGTGATAGCAACATTGGATTTTAAGTTGGAGAAGAAGAAATTGTAAAATTGGAGCAATATTGAGCGTAGAAATTCCTCCGAGAAAAATTTGGTAAGATTTTCTTATTTTATGGTGTAATTGTGTTAAGAGTGTTGTAATGGAATTATTAAAATTGGATTGGACGAAATTGGAAGTAAGAAAATGTATAAAATTGTTGTTATAGGAAATCGTGGGTTGAAATGGATTTAGAAAAGTTGTTGGGTTGTTAGAATTGTTATGGACTGAATTGTGAGAATTTTATATGTATATCTCTGTTGTTGGTATTTCTGTGTTAACAGGAGAATAATTGGAAATTCGGGTTAGGCGAATATATAGGGGAAATGCTGCCCGATTTTCGTTAAGTCCTTAAATAATGAAAAACCCTTAACGAGAAAGTATAAGCCAAAGAATAAATTCTATAAGCGATGGGCTACGGATTTGTGGACTAGAAAGTATAGTTACTAACGATAACGTTACTCTTATATTAAATAGGCTAAAAGAGCGACAAGGCGAACGGGTTTGCGAATAGTCGCTAACAGGTATGTAAAGCTGTCCCTTCTTTCTTTTGGCATGTCTTAGATCTAAGTGATGAATGATATGGACTTTGGGGTAATTCTATTCATAAGTTTTGAGTGTGATTTTATGATTCTTATTCACTTCTTGATGTTAGAACTCTCAAGTGATTGAGCCTCCCTCTTCAGTTTTCTGTACGTTGGATAATAATCGATATATATCAGTTCCTATTCTTAGGAACTCTATGATAACTAATGTCCGGACTTCTATAAGATGTTTCATACTATATTGACATATGACTATGATTCCTAAAGCTCTTCGGTAGACTTTATGATGACATTCGAGGGATGTTCGATATGTTTTCGAGTGACATTCGAAAGGTATTTAATATGACTATTGTCTAAATTTTCAAATGACAGTTCGTGTTGATTATTCCATTGAGTCTTTGAAAATGTTTTAATTTGCATATGGTTGCTCACTACTCCACTCGTGCGTGTCTCAGTATGTCTTTCACTGAGTCCCGGGCTAGGATATGTTATCGTGCATAGTTCCACTGCATTGTTCACCGGGTCCCTTACTAAAGGGCCGGAATATGATATATATATATATATATATATATATATATGATGGAGTTATCTTGTGTTATGGTATTATGCTGTGTTTATGGTGTTATGCTGTGTTATGGCGTCAAAGCCGGGGTGGCGACCATATTTACCGGGTCCCATAATGGGCTTGATATGATATATGATATGACATGCATGATTTATGTTTCAAAGGGCAAGTGCTTGGTATTCTGGGCATTGTACTTGTTTTCTGTACACCTTATTTCAGTTATGATCCTTTTTACTGTATTTCATGTTTTATATACTCAGTACATATTCCGTACTGACCCCCTTTCTTCGGGGGGCTGCGTTTCATGCCCGCAGGTGCAGATACTCGCTTTGGTGATCCGCCAGCTTAGGATTCCCTTTCTGCTGTCTTGGAGAGCTCCGTTGTTCCAGAGCCTAGATTTTGGTACAGACTTTCTGATGTATATATATATGTATGTTTGTCTAGGGGTACGACGGGGCCCTGTCCCGTCATATTGCACTGTTGAAACTCTTAGAGGTCTGTAGACATGTATGTGGGTTGTATCCAGATTTGATCAGTCGTGTCTATATGGTTACTGTGGATGTTCTTTCGTTATAACAGTCTTGCCGGCTTGCATAGATTATCGTTTTGTAGTGGCAGCCTTGTCTGCTTGCGTAATACAATGATATATACAGTGACAGCCTCGTCGGCTTGCGTATGTTATTACGATGTGATTGATTGAGGACCTATAGTATCAGTCCGATAATGTTTGATAGGTACATATGGGTGTCCAGCTCGGACACTAGTCATGGCCCACGGGGCTGGGTCGTGACAAAATTATAGACAGAATTCCTTAGAAGTCAGATACTAGCTAGTGAATACATACGTACATAATGCATGCAATATTAGACATAACAGTGAAAGAAGAATCAAGAGAACATATGCAGAACTCATCTTATTTAAATGTAAATCAAAATTCAAAAGGTATCTGATTCGGACATGAATTCAATGCAACAGAAAAATGTTAACTTTGGCTTATATATCAATGTATCTAATGTCCTTGAAGCTGCTGTGCAAACAAAAAATTAATGTCTCGCCATCTTACTCACATGGTGAAAATGTCATATGTATTCCCGGCCCACGCACACTTGTGCAACCCGGGAGGTCAATTGAATACCTTTGGTCGGAAACTATAATGTGTATATAGGTCAAGTATTATCTTTGATACATATATATTTGATTTTCAACACCCCTTCATGAACATCTTTAGTAAATTTCCTAGTTTCACCACTGTGTGAAATTCAAATTTGAACCAACCTTTGGTTTCAGATTGTTTGAGAAAACGTATTATGTCTACTATTGAGGCCAGAGACAATCAATAATCTTCGTTTTGGAAAATAAAAAAGTTCTAACTCGCGGTTTAGAAGTACTCCGTCCGTCAGGGATCTAGTAGTTCAGTTGGTTAACTACCTGAGCTCTCACCTTGTTGGTGAGGATTCGAATCCCCACATTGTAATCTCCTTCCCCTACCCCTATGTAGTAAAAATAATTTTTGTACCTTGTCGGTGAGAGTTCGAATCCCCACATTGTAATCTCCTTCCCCTACCCCTTATGTAATAAAAATATTTAAAAAAAAAAAAAAGTACTCTGTCCGTCTCAATTTTTTTGTCACGCTTTGTTTTTTGAAACGTCTCAGAAAGAAATAACTTAACTTTAAAATTTTCATTTTACCTTTAATGAAACGATTTACAGCCACACTAATGTTGACACCCAATTTTGTCCCTCCTTTATTTAATTTACCCGGGTTTTTAAATTTACTAACGAGCTAAATACTTTATTTTTCGCGATATTTTATTGCTACTACTATTAATATCACTACTTTTATTTTCAATATTATGAGCATTACTTTATCACAAATTTTAAAAACAGTTAGTCATCGTTTCGTTTTCGGGTTCCGATTCGTTAAATTAATTACAAGACAACACTTTGCAAAATATTTATTTTTTACATATTAATTATTTATTGTCTTTACATAATATATATTTTACCAGTTACTAAATTAGAAGCCCGAAGATAATTAAATAGCGGAGGAAGGACCAACAAATTAATGGCCCAAAATACCAATACAATATTATTCCCTATCCAAATAAATAACCTACATTTTTATACCCAACCCACATTTTAAACCCCACATTTTCAGACCATGTTTAAATTAATGGGCCAGCCCAAACGGACCAGCCCATTACCCGCGACCCGACCCAGTCCAATTCTCTTTTCTTTACCCTAATCCCATTTCTCCTTCTTTCTTTCGACTTCCGCCTCCTTCATCGTCTTCTCCCTTTTCTCTTTTCTCTCCGCCTCATCTCTCCCTTCATCTCTTTCGCCGCCGCTCCTCCTCTCTCCCCTTCCTCTCTCTTCATCGTCGTTCTCTTCCTCCCCTTCACCCTAAACCCTAGCCGCCGCACTCACACCCCATTGTTTTCTCCACCACTTCTCCTTCTCTCTGACACCTCCACACGCCTGTTCCCCACGTTCTCCCCACCACACCTCTGCCATCTCCATGCGTCTGTCACCTTTGTCCCCCACGCCTCACGCTCCTCTTTTTCCTTTTCATCATCACCACCGCTCATCTCTATGGAGAAAGCCCTATAAATAATCCTAGTTGAATCAGGAGATGGAGGGGGGAGGAAAAAACAATCCGAACATCGAAAAGGGATCTGAAAAAAGGAAAACCCCCACAAACACAAGTTTTAATCAACAAAGACAGCGAACGATTACTCTTTTTTTCGTTAAAACTTTAGTTTCTTCAACCGATTTCGAGCTCGTCGAGTTCGAGTATAGATTCGACGCGTCGACACCCACTTCACTGCACCAACAAAAGGTCAGTATTATCTTCTTTTACTCTTGCCATGTTTGCTCAGATTTCAAGGTGTATATTAGTGATTCTGTGATTATGTGGGGCTGTAGTTTGTGAGGTGCTCATTCATGTCGTAGATGTCATTAGAATACGGATTCTTTTCCATTTAGATCGTATAAGCTAGAATCAGTAATTCTCTTGGCATCAGGTTCTGTTCCAACTATTTGTAGTCGACTTGGCAGCTTAGTTCATTTTGGGGTTCTATAGGTTATCTATGTCATTTAGTTGAACAAGTCGATTAGTGTAACACTCATGGCAAGATTTAAATGCAGTCAGTACCCGTAAACTCGTGCCGATGTTCTGTTGAAGTCTGATAATAGTGTTTGAAATCACCTGTTGACGAAATCTGTCAGTCGTGTGCCATATGACTTAAATGTGATTCTGTATGGTTGCTTCATTACATATATGCTTGTTTGCCTTTGTTGTGTCTGTTAAGCTGGGAACAGATGTATAAACTTTATGAGAATGAGTAAGCCTGAATGTTGTCTGTCTTCAGTTCCATAAAAAGAATTTCCTATAAGAGCATAATGTGAAAAGAGAATTAATCTCAGACACCTGTTTCATCTTGTTTGGTATTTAATTTTGCTTTGTGTTCGTATGATTAGTTTAGCTCGTTTGGTAGATGTTGTTTAGTTTGGCATGCTAGTCTATTAGATTAGTATATTTTTAGATCAGATTAGTTGCATTTAATCCTGCATGATCTCACCATCAACTCAGCTGCTAGAATGATTAATCTCAATCTATCATCTCACAAGTTTAGCTTATTGTCTTAGCTTAATTATTAGACTAGCCTTGTGGTATTTCCTAGTCTAATCTGGGTTTCTGCTTCATAATGGTTGCTGTGTGTGTAAATCAGTTCATTTTATTGATATTGTTTGGTTTAGCCCAAACTTATCCACGCCTAATTTAGCTAGTCTGTTCAGATTTTCTCCCTGTTTAGTATTACTGGTAGTCTGGTTGGGCATATAATTATGGTATATTTGTTGAATAGACTTTGCCCAAGCCTGTGAAACTTGACTTATTTAAAAGGGATAGACATATTTCTGTTGTATACTCATAGAAGCTTAGGTAATAAGGCTGTAACTCCTTCCTCTCACTCAATTAGTTAAAACCAGATAGAAGAGGCAGAAGATAGTGCAGTACCAAAATCTGCCCTGTTCCTTCCTTATGCTTTCGAACTTTAACAAAGAGGATTTAACTATTTTAACCTGCGTGTGCCCTTTTGAAAAATATGAAAAGGTGTTAACCTTGCCTATAATTAAATAGACTGAATTTTCTCTGGTTATGATGGGTCCTCTTTAGATTTCATATGGGCCAACATTTGGGTTTTAATGAATTTCAGTTAATGTTCTAGAATTCCATTATCATGTTTAAAAGGGCTGTTCTATTAATGTTTGACTTAATTTGGTTCAGGAGCAGCCACTGATTTCTGCTTGAATCTTACCTTGTGCTTTTTTATATAATCCATTCCCCAACTTGAGATTAAATGAATACACAAAGCTGTTTCAGTTGATATTCTGGAGTCTGTTTGGATTTTAAATATTCTTATATGCCAAGTTGCCCTGTGTGTGGAGAGTCTTTATTTGGTAGAAGTGTTCAATTTGCTAGTTAGCACTATTGGACTTAGAAAGAAGTGAGACATTTTGGGGATTGCTAAGACTCGTTGGCAAATTCATTTGCTGATCTTAAGAGATCGTTAAGTCATTTCTGTAATCAGTCTGCTCTCTTCAATGTGTTGTCTTACAAAGCTGCTATGAAACTTATACATAGGATATACAGGTATTATGTTTGGTATATGTTGCCCTGTATATAGGGTATTACATGCTTGTGCGTCTTGATTTGAGTTTTGAAATGGAAATGTTATCTAGATGAATCCCTGCTGCCATACATCACTTTGGCCAAACATTGTTGGCTAGTGTAGGTTATTGCTCAATCGATATAGGCTGTTATTCAGTTGCTTGCGCAGCTAATAAACTCTTTATGTACCTCTGATCTGAACATGGATCCATTATGTTGGTCTAACTGCCTTTCTCATTACATAATACACCCTGTTTTAGTTGAAAGCTGTTGGACCTAAGCTATGAATCTGCCCAGTCTTAATTAAGCTTAGCAAATTCCTTTAGAACTTCAATACGTTTCCCCTCTAAAACTGGTTTAGCCCAAATGCATGAATAAGTTAGAATGAATCTGCGAGTTTTTTTGAGTTATCATATTCCTTATCAAATCCTTATCATATTTTAGTTGTGAGATGTTTCTTCTATATCCCTTCGTTCATTAAAACTCCACTCATATTCTGTCAGCCTAAAACAGTTTCTCCTATACAGATCTCGATCCATTTTAACTTTTATTATCACATTCTGGTTTTGTTTTCTCTGATGAATTTGTTGAAATTCTGAGGTTTGACATTTTAAGTATTTAGTATTGATTTCGTGTTTCAATCGTCTGTTCAGAGCTGTGTGTTTCTGATTGCTGCTTAAATTGAGTGGTCTGATGTTTGTACCTATTTTCAGTGTTTTTTTTTTCCCTCACCGACTGTGTAACTCAGTACAAACACATGAGTCTAGTGATTAGATCTTAATCTAGGCTTCAACGCAAATGAAAATACTTTCTTCACATACGCTCTTGTGAAATACATGTTTGAATCTATACGAAAGAAAGGATCACTGCAGCTTACTAGTATGCAAAAAATGATACTTAATCAAGGGTTTTATTAATGAAAGAAAAGAAACTAAGTTGTGCAAGATTCCAATGTTTGACATAGCATCCACATCCTGTACAAAGAAGGTTGCGCCAAAGGATATCATAGAGGCAAGCTAAAGTTAAATATTTCTCTTTCCCTAAAACTTATATGGTTCCTTTGGGTCCAAACTGTCTACAAATGCTATTCTGATTTTCGTGAGTCCATTTTGTACTTTTTCACATCTGTTTTGGCTGGTCGTATTTGATATGGGAATTCGTTTGTTTCTTCATATTGCTTACATTACAGTAAATGCAATGTTTTGAATTTGTTTGGCATATGTTCTTTAACTTTCTTCCTTATCCTTCACAATCGTTCTAATCCCACTTTTCTTTCTTTTCTTTTGCATGACACACCGGAGCCGAAGAGTCTCATTTTGAGACTTAACGACACCGCTACCGCATGAAATTCGCAGCCATATACTAAATTTACTAGGCCAAAGCCCAATAGCGAAATAGACCGCAGCAGCAGTCCGGAAAATGGGCCTAACCTCTTTACTCTCTTTCTTAATTTTATTGTTGTGTATTTTGTTTGATTTGTATGACTAACATTCTGTTTATTAATTTAGATACACTTTAGTAACATTAAGGGTTTTAGCTTAGTTATGGGTAGTTAATTACTTACAAATTACATTCACTTCTATTTTTAAAACTATTTATAGTACCTATAATATTTATTTGAGTAATCGATTTTCAAAATAGCATGACTACATCTTTGGCTAACGGAATAATAATTTATGCTTACTATCTTAGAAGTTTTAAAACGTCACGAATTTTGCATGACATTAGCTCATCCTAAATAAAAGGCAAACTAATTTAACGGATAACTCTTTTACTTTAAGTTCATTTCAAACACTTGAAATACACATTCGCTGAAACATCAATATAAATCTTGCAATAACTCTACAAATACATTTTAATTTGCTAGTTAGCGTAATTCATATTCGGAATATATATGAAACATCACTCATCCCATTTCTTTTGGTTTATTTATAATTAAACTCTTATTAAATCACTATATTTTCTACAAGTATATTTTAAAACATTATTATTATACTTTCGTTTAAAATTTCAACAACATTTATAGGTCGTATTTCAAAATAGCATTAAAAGTACCTTTTTTTACAAATTATTATTATTTTTTACAAGTTCTATTTTAAATAGCATTCTTACATATTTATCTATAACTTTAGTCATACTTACAAAGCTACTTTCTTTTTCTATAATATTATATTTACACCTAGCCTAATTAAATTTTAGTCCAGTCGGTTAACCATTGTTAATGGGTCTTAAAGGATGCCTAATACCTTCCCTTTAGACTAATTGAACCCTTACCTAGAATCTTAAATTTCGCAGACCTTAAACAGAGCTAACTTTAAACATAACTTTAATAAATTTAGGTGTCCTAATTCACCATAAATAATTAGGTGGCGACTCCTTAACAAACCAAAAAAAAAAACAGGAATCTCCAATACGTCATACTTCTACTTTAACCTTCGGGTTAAAAATGGGGTGTGACAGCTTGGCGACTCCACTGGGGAATCACTTAGGTTCTAACCATAACAGACTTAGTTTAAATAGGCTTTGTGTGTTTATTTGGAATCACTTTATTTATTTGTTAACTATTTTTACATGCTATTAATTGTTTGTTTGATATAAACTGTTTGTTTTGATATAAACTGTTTATGTGTTACTGCTTCGATAAATTGTCATTCCGTTCATATTTCCTCCACTTTTGGAAATCTCACACTATCACACGTACACGCGAGGTGTGCTTAGCGCACCCGCAAATTTCTTCGTAGAATCCAAATCTTAGGAGAGTTGGCGCGTGCGCGGGGGTGTCCGAATAACGGTGACCGCGTAGCCTTCTCACTCGAGTAGTCCACTCGGGAACCTTGCGTCTAGTAAACCCACTCCTAGTCAACCTAGGATAGGGCTAAACCAACACCTTTTATTAAGAGCATACATTTCATATCCTAGGAGGTTTAATATCCTTGGTGTATTAAGCCCATTAGATGACTTTGTCCAAACGTCCAAGCGGGTTCACGACCCCGAGTGACACCAATCATACTTTATGTGCATGTTTGAAGGATAACTGTGCCTAAATATTGACTACTTGCTCTAATTAATTAAACTTTAGGAAGGAGGGAATGATTAACATTTCTATGACAGGTATGCATTTGCATCGGAGTGCAACAAATGACGAAGATCAAGGACATCGCAAAACGGAGCTGAAATTTAGAAATTAGGAAATTTTATTTAGATTAGGAAACACTTTACGTTGTATTCATTTGACGTATAATAAATGTTATATTATTTTTTACTTTATTTTTTTGAGAAATAGAATTTGTCTAATTAATTAAAAGCAACGGGATGACATATTATGACACACTTTACCCTTCAAACAAACGTTAGGCCTACCTCTGGCACAAAGAGGTCACATGCATGTTAGGACACGTTGTTGCTTGATATGCTTGTTTGACAACTTGTTTGACTCTATTTGATGAATTATTTGCTACATGACTTACTTGACTTTACGTGATAATGACTTTACCTAGATATGTTCATGAGATTAACATCGTTTATACTGTATGTCTATTTTATCTTATTCCCGAACAGAGAGTTGATTCGTGTTGACGCTCGATGGCCGACCATCCTTACATCACGAGGTCAAAGACGTCATCGTTACCTGAACGTAGTTGGGCTGTCCAAGGAAATGAAATTACTATGTCTGATCCGGCCGCATCTGTTCCAACTGGTGTAGAAAACCTCGTGATCGCTAGCGATCCGCCTGAAACTTCTGAACATGGAACTGCTATTCAACGGGATGAACATATCGCCCGCCTGACTCAAGAAATTGAGAATCTACGTGGAGAACTAAATCGGGTTAGGGACTTGACCAATTTATCCATCACACTCCAAAATTCACCTTCTGAACCTAGCAATACTGCACCAGAACCACCTCGTTTCCCATCACTCGAATCCCCAGTTCCTGAGCATTTTCCTCCCCAAAACAATGCACCTACCAACAGCAACTTACCTCCGATCATCCCCGCAAATCCACCAAATCCATCATCCGCCTATACTCCCCTGCAAAGTCAACCACCCACCTACACTAACTATACTCCTCCACAAAATCAACCACCCACCTACACTACCTACACTACTCCTAATCCACCACCCGTCAACCCACCAAGTCAATCGCTAGTACACACTCCCTATGTTCCTTTGCCCACCAACACTAATTCTCCACCTATAACTACTCCTCTAAACCCACCGAATCAACCACCTATAAACACCAATTACAACACACCACCTCTTGTCCAAAACACCCCCATCATCCAAACTTATCCAACCCAGCATATGCACGGGGCACACTTTGTCACCCCAAATGCACAATGTGTTCCTCCGGTATATGCCACAGAAACACAAACCTTCACCAACCCAGTAACGGTCAGGTTCCAACCCGAGGTAGATCAATACGAAGAAATGGAAAGGGATGCAAAGGCAGGGGCAGATAACATACTACTAAAAGAGATCCACAGTCTCAAAGAAGCAATGAGGAACCTTCAAGTTGCTAGAGGAACTAAGAGTGTAGAATATGAGGATCTCTGTGTCCAACCTGACGTCGATTTACCCGTAGGCTACAAACCGCCAAAATTTGATACATTCAATGGAACAGGCGACCCTCATACACACTTAAGGGCTTATTGTGACAAACTGGTTGGAGTGGGCAGAGACCAGAGCATAAGGATGAAGCTCTTCATAAGAAGCTTATCTGGCGAAGCACTTACTTGGTATACACAACAGGATGTCCGTAAATGGCGTGGTTGGAGTGACATGGCGCAAGACTTTATGGACAGGTTCAGTTTTAACACCGATATCACACCAGATAGAGTTTACATGACTAAGTTAACCAGGAAGTCAACTGAGACGTTCCGCGAATATGCGTTACGTTGGAGGTCAGAAGCGGCCAGGGTTCAACCTCCGATGAATGATAGGGAAATGACTGCTACCTTCATTGAATGCCAGGCTGGCATATTTTACGAGAAAATGATAGGTATGATGGGACAAAAATTCACAGAAGTTGTTCGAATGGGAGAAGCACTGGAAGAAGGAATCAAATCGGGGAAAATTCAGGATCTTATTGCTCTACAAGCAATGAACAAAGCTATACAATCTGGTTCTATCAACGGGATTAAAAAGAAGAAGGAAGATGTCGCTGCAGTCATGAACGCTCAAGGACATGAGCCGAGCCAAGCCATTCCTTACTTTAACCACCCACAACAAACTTTCCGCCCTTACCACTACCCTGAACCCTACCAAGCTCCACTACCTCCTTACCCCGTTTACAACACCCAAGCAAACTACTACCAACCCCGAGCGCCTCCGCATCAAAACCCACGCCCGTATCAACCCAACCAAGCTCCAACTTACCAAAATCGATCACATACTATACCTAGAGCCCGTCCAAACCCTGACACCAAAAACACCCGCAATTACACTCAGATCGCTGAACCCTTGGCTCAATTGTTCGAAAGAATGAAAGCAGCAGGCATAATACAACCGATTGAAGGAAAAATTCCCGAGCCTATCCCAAAATGGTTTGATGGTTCCAAAAGCTGCGCATACCACTCTGGAGTTGTTGGGCACGCCACTGAAGATTGCTATGGGCTTAAAAACAAAATCGAAGCCCTGATTAAGGAAGGAGTAATTCAGCTCGCTGAAGCTAAGCCCAATGTGGTCAACAATCCTTTGCCTGCTCACGAAAATACCAAGATTTAGAGGAGTCCAGTGCGGAAAGAGTCAGATCAACAACTTTGTCGCTCTCGTGGGAACAATCCAATACAACTACTCGCAACACCAAGGCACTGACAATATGGGGCGCCGAACCAGGAAAGACTCTGAAGAATTGGACTTGTACTCCGTCCTCGATCCGTCGGGAGCCTTGGTAGCATGAACATGTAGTGAACTTGTTTTCTTTTATTGATGCTTAAACCGTACTCAAAATTTTGTTTGTTTTGCTTCACCTTGTGGAAGCTTGAATTGCAAAACTATGAATGCATTTCTGATTTTTCTTAATCATCTATTTTCTACTTTATTTATCAAAACTGTCAACTCTACGATTGTGACATAAAATGTACGAATAGACAACACACATTCCGAGAGAGTAACAAAGAAACTAGGGGGACAAGACAAGATTCCACTCACAAGAATTGAAATAGCCGATAGGTGATAACATAAGCCTAAAAGCTAGCAATTCAAGAAGAAATCAAAGTACGACATTAGGTTAGACAACCTAGTTTGCAACCTTTCCTTTAGTTGCGAACTACGCTTGACCTGATTCCTCGGTGGATACGTAGGCAGCCCACATAGGGACTCGGTCATACTAGGTTAGAATTTTTCCCATTGGCATGCATACGAACTACGTTCCGACCTGATTCCCATGGGGGATACGTAGGCAGCCCACATAGGGTTCGGTTGCTTTTAGAACAAAAGTCCAAAATATCTTATGCTTACGAACTACGCTGACCTGATTCCCATGGGGGATACGTAGGCAGCCCACATAGGGTTCGGTTGCTTTATAACAAAAAAAAACCATATTTTTATGAACCATACGAACTACGCTGACCTGATTCCTTTGGTGGGATACGTAGGCAGCCCACAAAGGGTTCGGTTGCTTTACAAAAAAAAAAAAAAAAAAAAAAAAAAAAAACCAAAAAATATCTTATCCATACGAACTACGCTTGACCTGATTCCTCGGTGGATACGTAGGCAGCCCACATAAGGACTCGGTCATACTAGATTAGATTTTCCCATTTTGCATGCATACGAACTACGTTTTGACCTGATTCTCATGGTGAGATATGTAGGCAGCCCACATAGGGTTCGGTTGCGCTATAACAGAAAATTAAAAAAAAAAAAAAAATCCTTACACAAAGACTATCAACATACAGACCCGTCACCCCTAGATAAAATCCAACAAACCCTTTACCCTAGATATAACAGAACTACGCCAACCTGATTCCCTTGGTGGGATACGTAGGCAATCCACATCGGGTTCGGTCCCTTTATTAAATTTCAAACCATTCCTTATGTACCTTACGAACTACGTTCTGACCTGATTCCTTGGCGGATACGTAGGCAACCTATATAAGGTTCGGTCACACCACAACATAAATTTAGCACACCCTTCTGAACCCAAAACTGGGGCATATTTTGGAAAAGATATAGACGAAAGAACGGTTGGACATCGACAAGATTAAGGCTGTCAGACAGGAAGTATTATAGACCAATTACTTTAGAAGTGTCACAATCCGAAGTTGGCAGAATATTTTACAACTTACATACATAAATTTACATATATATCTTTCCTTACGTACATACATTTACATATACATATTTCACAACTTATCTACATATAGTTACATTTCCTTATACATATACTTACATACCTACCTTCCAAATGAAATACTTTCTTTCAATCATTTTCACTACTGTTCATCTACCGAGGCTTAAACAGAGGCTACAAGATCCAAACAAACAGGATGAATGGAGCGCCAACAAAGTCAAGCTTCGAGTCAACACGAATCAACTTCCCCCTCCCAAACTAAGAATTTTTCTTTGAGTGCAGGAATTAAAAGACCGCGAGATCAACAGTCAAGTCTATCACGACCGAAAAGCATCATATGGCTCAATATGGCCTCGCCTCAAAAGCCAAACGACTTTGTTTCTAAACTCTATCTTTAATTTTATTTTATCAGAACAACTTTATGACTTCATTAGCGAATATACCTGTTTTGTAGGTTAAAGACGAATCAAATCAGGATTACGCGTCATTAATTCAGCCTGTTGCGATAGCGTCGACTTCATCAGCCAAACGGCTACGCTATCACTTTACTACATACTTTATTACCTTTTTTATCTGTTTTAACCATTTTGCCTGAACTTTACAGGAATCAACATCAAGTCTCCGAAGGTAACCGGAGGGATTTACCATCAAATCTCCGAAGACAATCAGAGACATCGCATGGCCACACGGCCTCATATGCATAAGCCAGACGGCTACACTATGACTTTACTCTCTACTTTATCATTCACTTTACCAACTTTAACGACTTTACCCTGAACTTTACAGGAATTATCATTGGAGCCTCCGAAGACAACCGGAGACATCATCCACTTTACAACTTTATCCTGGACTTTACGGGAATCATCATCAAATCTCTGAAGACAACCGGAGATGTATCATCAAGTCCCCGAAGACAACCGGAGACGCATCATCAAATCTCCGAAGACAACCGGAGACAGATCATCAAGTCCCGAAGACGACCGGGCATTACATGGCTACACAGCCTCATACGCATAAGCCAGACGGCTACACTATGACTTTACTCTCTACTTTATCATTCACTTTACCAACTTTAACGACTTTACCCTGAACTTTACAGGAATTATCATTGAGCCTCCGAAGACAACCGGAGACATCATCCACTTTACAACTTTATCCTGGACTTTACGGGAATCATCATCAAATCTCTGAAGACAACCAGAGACATCGCATGGCCACACAGCCTCATACGCATAAGCCAGACGGCTACACTTTGACTTTACTCTCTACTTTATCATTTACTTTACCAACTTTAACAACTTTACCCTGAACTTTACAGGAATTATCTTTGAGCCTCCGAAGACAACCGGAGACATCGTTTGGCTATACAACCTCATCAGCATATCATTGAGTCCCGACAACCATCGGAGACATCACCCGGCTATACGGCCTCACCCGCATAAGCCAAACGGCTACACACTTATTTTACTCCTTACTTCATTCCTTTATTTCATCATCTACCTTACCACTTTAATGAATTTACCTTAAAATTCGCAGATATCATTTAACATCGAGTCCCGGAAGACAGCCGGAGACCTTATCACTATCATCTGCAAATGCAACTGGAAATATTATCACATCCTCAGCATACGCATCACGCATTCATTCAAGTCCCTAAAGACAATCAGAGACAACATTAGCCACACGGCTTCACTTTCATTCCCACACTCATATTTACTATCATTTTACACTCTTTACAGTTTTACACTTTCAACTCTATTACTAATTTTGACATGAATTTCAGTTTTGGCAGAAAACACAGCCTGCAGGGACGCAACACAACGTGGAACTTTATCTTACGCAGTGAACTGGGGCAAATTTGCTGAAGAGGAATATCAAACTCATAAGCAAGGGTCACGAATCTACTCTCGAACTCAATTCCGCCTATGTCCACAAACACGTGATACGTAGGTTAATTTCTCTTTCACATCTCCTGCTAAAACTCTACTAAATCTACTCTTTTCACAATCTCATATTCCTTTCTACACCCCCAGCGTTTCCATAACTCAACACTGGGGCATCTTTGAAGAATTTACGCCGTGTCTAGTAGAGTCCTGCTTATGGGCGTATTGCACGCCACGTTTATAATTAAGATACTATAAGCCTATGTTCCGTTCTCGTCACCTGTGCACTACCCTTACAAAGTTATAAATCCATTCTCTCTACACGTTTGGCCACGATTCTTTCCATACCATCATATTTTCCATCAATTTTCCTAAACCGTACTTTCTTACAAACTCATATTCGTCAGTCCAAACAAAATTGGCTACTACGTCAACTTCTTCGCCCGAAGACTCTTACATCATCTCCGATCGAAGAGGGGCATCTGTTGACACCCAATTTTGTCCCTCCTTTATTTAATTTACCCGGGTTTTTAAATTTACTAACGAGCTAAATACTTTATTTTTCGCGATATTTTACTGCTACTACTATTAATATCACTACTTTTATTTTCAATATTATGAGCATTACTTTATCACAAATTTTAAAAACAGTTAGTCATCGTTTCGTTTTCGGGTTCCGATTCGTTAAATTAATTACAAGACAACACTTTGCAAAATATTTATTTTTTACATATTAATTATTTATTGTCTTTACATAATATATATTTTACCAGTTACTAAATTAGAAGCCCGAAGATAATTAAATAGCGGAGGAAGGACCAACAAATTAATGGCCCAAAATACCAATACAATATTATTCCCTATCCAAATAAATAACCTACATTTTTATACCCAACCCACATTTTAAACCCCACATTTTCAGACCATGTTTAAATTAATGGGCCAGCCCAAACGGACCAGCCCATTACCCGCGACCCGACCCAGTCCAATTCTCTTTTCTTTACCCTAATCCCATTTCTCCTTCTTTCTTTCGACTTCCGCCTCCTTCATCGTCTTCTCCCTTTTCTCTTTTCTCTCCGCCTCATCTCTCCCTTCATCTCTTTCGCCGCCGCTCCTCCTCTCTCCCCTTCCTCTCTCTTCATCGTCGTTCTCTTCCTCCCCTTCACCCTAAACCCTAGCCGCCGCACTCACACCCCATTGTTTTCTCCACCACTTCTCCTTCTCTCTGACACCTCCACACGCCTGTTCCCCACGTTCTCCCCACCACACCTCTGCCATCTCCATGCGTCTGTCACCTTTGTCCCCCACGCCTCACGCTCCTCTTTTTCCTTTTCATCATCACCACCGCTCATCTCTATGGAGAAAGCCCTATAAATAATCCTAGTTGAATCAGGAGATGGAGGGGGGAGGAAAAAACAATCCGAACATCGAAAAGGGATCTGAAAAAAGGAAAACCCCCACAAACACAAGTTTTAATCAACAAAGACAGCGAACGATTACTCTTTTTTTCGTTAAAACTTTAGTTTCTTCAACCGATTTCGAGCTCGTCGAGTTCGAGTATAGATTCGACGCGTCGACACCCACTTCACTGCACCAACAAAAGGTCAGTATTATCTTCTTTTACTCTTGCCATGTTTGCTCAGATTTCAAGGTGTATATTAGTGATTCTGTGATTATGTGGGGCTGTAGTTTGTGAGGTGCTCATTCATGTCGTAGATGTCATTAGAATACGGATTCTTTTCCATTTAGATCGTATAAGCTAGAATCAGTAATTCTCTTGGCATCAGGTTCTGTTCCAACTATTTGTAGTCGACTTGGCAGCTTAGTTCATTTTGGGGTTCTATAGGTTATCTATGTCATTTAGTTGAACAAGTCGATTAGTGTAACACTCATGGCAAGATTTAAATGCAGTCAGTACCCGTAAACTCGTGCCGATGTTCTGTTGAAGTCTGATAATAGTGTTTGAAATCACCTGTTGACGAAATCTGTCAGTCGTGTGCCATATGACTTAAATGTGATTCTGTATGGTTGCTTCATTACATATATGCTTGTTTGCCTTTGTTGTGTCTGTTAAGCTGGGAACAGATGTATAAACTTTATGAGAATGAGTAAGCCTGAATGTTGTCTGTCTTCAGTTCCATAAAAAGAATTTCCTATAAGAGCATAATGTGAAAAGAGAATTAATCTCAGACACCTGTTTCATCTTGTTTGGTATTTAATTTTGCTTTGTGTTCGTATGATTAGTTTAGCTCGTTTGGTAGATGTTGTTTAGTTTGGCATGCTAGTCTATTAGATTAGTATATTTTTAGATCAGATTAGTTGCATTTAATCCTGCATGATCTCACCATCAACTCAGCTGCTAGAATGATTAATCTCAATCTATCATCTCACAAGTTTAGCTTATTGTCTTAGCTTAATTATTAGACTAGCCTTGTGGTATTTCCTAGTCTAATCTGGGTTTCTGCTTCATAATGGTTGCTGTGTGTGTAAATCAGTTCATTTTATTGATATTGTTTGGTTTAGCCCAAACTTATCCACGCCTAATTTAGCTAGTCTGTTCAGATTTTCTCCCTGTTTAGTATTACTGGTAGTCTGGTTGGGCATATAATTATGGTATATTTGTTGAATAGACTTTGCCCAAG
Source organism: Lycium barbarum (assembly GCF_019175385.1). Taxonomy (NCBI): domain Eukaryota; kingdom Viridiplantae; phylum Streptophyta; class Magnoliopsida; order Solanales; family Solanaceae; genus Lycium; species Lycium barbarum. The sequence continues at coordinate 135,709,524 of NC_083339.1, forward strand.
CCTGTGAAACTTGACTTATTTAAAAGGGATAGACATATTTCTGTTGTATACTCATAGAAGCTTAGGTAATAAGGCTGTAACTCCTTCCTCTCACTCAATTAGTTAAAACCAGATAGAAGAGGCAGAAGATAGTGCAGTACCAAAATCTGCCCTGTTCCTTCCTTATGCTTTCGAACTTTAACAAAGAGGATTTAACTATTTTAACCTGCGTGTGCCCTTTTGAAAAATATGAAAAGGTGTTAACCTTGCCTATAATTAAATAGACTGAATTTTCTCTGGTTATGATGGGTCCTCTTTAGATTTCATATGGGCCAACATTTGGGTTTTAATGAATTTCAGTTAATGTTCTAGAATTCCATTATCATGTTTAAAAGGGTTGTTCTATTAATGTTTGACTTAATTTGGTTCAGGAGCAGCCACTGATTTCTGCTTGAATCTTACCTTGTGCTTTTTTATATAATCCATTCCCCAACTTGAGATTAAATGAATACACAAAGCTGTTTCAGTTGATATTCTGGAGTCTGTTTGGATTTTAAATATTCTTATATGCCAAGTTGCCCTGTGTGTGGAGAGTCTTTATTTGGTAGAAGTGTTCAATTTGCTAGTTAGCACTATTGGACTTAGAAAGAAGTGAGACATTTTGGGGATTGCTAAGACTCGTTGGCAAATTCATTTGCTGATCTTAAGAGATCGTTAAGTCATTTCTGTAATCAGTCTGCTCTCTTCAATGTGTTGTCTTACAAAGCTGCTATGAAACTTATACATAGGATATACAGGTATTATGTTTGGTATATGTTGCCCTGTATATAGGGTATTACATGCTTGTGCGTCTTGATTTGAGTTTTGAAATGGAAATGTTATCTAGATGAATCCCTGCTGCCATACATCACTTTGGCCAAACATTGTTGGCTAGTGTAGGTTATTGCTCAATCGATATAGGCTGTTATTCAGTTGCTTGCGCAGCTAATAAACTCTTTATGTACCTCTGATCTGAACATGGATCCATTATGTTGGTCTAACTGCCTTTCTCATTACATAATACACCCTGTTTTAGTTGAAAGCTGTTGGACCTAAGCTATGAATCTGCCCAGTCTTAATTAAGCTTAGCAAATTCCTTTAGAACTTCAATACGTTTCCCCTCTAAAACTGGTTTAGCCCAAATGCATGAATAAGTTAGAATGAATCTGCGAGTTTTTTTGAGTTATCATATTCCTTATCAAATCCTTATCATATTTTAGTTGTGAGATGTTTCTTCTATATCCCTTCGTTCATTAAAACTCCACTCATATTCTGTCAGCCTAAAACAGTTTCTCCTATACAGATCTCGATCCATTTTAACTTTTATTATCACATTCTGGTTTTGTTTTCTCTGATGAATTTGTTGAAATTCTGAGGTTTGACATTTTAAGTATTTAGTATTGATTTCGTGTTTCAATCGTCTGTTCAGAGCTGTGTGTTTCTGATTGCTGCTTAAATTGAGTGGTCTGATGTTTGTACCTATTTTCAGTGTTTTTTTTTCCCTCACCGACTGTGTAACTCAGTACAAACACATGAGTCTAGTGATTAGATCTTAATCTAGGCTTCAACGCAAATGAAAATACTTTCTTCACATACGCTCTTGTGAAATACATGTTTGAATCTATACGAAAGAAAGGATCACTGCAGCTTACTAGTATGCAAAAAATGATACTTAATCAAGGGTTTTATTAATGAAAGAAAAGAAACTAAGTTGTGCAAGATTCCAATGTTTGACATAGCATCCACATCCTGTACAAAGAAGGTTGCGCCAAAGGATATCATAGAGGCAAGCTAAAGTTAAATATTTCTCTTTCCCTAAAACTTATATGGTTCCTTTGGGTCCAAACTGTCTACAAATGCTATTCTGATTTTCGTGAGTCCATTTTGTACTTTTTCACATCTGTTTTGGCTGGTCGTATTTGATATGGGAATTCGTTTGTTTCTTCATATTGCTTACATTACAGTAAATGCAATGTTTTGAATTTGTTTGGCATATGTTCTTTAACTTTCTTCCTTATCCTTCACAATCGTTCTAATCCCACTTTTCTTTCTTTTCTTTTGCATGACACACCGGAGCCGAAGAGTCTCATTTTGAGACTTAACGACACCGCTACCGCATGAAATTCGCAGCCATATACTAAATTTACTAGGCCAAAGCCCAATAGCGAAATAGACCGCAGCAGCAGTCCGAAAAATGGGCCTAACCTCTTTACTCTCTTTCTTAATTTTATTGTTGTGTATTTTGTTTGATTTGTATGACTAACATTCTGTTTATTAATTTAGATACACTTTAGTAACATTAAGGGTTTTAGCTTAGTTATGGGTAGTTAATTACTTACAAATTACATTCACTTCTATTTTTAAAACTATTTATAGTACCTATAATATTTATTTGAGTAATCGATTTTCAAAATAGCATGACTACATCTTTGGCTAACGGAATAATAATTTATGCTTACTATCTTAGAAGTTTTAAAACGTCACGAATTTTGCATGACATTAGCTCATCCTAAATAAAAGGCAAACTAATTTAACGAATAACTCTTTTACTTTAAGTTCATTTCAAACACTTGAAATACACATTCGCTGAAACATCAATATAAATCTTGCAATAACTCTACAAATACATTTTAATTTGCTAGTTAGCGTAATTCATATTCGGAATATATATGAAACATCACTCATCCCATTTCTTTTGGTTTATTTATAATTAAACTCTTATTAAATCACTATATTTTCTACAAGTATATTTTAAAACATTATTATTATACTTTCGTTTAAAATTTCAACAACATTTATAGGTCGTATTTCAAAATAGCATTAAAAGTACCTTTTTTTACAAATTATTATTATTTTTTACAAGTTCTATTTTAAATAGCATTCTTACATATTTATCTATAACTTTAGTCATACTTACAAAGCTACTTTCTTTTTCTATAATATTATATTTACACCTAGCCTAATTAAATTTTAGTCCAGTCGGTTAACCATTGTTAATGGGTCTTAAAGGATGCCTAATACCTTCCCTTTAGACTAATTGAACCCTTACCTAGAATCTTAAATTTCGCAGACCTTAAACAGAGCTAACTTTAAACATAACTTTAATAAATTTAGGTGTCCTAATTCACCATAAATAATTAGGTGGCGACTCCTTAACAAACCAAAAAAAAAAACAGGAATCTCCAATACGTCATACTTCTACTTTAACCTTCGGGTTAAAAATGGGGTGTGACAACTAATGCCTAAGATTTGTTTTAGACCAGAAATATAAGAGTCTTCATTTCTTTCTAAAACATTGTATTCCAATGGTGGGGGTATGGAGAGGGAGTGGGGGGGGGGGGGGGGGGGGGAAGGAGGGGACTAAATTTACAATTACGGGTTGATTTATCGATCACCCAACTAATAAATTATTAATTCAGAAAGTCACCTTTTTTCTTGATTTTAATTTCCTTCAACAAAGAAATTGATTTTTTGAGATAATAACTATTAATTAGTTGTGTTAGAATATGACGTATACTGGGTAGTATATCGAGTGTATATTAGGCTGTGCACCTATTAGTTCAAGTTAGTTGTAGTTGGTTAGTTTGTTTGTTGTGATATTCACGTGTGGTGAGTTGCCAACTGTGTACAGTTGGCATCTCACTTCACCACTACATATACACCACTCACTTGTAACTAACTCAATTGAATCAATAATAATACAATTCCTTTCTTCTCTTGCAAGTTAATTCTCTCAATTTCGGTTCACCATGAAATGAGCTTCATTTCATGGTCTGATCTCGATATTTTAACATTGAGTGATCATTTGAAAGTGGACTCTACACATATGTGTATGAAAAAAGGTTGAATAGATATACAGCCCGAGGGGGTGGGGGATAGATCTCAACGTAAGTAATTTTTATGGATTTCCTGCATGGCTAGCTCTATTTTCTTCACATCATTCGTACTGTTACGGGCTGCCTTCATTGTGCCTTGGCGCCCGTAACCCTGCATGCCCCGAGCGGGCCAAACGAGTGTCAGCCGCGCTGGCAGTGCCAACAGCACAGCCGCACAGGCAGTGCCAGCCCACAGGCAGTGTCAGTCGCACAGGCAGTGCCAGCCCACAGGCAGTGTCAGTCGCACAGGCAGTGCCAGCCCACAGGCAGTGTCAGCCCCGCAGGCAGTGTCAGCCGTGCGGGCGACGTACACCAACATGGGTGCCGAAGGACGAGAGTCCACAATCATCATAGATATGCTCCATTGCATATCCTAGGAGCAGCAAGGGAGTGTAGCAAGGATCTGAGATAAGCCCACGGGTCGTCGACGCTCGAGCGACCCCGTGCGAGCCTGAGTGTCAGTCCCGAGCATTTCCGAGCCACAGATGGAATCTTGGGATTTCGGGTGAACACACCCTTCCTAGGATGTTATTGAATATGCTTACCAAGTTTGGCGTCATTTGAACATCATTTACCTAAGGGCTTGACTTAGCCAAGGAGCAGTGTCAGTGTCAAAGCTCCTAAGGCCATATCGCGTTCCACGAGCATGGGAATGAGATGAAACTTCATGGAGGAGTGAAGGAAGTCAAGAGAAAGAGTTAGGAACAGGCGGCGCTTCATTTGGAGTTCGAATCATCAAGAAAGACCAAGTGTGATTCTCGGGCAGAATCATGTCCAGTGCTAAACCTTGGGCTTTTCTTTTTAAAGCATATATAAGGGGGGCAGAGGTGTCTCAGCTCAGCCAGCCTCCCCCGTACGTGCCACGATCAAGCCGTACTAAGTGAGCATCCTTGGGGGACAACCTCAAGGGCCTGCCTAGGCATCCCCATTGGATCCTAGGTACCCATACGAGTCACGCAACTCTATGGGCGGCGCTCGGCCACAGGCCAGCGTTGGGCGCCCAACGAGGGCCGGAGGCTTGACGTATGGACCGACTATGCCCTGCGGGCTATCCTTAAGAATAAGAAATCCCTCTGTTCCGATTGAACACTCGAGGCATCCATCCTAAGAGCCTCGTGTGTTGACTTGTGAGCTTGGCTCAGGTTCAGCCTAGCGAGCAAGGGTCCGTTGGCCTAGACGTGCAGTCGTAGGGCGACGCTGCACCGTGCAAGATGGAAGTATGTCGCGAGGGCTACATTTAGCAAAGCCGCATCATAGGCATACTACAAAGAACACCCATGACATAGGCCAAGGATTCAAGAGTTGCCCTACTCAGGCGTCGCACCGCTCGAGTGTACAGGCACCCGACCAGTGTCAAGCCAGAGGATTAGACTGTGCGCGCACCCGCGACGCTCAGCTCCTGGCGAGGGACTGTCATGTCCATAGCCAACCCCAAGTGTGAGTGCAGGCAAAGACAGAACATATGAAACCTGCCACAGGGGCATTCTAGCAAGGCAAGGCCAAAGCCTTGACATCGTCTCAGCAGCACCGTTGAAGCTAAGCCTCCAAAGCCATGGACATAAGATCATGCCATGAGTCCTGGGACTATCATTAGGCTGGCTCGTAGTCCGCCTGGACTACGGGCGCCGCACGGGCCATTAGTGTACCACAGACACTATAAAGGAGGCGGCCCGTGACAGTTGGTATCAAAGCACATAGCTCACATCATTAGCGCATTATTGAAGGTCAGTGCGGAGTTCCTATCAAGGCAAGAAGCGATGTTCTTAATGCCAGACAAGTCAGCGAACCAGATGCCACTGATTAGAGGGGATTGGTTGTATTCAGTTTTCATGAAAATTTTTCTTCATCAACCATGAACCACATTACGTAAAATCACGTCATGCCACAACCGTTGTTTCCGCCATCGGTTGCATAAGGCGACTTCATATTGAAACACCCGAATTTCATCGATGTACCTTCAAGAATGGCTTCACACAATGAACACTGACTTCAGAGGGATTTCATTGAGACGCATCTGGTCAGCAGGTAGCACCATTGAGTTATGCTGCTGGGGATGCGCCCACATCCGTCACTGTTATAAAAACTCTGTTAGCAGTCGGTTACAGCTTTATTCAGCGAATCATGGACTCGCAAGAACATCAGGTAGAGACGGTGAGTGCATCAAAAACTTGCCCAGTCAAGGTCTCTTGTCCATGTACATAACAACTGCATCTTTTCGAGTGACCTCGATGAAGGGTGGACCATAAGCATTGCCCGAGGGTACACAATTGCGGGAACTACAAACATCAGACGCCTAGCCATCATAAAGGTCGCAAGCAATGGAAGGCAAGTCCATCAACATCAATGGGCTTATACGCCTAAAATAAGGGGCAAAACCCCAGCTTGTGATCGTCAGGGTTGCGTGTTAAGGGAGGCGAGTTATCGCCAATAACCTATTGTCACACCCCATTTTAACCGGGTTGATTTAGGGAGTATGACGTATTGGTGATTCCTGTTTATTTGTTTCAAGGAGTCGCCACCTAATTAATTTAATGGTGAATTAGGACACCTAAATATTAACTAAGGTAAAGTTAAAACTAAACCTCCGTTAATGGTCTGCTAACCAGTGTGATTCTAGGTAAGGGCTCTATATTATCCTAAAGGGAAGGTGTTAGGCATCCTTTAGAATCCGTTAACTACGGTTATCCGGCCAAACTTAGGTTAATTAATTAAGATGGAAATTCATATAAAAGAGGACTTTGAATGCCATTTTAAATAAACTCGTAAATATTACTAAGGCTTTAAATCAAATGCTATTTGAAAATAAAACTTATAAAAGATAATTTGCATAAAAGAGGATTTTAGATGCTATTTAAATAAAGCTTAAAATGTTGCTAAGATTTTTAAGAAAAATATAAGAATGTCACTTAAGATGAGATTTAAAGAAAATATAATAATTTGTATAAAAGAAGATTTCAAATGCCTTTTAAAACGAAATTGATAGAAATTGATAAAACTTTAAATAGAAATGTTATTTAGAATGCGATTTGTAGAAAACGTGATGATTTGCATAAGAGGAAATTTCAAATGCCATTTAAAATAAACTTATGAATGTTGATATGATTTTGAATACTAATGATATTTTTAGCAATAAAACTTGCAAAAAGATTATTTATATATGAGTAGACAAAAATGCGAGTTTATGCGACGTTTTCAGGAAATACTTGAAATAATTCAAATGGTGAGATATTAATTGATTTTTAGGAACAAGATACAAAAAATAGCTATTGAAAGTTTTCTTTATCCTCTTCATTACTTTTTATTAACTATGCTTAGCAAAAATATATATATATATGATTGATTCAAACTTAAAGAGTTAAAAATATACTTGAGTTCATATTTGAGTATTAATGATGTTTTGAAGTGTCTATAATAGACAAATATGCTTCCCATTACTTGAATATGCTATTTTAAAAAAAAATCAATTGTTCTAATGAAAGATGAATGTTACAAGCGTTATAGATAATTTTAACGTAAAATAAATAAGGATGGAACCTGTATAATTAACTATCGGTTTATTACCCATTATTAAGACTAAACCCCTCTAACTTCACTAAGGTTCATCTAAATTAAGAAAACAAAACGTTAGTCATGCAATACAAATTAAATGCACAAATAATAAAATAGAGGGATAAATCAAATTGAAATGGGTTGAGCCCCTTCTTTGGACTGCTCCAAATATGTTACTGTTGGGCTTTGGCCCAGTCATTTTTAGACTGCTGCGGCTGTGCTTGGCTATTGGGCTTTGGCCCAGAATTTTGTGCTTCTTGTTTTGGCTGCGGACAGGGGTGGGATATCTTTCGTTGGGCTTTGGCCCAGCACCGAATGCGGAAGGGGAACGCGTCCCTCGGACTCGTATGTGAATGATCATGCATAAAAAATGAGGCGAGAAGGATTAGTATCTAAACGACAAATAAGATTAAACATGTAAAAATTAAACTCAAAACAAATCAGTAGATTATGTATATTATTGCATATTTAGATGTATCTTATGTATATACATTTCATTAGGATATATAGGAGAAACAATTCTAAAACTTAATGCCAGTGGGATAAAGGATTCGGAAACCACAGGATACAGAGTATTACACGTACATATGAGATAAGGAATTCAGAAATTAAACACAATATCAACAAAAACAAAAAAAGGAGTTGTAACCATATCAATTAAAACACATTTCAAGCAGAAGGCAACACCACTGTTAGTCAAACCAAAATGACCTTAACATAGCATTGCCAAACTGACTAGAGTAACAGGAAACTAATGATCGACATCAAGTGTACAACCTTGACCATTAACATTTCAAACGCATCACAACTTAACCGGGATCAAGCCATGTTAATATACTCTTCAACCAACAATTCAAGACAACCCCACACACTCCACTTAAACCTTTGCAGTCAAAGATATAACAATATGATAGACCCTCAGAAGTATAAACATCAAGTATGATTCTAACATGTTACTTCTTAGTTACACTCCAAGCAAGAAGAACTGAATACACTAATCATGGTGTCAAACAGGAAAGTTTATGCATTACCTAATATATATTTAATCATACTGATCAAACCCAGCACCTATTAATCCAGATTTTGACATAAACTATTAATAGGCTGACCAATCATAACAAATTTTAACCATATTAGCATGATTGGTAGGCTTCTAGATCAAAACTGAACATAAAGCTCATTAGCTATCAAACAAAACCCAGATTTTAGAGGACAAGCAAGGATTAACATCATTCTTCTAAATAGCACGTGGGAGCAAACAGAATGGGCATGATGAACTGATGCTAGGTTTGGTAAAGAATTCCAAGTGACTAATTGGTATTATGTTAACAATAAACCACACAAGCAAACAAAAGGATTGAATGAGGCAGCACACTATAAACCAAACTGAACCATCCAGAATATCATCATCAATATCACAAACAGTCACACAATGGATAGAAATTCTTTATATATCTTAACCAATTTGGTAACTTATCAATTAATCATAGACTGAGTCCTATTTGAGTTCCTTCATATGCCAGCAAACTTGGCTAAATTTGGATTTCGACAATGATTAAGTTCAGTGGCAACAGGAGGGAGGACAATGTCTAACTTAAACTGACATATACTTAGTGAAATAGTGACTTCCTAAATCCAGAAAGGACAGTCGAAACGATAGGCAACCAGCAATGTCCAATCGGTCTCATACTTAAATCATTAGTCCAATTGTCCAAACATGAAACCAAAACAAGCTCTAGGCAATAGGATGAAGCATGAATAAACTTAAACTATAACGGGCATACCAGAAATATAAGACAAAATAAACATTAATCAGAAACATTCGACACGTCTAAAATAGAATAGAGGTAAACTAACAACAAACAAACAACCAGATAAAACAACAAAACTACGTCATATAAGCATTTGAGCGCATCCTAACGACAGTTGAACTAAACAGCAGATTAAGTACAGAAATAGACTCACACCAGAACTGGAAGATAAACAAAAAGTTACTAACCTTGGCCTAAAGCAAACATCCTTCTATGAAATAGCAAGCCAACCATATACATAATTCATATTAGCATGAAATTATTTAACTATGCCAATGGATGAATGTACTGATATCAATATTCAGCTGGACTGGCTCATGGTTAACTGAACTAAAGGGAAAAATCATACTAATTCTGAAGGACATATAACAGCAAAGTAGCTTCACATAGGTATAAATGACTCAGGTTGCTACTAATCAACTATTTTAGAGGTGCAAGTGACCATTAAGAACAATCCATGACAAATATTGCTACATAAGATCTAATCAAGAAGCTAATAACTAATCAAAATTACCCATATCGACAGATGCTAAGCTAAATTAACTTAAATGAAACCAAAATGATCACATAATAATCGCTAACTAATCTACAGACACTTCAGAATTTCATACGAAATTACACAAACTTCTAATACTAAACTCACTAATATGCCAAACTAACAATTAATCCAATCTTAACACTCATCAACACACATAAACATACTAAGACCTTATGAATTCGATGAAAGAAGCTTTTTTACCTTCTTCGAGTGCAGCGAAGTGAAGCCTCGAGTCTCCGATCTACCCTCGAAACACCACGAACTTCCGAGTTGGTATCATTTGGATTCGAAGCAGTAAAAGAAGGAAAAAAAACGTCTGGTATGTTTTTCGATATTAATCGATATTATGACTGCTAAAAAAACAAACTAATTCAGAGGCTGAAGAACTCAGTATTACCTAGTTCTTGGGAAATTTCATGAATCCCAGAAAAATTCCCCCCTATACTTGACTTCGACAACGATTATATATAGGGCGATCTTGGGTTTGAGCTAGGGTTTTCGTTCGAAAGGAAGAGAGAGAGGAGCGTGGGGGACAAGATGGAGTGGTGTGACGGTGTCGGAACAGTGGAGGCGTGGGTGTAACGTGGTGAAGTTGAGTGGAGCAGAGGGGGAGTGGGATGTCAGAAGCGTAGTGGAGAATGTCAGACGCGTGGGGTGGAGGAACGTGGGGGGGAAGAGGGTTGCGGCGCTAGGGTTTTGGAGGGTTAAGGGAAAGGGAAGAGAAGATGGCGAAAAGGAGGTGGTGGAGAGGTGGCGGCGATGGGGAGGTGGAGAGGCGGAGAAGGAGAGAGGGAAAGGAGAGGAGGTGAGGAGGGAGCGGCGGAAGAAAGTGGGGCAAATGAAGGGGAACCCTAAAAGGGTTCCCTTATTCAAATGACAAAATGGATCGGACCCGGTCCACGAGTGGACCGGGTCAATTTTAGACTGGGTATTAAAACAATAGGCTAATAAATTAAAACACGAATTATTCTAAAAATTGAGATAAGAGATATGGACTAGTCCAAAAAAATATTAGGAGTCAATCGGGATTTGATTTGGAGCCCGGTAAGTCAAAATACGGACCGAGTGCAAGAAATAGTTTGGCTTCTAAATTTAAATAAAAGACTTGTTTAAATAACTTCTGTTAAAATATTGCTCAATATGGAATATGTCGTCATTAATGCTTAGATAAAAATGGCGTTGTAATAGCAGTGCAATAATATTGCGAAAAATCCACAGTAAAATAAATACTATTATTTAATTATGCAAAGATAAATGCGATGCGTGTGCGTAAGCTGGTAAAATGCCGAAATGATAAAAAATTATGAATTATAATAATAGTAATATATAATAATGATAATAATAATAATAATAATAATAATAATAATAATAATAATAATAATAATAATAATAATAAAATGCGGTAATAGTAATAAGAATAATTAATAGAATAATGCAATAGCGGTATTGATAAGAGGCTAATAATTATAGTAAACACATAATATATATATATATTTTTATTTTTTCCAAAAAAATATTAGAAGCTTAAAAATAGGTATTTTGGCAGAGAGGCGGGACAAAATTGGGTGTCAACAACTTGTCCCTCTTTGCCCGGTAATGATGAAAAGAGTTGTCGGGCAAAGACGTTGACTCAATAGCCTATTTTGTCCCGGCTAAAGGAAATCTGAGAGGATTATGACCGAACTCCGGTCTCTGAGTTGCCTACATATCTCGGGCTATACGAGAATCAGGTCGAGTGTAGTTCTGGGACAATTACGACATTTGAACCCCAATTGGCGCAAAACTTGCAAAATATTGTCCCAGTGCTGAATTATGATAACACTGGGTATTGTGATAGAAACTTTAGAATTCTGAAAATTGAATTGCTGGAACGCAAGAGAATACTTGCAATTAGAGACGAGTGTTCGAGGTAGATCTTTGACCCGTGTCGGGAAGTTTGATTATCCTTCCCGACAACTTGCCCCAGTTCGCTGCCGAAGAAATAGTTCCACGATTTGATGTGTGATGCCAACTTTGATGTTGTCAAAAGCCACCAGCTAAAAACAATTGTTAGCAATAAAGAAATATATGTAAATAAGACAGGGTTGGAGAAGTTACACTTGCAGCCCCTGTTTCGAAAGTTGAATCCACATTCGGAGGTGGATGCCGGAACTGAAATATAAGATACCCGCATTCGGAGGTGGGTGCCTGAACTTGAAATATAAGATACCCGCATTCGGAGGTGGGCGCCTGAACTTGAAATATGAGATACCCGCATTCGGAGGTGGGCGCCTGAACTGAAACATAAGATACCCGCATTCGGAGGTGGGCGCCTGAACTTGAAATATAAGATACCCGCATTCGGAGGTGGGTGCCTGAACTGAAATATAAGATACCCGCATTCGGAGGTGGGTGCCTGAACTTGAAATATAAGATACCCGCATTCGGAGGTGGGTGCCTGAACTGAACATTGAAATACCCGCATTCTAAGGTGGGCGCCTAAATTGAAGATTGACATACCCGCATTCTAAGGTGGGTGCCTAAAATTGATCATTGAAATACCCGCATTCTAAGGTGGGTGCCTGAATTGAACATTGAAATACCCGCATTCTAAGGTGGGTGCCTGGATTGAAATTGACATACCCGCATTCTAAGGTGGGTGCCTAAATTGAACATTGAAATACCCGCATTCTAAGGTGGGTGCCTGAATTGAACATTGAAATACCCGCATTCTAAGGTGGGTGCCTGAATTGAACATTGAATTACCCGCATTCTAAGGTGGGTGCCTGGATTGAAATTGACATACCCGCATTCTAAGGTGGGTGCCTAATTTGAACATTGAAATACCCGCATTCTAAGGTGGGTGCCCAAATTAAATTTTGAAATACCCGCATTTTAAGGTGGGTGCCTAATTTGAACTTTGAAATACCCGCATTTTAAGGTGGGTGCCTAATTTGAACTTTGAAATACCCGCATTTTAAGGTGGGTGCCTATATCATGTCCACTTCCCATGGTGCAAAAAATGTAAATCCACATCCACTTTCAGGGTGCAGAAAAATAAATCCAAGTTCACTTTCACAGTTCAAAATATAAATCTACGTCCGCATTTCACGGTACAAAATATAAATCCACGTCGACTTTGATGTCCGTATTATACGGTACAACAGTAAATTTACATCTACTTTCACGTCTGCATTATACGGCGCAAAAATAAATTCACTTTTACTTTCAAAAACATAAATCTGTATCCACTTTCTACAATTATATGTATATTTTTTGTAATATAATTCTATTTCCACTTCCATGCTCGCATCCACAATGTAAATGTAAATCCACGTCCACTTTAGAAATAGTATTGTAAAAAGATATCCGCATCTTAATCCATGTCCCGTTGTGACGGAAGTTAAATATATAATTAACCCCCACAATTTGATATACGATGCAATATTTCGATCTTGTTATCTTATTAACATACTTCATTCTAAAAGAATTTGATAATGATTTGAACATGTATGAAGTGATGACGAAATTGAGGAATTCTAACCAATAACAGGTGATCAAGGTCAGTGTCCATGATTATATGTATTCGATCCATCGATGAATGTCACGAGCTAAAACAACTGTTAGTGATAAGAATCAATAGCTGGGTCTAAAAGAATTATACTTACAGCCTTTGGTTGAGAAGATGAACTTGTGTCCACTGTTGCAATTGAAATTTCGTGATGAGTGGAACGACGCCCACCGTTCGGCATAAGCTACCTTTGCATCCACGCTGAAGAGTATTTGCATTTTGAAGAAAGTTAACTTTTTGATCATGCCCATAATTTAATACATGCACCGTGTTCATGTTAATTGGACCTGTCTCAACAAAGAAAAATTGTGAGTTTAAAAGAAAATTGGTTGACTTGTGCATGTCGGGGAACTTGGCCCTTGAATTGACTTTTGTCTCGGTCGCGTCCACGTTCTTCGATGTCTCACCACATATCTTGCTTTGCCGGGGAGTTTCAGTTATAAAAAAAATGTATTTTGAAAATAAAAGTAATGAGATTTAGATGACTTTGAAAGGAAATACTTAGTGGCTCTAATATGTAACATGATTAAGAAGACTCGATTTTTGAATTTACTCACATTTTAGAAATATGGATGGACTTTTGTTTAAGACCACTTTTATGCTACTTCTAAAATTTGTCCCAGTTTCAGTCTTAGAGATGCTTGATTCTGGACAATTGAAAAATAAGAACTTATAATGAAACTTTTCGAAAGTGATTTGACCGACTTCGAAATTTGTCCCAGTTTCAAGTCCTGGAAACGCTTGGTTCTAAACGATCGAAAAGTGAGAAAGTTGTAATGAAAAAAATTTGAAAGTGATTTGACCGATTCCAAAAATTTGTCCCAGTTTCAAGATACTAAAACACATGAATTTAAACGGTGGGAAGACCAAGTCTTGTATAAAAATCCTTATGTATTTTATAGGAACCAAAATGTTTGGACAAACTGAAGATAAAAATTTTAAGATAGAAGGGCCGAACCCGCCTCGGGTTGCCTACGTATCCCAAAGGAAATCAGGCCACACGTAGTTCCACCCATACAACAAAAACACTGAAATATTTTGAAAAAGTGGCCGAACCCGATGTGGGCTGCCTACGTATCCAACAGGAAGTCAGGCCAAACGTAGTTCCAACCACAAACAAAGATACTGGAATGATTTGAAAAGAGTGGCCGAACCCGATATGGGCTGCCTACGTATCCAACAGGAAGTCAGGCCAAACGTAGTTCGTTACAAACAAAATGACAGAAATCTTAATTTAAAAAGGCCGTAACAAAACATAGAGGCAACATGACAAAAGGAACTAAATGTTCTAGTTGATACCTCCGGCCTACTACAAAAGGAAATTTAAACTGAAAATACTGAAACTCCCGACGAACCGGGGCTAAGATAGAAGTTCAATTTTGCAACTCAGGTCCTGGCTCAGCAACCTATAAAGTCAATATTTCAGCAAAGTCTTTGATTATCGCAGCATGATCATTTTCATCTTCCACGAACAGGTTCTTGACTCCTTCCACGATATCATCATAGGCAACTTCAACAATCAGATCTGAAGGTTTTGAGAAAGTTTGATCAATGGTAGGAATAGGTTTTGGCAATGCAATCTCCTTCCTTTTATTCTTTCGTGCTTTCTTCACTTCTTCCTCAGTTGGCTCATATCCCAAACCGAATGTAAATTGTTGCGTAGGGAGAACGACTGGCTCAACCCGCCCATTTAGTGTTTTCCCTAGCCCAAATCCAGGTTGGTACCCATTTCTCACCATTTCTTTTGCAACCATAATTGCGGCACATGATCTTTTGAACTCTTGAGTTTGACATACTTCACTCTCCTTAGTGACATTCACAACCTCCCAAGCGTGGTAAGCTGCTCCGTCGAACCCTCCTTCTGCCTCGACGAATGGGGTGGATTGCTCTAGATAGAAAGACGTGTCTCCTTCTCCGTGTATACATATTTGTTGCTGATCCCACTCGAATTTGACAGTTTGGTGCAAAGTAGATGGTACGGCCCCAGCCAAATGGATCCACGGTCTACCTAACAGCATGTTGTATGTCGTGGAAATATCAAGTACTTGAAAATCCATAATGAATTCAACAGGGCCAATCAACACTTTCAACTCTATTTCCCCAATAGGGCGCCTTTGAGCCCCATCAAATGCTCGAATATTCATATCACTGGTCTTGAGCTCACTAACATTATATCCGATCTTCTTCAGACTTGCTAATGGACAGATGTTGAGTCCAGAACCCCCATCAATCAATACTTTAGCCACAAACATATTACGACACTTGACAGTTATATAGAGTGCTTTGTTATGCATACATCCTTCCGGCGGCAATTCTTCATTATCGAAGCTGATTCGATGACTGTCAAGCACGCGCTCAATCATCCCAGCTAACGCCTCACTAGTTGTTTCGCTTGGGACATATGCTTCATTCAAAATCTTCAACAATGCATTCCTGTGCATATCTGAACTCAAAAGCAAAGAGAGAATAGGAATTTGAGCATTGGTCTTTTTCAACTGATCCACAACTGAGTACTCACTAGCCTTGATCTTCCTCAAAAATTCTTCTGCTTCGGTTTCAGTCACGACCCTTTTGGGAGGTACATTAGCTTCCTTAACTTGCCCCAATCTAACTAGCTCTTCTGGAGAATAGCATCTTCCAGACCTTGTCATTCCTGATGTCTTAACCTTGTCAGTGATCGTGTCCTTTCCTCGACATTCCATCACAGTTTGTTGATAATTCCATGGTACGGCTTTTGTATCGAGCACTGGTAACTGATTTGGTGCTTGAACTACTTCCACAGGCGTTGATGAAGCTCCTAATATCTCGACAGGCACACAACCCCTTATCACTACAGCCGGAGAAGCAACGGCTACAAAATCATGATCCTCCACACGATCCACAGGCACTATAAATTCGGCTAGGTCGTCAACATTTTCATCTATTCCAATCATATTTATCGTGGCCCCATCATGGGTCGGGAGTGGATTGTTAACCACATTTGGTGTTGGTGGTTTGACCGTGATCTGTTTTGCTTCAATAAGATCCTCAACCTTATGCTTCAATGCGTAACAACGATCAGTGGAATGGCCTTTTACCCCCGAATGATATGCACATGTTTTAGTGGGATCAAAGCTTCTGGGTAATGGATCTGGAATTCTACCTTCCACGGGATATACTAAGCCTGAAGCTTGCAGTCTTTCGAAAACAACGCTCAGTGGTTCTCCCAATGGTGTGAAATTGCGGAACGGTTTATTTGGGCGAGGTGCGGATGCATTGTTTGGATGATGAGTTTGTGATGGTGGAGCTGGATATGTTGGTGGTCGTGGAGCTCGATATGCTGGTTGTGTGTTGTAAACAGGGTAGGATATTTGTGGTGATTGAGGTTGGTAAGATGACAAAGTTTGGTCGTATGGATATGGAGAATATTGGAAATACTGTGAGTGAGGAGCGTTAGGCTGGTATCGTGGTGGTTGTTGATGGCGGTACGAGGTGTTTCCCAAAGCCATTACCGATGCTGCTTCTTTCTCTTTTTTCTTTCCATTTCCGAGAGTACCAGTTTGTATAGCCCTACTGGTAGACTGCAAAGCTGCTAGACTTGTTATTCTCCCTGTCTTAATGCCATCTTCGATCATGTCCCCAGCTTTGATCACTTCTGCAAAAGTTTTTCCACTCATTGTCACCAAACGTTCATAGTATTCCGGTTCTAATGCTTGAATGAAGAAAGTAACCATTTCTGTCTCCTCCATGGGTGGGTGTACCCTAGATGCTTCTTCCCTCCACCGTATAGCATATTCTCGAAATGATTCGGTGAACTTCTTCTTCAGCTTTGTAATTGAGATTCTGTCAGGAGCGATCTCAACATGAAACTTGTAGTGATCCACAAAAGCATTTGCCAAATCATCCCAAGTACGCCATTTGGTTGTATCTTGCTTAGAATACCACTCCAAAGCTTTTCCACTCAAACTCTGATTGAATAGTTTGACTCTTATCCCTTCATTCTTCCCCACACCAATCAACTTTTCACAATAGACCTTCAAATGGAAGAAAGGGTTCCCCGACCCATCAAACTTCTCAAATTTTGGAATCTTGTAACCTGGTGGCAATTCTACCTCAGGAAATGCACATAATTCTTCATATCTCACGCTTTGGTTACTACCAAGTCCACGCAAACTTCTCATGGCATCTTCCAAACTTTTGAGCTTTCTATTTATCATTTCATCATTAACTGACCGTGCCTCATTTTCAACTTCGACATAATGATCAACATCTGTGCGACATTGTCCTTGAATCTGTGTCATGGGTGGAGCTGTGGTATAAGTATACACTGGCGGAACTTGATGTGTGTCATGTGCTGGCGGTATGAGTTGAGCTTTTGAAGAGGTGGTTGTAAATAAAAAGGGAGCATTTTGAGTGAGGTGTTCGGAACGAACTGGCTGAGAAGTGGTGAAATAATTTGCTTGGTTAAATTCGTCCAAATTTGGGAATGGATGTGGCACAGGCAAAGTTTGACGAACTCCCTGGGACGGAGTCATATGTGGCGGTGTTTGAGAAAATGACCGGTTATGAAGTACCATATGACTTAGTTCGGCAACTCGTCGCTCCAGACGAGCAATGATCTCCAAATGTGTTTCTGGTTGATTAGAAGATGTGGGATCACTCGTGATCGGCAAACTAAGAGATGGCTCAGATGAAGTGGTTGCATTGATCAAACTTTGCTCCATTTTAGAACGAGTCCTTTTAGTTAACCAGGTGATTAGTGATGAGTCAGAATCTGATTTTTTGGCTTTAGACCGTGTGAAATATGGATGCTCCGCCAGTTCCCTTTTAGCACAAGTCAACCTTTTATTTTGAAAATAAATTTTAAGAAGGAAAAAGATAAAACAAGAAAAAGAAAAAGAAAAAGAAAATGAGTCAGTATACGGTAAGGACATATTATTGCATATAAACACATTATTGCACATAATACATCGCGTTTTATAATGCAAGGGACCTCTTTATGCCAGAGGTAGGCCTAACGAATATTTGAAGGACAATCATGTCTTTTATGTATCATTCCACAACTCCTCCTAAAAGTAATTTGCAAGAATAAAAATTATTACGTGCCAATAATACATCTCAAAATCAACCTAAGATATCTAATACTTCAACTTCACTAATTTCCTTCGGTTGTCTTCAACCTCCGGCATTAATTAATGCTCCACGGCAACCTGCAACAAAATGTCAGTTTCCTTGAAATATTTATCTATAGAGTATTAGGTCCACATATTCCACATATTTGTCCTTCAAATAATGCACATAGATAGTGAGTAGTGTCACTTAGAGTCATAGACTCATTTCGACATTTGGTAAGGTTGACTAATGAACTTAATACACCAAGGGTATTAAGCTTCCTAGGTTTAAAATGATGCATGTCCTTACAAGGTTTTGGTTTCGCTCTACCCTAGGTAGACTAAGAATGGTTTTCCTATGACACAAGGCTCTCCCAAGCGGACAACTTGGAAGTGGAAAGTCCGTGGCCGTCGACTGCACCGCCGATCGACTAAATCCACAAGACAAATCCAACTAAAGGGGTAATTTAGTAGTGCACGGGCGCAAACTGCGAAGCCGCTTTAAGTGTGTGAATATGTGTGAATTTTCCAGGAGTGGAGGAAATATGAACGGAATGCCAATTTAAGGAAAGCAGTAATATACATATTACATAGAACAAAAAAATGCATATAAGGAATGGAACAATAATACTTGAAATCATATAAAACTACAATACAGGCAAAATAAAATAAAACAAACAAAATATCTCACAAATTATTTATTAACCTAAGTTGTTATGGTTAGAGCCTAAAGTCCCCAGCGGAGTCGCCAAGCTGTCACACCCCATTTTAACCGGGTTGATTTAGGGAGTATGACGTATTGGTGATTCCTGTTTATTTGTTTCAAGGAGTCGCCACCTAATTAATTTAATGGTGAATTAGGACACCTAAATATTAACTAAGGTAAAGTTAAAACTAAACCTCCGTTAATGGTCTGCTAACCAGTGTGATTCTAGGTAAGGGCTCTATATTATCCTAAAGGGAAGGTGTTAGGCATCCTTTAGAATCCGTTAACTACGGTTATCCGGCCAAACTTAGGTTAATTAATTAAGATGGAAATTCATATAAAAGAGGACTTTGAATGCCATTTTAAATAAACTCGTAAATATTACTAAGGCTTTAAATCAAATGCTATTTGAAAATAAAACTTATAAAAGATAATTTGCATAAAAGAGGATTTTAGATGCTATTTAAATAAAGCTTAAAATGTTGCTAAGATTTTTAAGAAAAATATAAGAATGTCACTTAAGATGAGATTTAAAGAAAATATAATAATTTGTATAAAAGAAGATTTCAAATGCCTTTTAAAACGAAATTGATAGAAATTGATAAAACTTTAAATAGAAATGTTATTTAGAATGCGATTTGTAGAAAACGTGATGATTTGCATAAGAGGAAATTTCAAATGCCATTTAAAATAAACTTATGAATGTTGATATGATTTTGAATACTAATGATATTTTTAGCAATAAAACTTGCAAAAAGATTATTTATATATGAGTAGACAAAAATGCGAGTTTATGCGACGTTTTCAGGAAATACTTGAAATAATTCAAATGGTGAGATATTAATTGATTTTTAGGAACAAGATACAAAAAATAGCTATTGAAAGTTTTCTTTATCCTCTTCATTACTTTTTATTAACTATGCTTAGCAAAAATATATATATATATGATTGATTCAAACTTAAAGAGTTAAAAATATACTTGAGTTCATATTTGAGTATTAATGATGTTTTGAAGTGTCTATAATAGACAAATATGCTTCCCATTACTTGAATATGCTATTTTAAAAAAAAATCAATTGTTCTAATGAAAGATGAATGTTACAAGCGTTATAGATAATTTTAACGTAAAATAAATAAGGATGGAACCTGTATAATTAACTATCGGTTTATTACCCATTATTAAGACTAAACCCCTCTAACTTCACTAAGGTTCATCTAAATTAAGAAAACAAAACGTTAGTCATGCAATACAAATTAAATGCACAAATAATAAAATAGAGGGATAAATCAAATTGAAATGGGTTGAGCCCCTTCTTTGGACTGCTCCAAATATGTTACTGTTGGGCTTTGGCCCAGTCATTTTTAGACTGCTGCGGCTGTGCTTGGCTATTGGGCTTTGGCCCAGAATTTTGTGCTTCTTGTTTTGGCTGCGGACAGGGGTGGGATATCTTTCGTTGGGCTTTGGCCCAGCACCGAATGCGGAAGGGGAACGCGTCCCTCGGACTCGTATGTGAATGATCATGCATAAAAAATGAGGCGAGAAGGATTAGTATCTAAACGACAAATAAGATTAAACATGTAAAAATTAAACTCAAAACAAATCAGTAGATTATGTATATTATTGCATATTTAGATGTATCTTATGTATATACATTTCATTAGGATATATAGGAGAAACAATTCTAAAACTTAATGCCAGTGGGATAAAGGATTCGGAAACCACAGGATACAGAGTATTACACGTACATATGAGATAAGGAATTCAGAAATTAAACACAATATCAACAAAAACAAAAAAAGGAGTTGTAACCATATCAATTAAAACACATTTCAAGCAGAAGGCAACACCACTGTTAGTCAAACCAAAATGACCTTAACATAGCATTGCCAAACTGACTAGAGTAACAGGAAACTAATGATCGACATCAAGTGTACAACCTTGACCATTAACATTTCAAACGCATCACAACTTAACCGGGATCAAGCCATGTTAATATACTCTTCAACCAACAATTCAAGACAACCCCACACACTCCACTTAAACCTTTGCAGTCAAAGATATAACAATATGATAGACCCTCAGAAGTATAAACATCAAGTATGATTCTAACATGTTACTTCTTAGTTACACTCCAAGCAAGAAGAACTGAATACACTAATCATGGTGTCAAACAGGAAAGTTTATGCATTACCTAATATATATTTAATCATACTGATCAAACCCAGCACCTATTAATCCAGATTTTGACATAAACTATTAATAGGCTGACCAATCATAACAAATTTTAACCATATTAGCATGATTGGTAGGCTTCTAGATCAAAACTGAACATAAAGCTCATTAGCTATCAAACAAAACCCAGATTTTAGAGGACAAGCAAGGATTAACATCATTCTTCTAAATAGCACGTGGGAGCAAACAGAATGGGCATGATGAACTGATGCTAGGTTTGGTAAAGAATTCCAAGTGACTAATTGGTATTATGTTAACAATAAACCACACAAGCAAACAAAAGGATTGAATGAGGCAGCACACTATAAACCAAACTGAACCATCCAGAATATCATCATCAATATCACAAACAGTCACACAATGGATAGAAATTCTTTATATATCTTAACCAATTTGGTAACTTATCAATTAATCATAGACTGAGTCCTATTTGAGTTCCTTCATATGCCAGCAAACTTGGCTAAATTTGGATTTCGACAATGATTAAGTTCAGTGGCAACAGGAGGGAGGACAATGTCTAACTTAAACTGACATATACTTAGTGAAATAGTGACTTCCTAAATCCAGAAAGGACAGTCGAAACGATAGGCAACCAGCAATGTCCAATCGGTCTCATACTTAAATCATTAGTCCAATTGTCCAAACATGAAACCAAAACAAGCTCTAGGCAATAGGATGAAGCATGAATAAACTTAAACTATAACGGGCATACCAGAAATATAAGACAAAATAAACATTAATCAGAAACATTCGACACGTCTAAAATAGAATAGAGGTAAACTAACAACAAACAAACAACCAGATAAAACAACAAAACTACGTCATATAAGCATTTGAGCGCATCCTAACGACAGTTGAACTAAACAGCAGATTAAGTACAGAAATAGACTCACACCAGAACTGGAAGATAAACAAAAAGTTACTAACCTTGGCCTAAAGCAAACATCCTTCTATGAAATAGCAAGCCAACCATATACATAATTCATATTAGCATGAAATTATTTAACTATGCCAATGGATGAATGTACTGATATCAATATTCAGCTGGACTGGCTCATGGTTAACTGAACTAAAGGGAAAAATCATACTAATTCTGAAGGACATATAACAGCAAAGTAGCTTCACATAGGTATAAATGACTCAGGTTGCTACTAATCAACTATTTTAGAGGTGCAAGTGACCATTAAGAACAATCCATGACAAATATTGCTACATAAGATCTAATCAAGAAGCTAATAACTAATCAAAATTACCCATATCGACAGATCCTAAGCTAAATTAACTTAAATGAAACCAAAATGATCACATAATAATCGCTAACTAATCTACAGACACTTCAGAATTTCATACGAAATTACACAAACTTCTAATACTAAACTCACTAATATGCCAAACTAACAATTAATCCAATCTTAACACTCATCAACACACATAAACATACTAAGACCTTATGAATTCGATGAAAGAAGCTTTTTTACCTTCTTCGAGTGCAGCGAAGTGAAGCCTCGAGTCTCCGATCTACCCTCGAAACACCACGAACTTCCGAGTTGGTATCATTTGGATTCGAAGCAGTAAAAGAAGGAAAAAAAACGTCTGGTATGTTTTTCGATATTAATCGATATTATGACTGCTAAAAAAACAAACTAATTCAGAGGCTGAAGAACTCAGTATTACCTAGTTCTTGGGAAATTTCATGAATCCCAGAAAAATTCCCCCCTATACTTGACTTCGACAACGATTATATATAGGGCGATCTTGGGTTTGAGCTAGGGTTTTCGTTCGAAAGGAAGAGAGAGAGGAGCGTGGGGGACAAGATGGAGTGGTGTGACGGTGTCGGAACAGTGGAGGCGTGGGTGTAACGTGGTGAAGTTGAGTGGAGCAGAGGGGGAGTGGGATGTCAGAAGCGTAGTGGAGAATGTCAGACGCGTGGGGTGGAGGAACGTGGGGGGGAAGAGGGTTGCGGCGCTAGGGTTTTGGAGGGTTAAGGGAAAGGGAAGAGAAGATGGCGAAAAGGAGGTGGTGGAGAGGTGGCGGCGATGGGGAGGTGGAGAGGCGGAGAAGGAGAGAGGGAAAGGAGAGGAGGTGAGGAGGGAGCGGCGGAAGAAAGTGGGGCAAATGAAGGGGAACCCTAAAAGGGTTCCCTTATTCAAATGACAAAATGGATCGGACCCGGTCCACGAGTGGACCGGGTCAATTTTAGACTGGGTATTAAAACAATAGGCTAATAAATTAAAACACGAATTATTCTAAAAATTGAGATAAGAGATATGGACTAGTCCAAAAAAATATTAGGAGTCAATCGGGATTTGATTTGGAGCCCGGTAAGTCAAAATACGGACCGAGTGCAAGAAATAGTTTGGCTTCTAAATTTAAATAAAAGACTTGTTTAAATAACTTCTGTTAAAATATTGCTCAATATGGAATATGTCGTCATTAATGCTTAGATAAAAATGGCGTTGTAATAGCAGTGCAATAATATTGCGAAAAATCCACAGTAAAATAAATACTATTATTTAATTATGCAAAGATAAATGCGATGCGTGTGCGTAAGCTGGTAAAATGCCGAAATGATAAAAAATTATGAATTATAATAATAGTAATATATAATAATGATAATAATAATAATAATAATAATAATAATAATAATAATAAAATGCGGTAATAGTAATAAGAATAATTAATAGAATAATGCAATAGCGGTATTGATAAGAGGCTAATAATTATAGTAAACACATAATATATATATATATTTTTATTTTTTCCAAAAAAATATTAGAAGCTTAAAAATAGGTATTTTGGCAGAGAGGCGGGACAAAATTGGGTGTCAACACCTATCATCATACCTATCAGCATGGAGGGAGAGCGATCTCCAATTTTGAGCTCTAGACATTGGGTGATACCGAGCTAGAGCGGGGCGCGCCAAGAAGCCGCGACAACGTAAGGAAGGACCTATCATCAGGCTTCTTTGCGGGGAGTTCATATGTCATAATTAGCAGATGGAACCATCCACCACATTTGTAATGGAAGGCCAAACCAGTTAAATGGGGAGGCAGAATCAGGAAAAAGCCGAACTACCGCGTAGGGAGGCAATGTCATTGAAGAGCCGAACCACTGAGCGTGGGGAGGCACATGTCGCACATTGTTTTGTTAAACCGACACACGGAACAATACCAAAATTAGGCTGATTGCATAGCGAGAGACATTGCGAAAAGTCACCGATCCACGATGCGTGGGTTGGGCATTTCATCATGCTGAATCACCAAGGTGAGGAGGCAAAGATCATTGACCAACATAAGAGTGGGGAATAGCTAAGCTTCAAGTTCGAGAATGCGATCTATCCAAAGGATAACCAAGGGATACCGAACAACCAGGACGGTAACACAGGTACCACACTGGAGAATCGGGCATCAAGCAGATGATGATCAATTCGAGAACAAAGACCTCTGGTCATGCATGTAGGAAGCTATCTCCTCTCGAGCAGAGAAAAATCAAGTACTCACCAGGAGTATGTTCTAAGAGTTCTTCTCAGTACCACATGGTACCAAACACATGAGTTGCCGAAGATGCCATGGTGCAGCATGGTCTTTCCAGAGGCCATATTATATGCAGATTGGTTTAGAGTTGAGCTTCAAGCAGCCACCAATGCCAGGATATAAGCAAGTCGTTATGTCAGTTACAATTTGCCCACCGGGGCATCGGCTCAAATTGCAAGTCACTCCGAGTCATGACATCGGTACTTGACCTTGCTTATACACCCAACAAGGTGAGTTTCCCACAAAAGAAGAGGGTCTCTAACAGCATGGTTGGCGAGAGCGCCACAACAAGGGATGCCCACAATAGCCATCAGGCTATCATTACGATATTGGTGCCATACCAAGGGATGCGCATATGAGTCATCAGATCATTACCAGACCTAGGGTCATCAAGTCATCGGCAGACATAGGGTCAACAGACATACGCCCTCATCATCGGCTATCAGGCCGCCATCATCATCGGCCAACATGTCGTTCTCACATCATCGACCAGCAGGTCGTCCTCCCATCATCGGCCATCAGGCCGCCATCATCATCGGCCATCAGGCCGCCATCATTGGCTATTGCCCGCCAAGGGCTCGCCCATCGCTCTCCTAGAGCGTCATCGCCCGCCAAGGGCTCAGACATCATCCGCCGAGAGCTGTATCGCCCGCCAAGGCCTCAGCTATCGCCCGCCAAGGGCTCGGCCATCGCTCGCCTAGAGCGCCATTGCTCGCCAAGAGCTCAATCGCTAATGTATCACCAAGAGATGAGGACATCTTGGAACATCGGCATCAACATTTCAGTACTACCGCCACCCATGTGGGGGAGTATTCACCCATTGCGACAGCATTGGGCCCATGCATTTCCAATTAGAGAAAAATCTTCCACAAGCAGAGCAAAGAGACCGCACCAAACATAGTGGGGGTTGCATGTGTCACATCAAGGCGTGCCAATCCTAAACCGGGCTAAAGATACAAAGGAAGCAGTACATCAACTGACTGTAAACTAAGTGCCCTACTCAGGAAAGGTCTCAGATGTAAGTTACCAGGTGGAAGCAGACTTCCAAAAACGGATTTGCCATTTTGCTACAATCATCATATGCCTAGCAAGAGTGCCGCCACTTAAAGTTAGGTCACCAGAGGATACATCAGTTGCCGTGAGGATCATGGCGTGGTTGACAACAAGGTCACCACGAAGTTAGCCACCAGAGGGTGCAAGCGCGGAGGCGCTTTCCAAGTGAACACCGGGAGGTGAAGTGCAGAGGCACGCTTGGGAGAAACTTGGGGGGAGCAGTGCATGGGCACGACTCCATATTCAAGAAAAACACACAAGGGTTGCAAACCCACAGGATTTGGGGCCGCGATGTAAACCCCCGAGGGGTCAAACTCCGGGTTGTCGTTGGCGTTCTGAGGCATCGAGGACGATGCCTAGCTCGAGTGGGGGAGAATGTTACGGGCTGCCTTCATTGTGCCTTGGCGCCCGTAACCCTGCATGCCCCGAGCGGGCCAAACGAGTGTCAGCCGCGCTGGCAGTGCCAACCGCACAGCCGCACAGGCAGTGCCAGCCCACAGGCAGTGTCAGTCGCACAGGCAGTGCCAGCCCACAGGCAGTGTCAGCCCCGCAGGCAGTGTCAGCCGTGCGGGCGACGTGCACCAACATGGGTGCCGAAGGACGAGAGTCCACAATCATCATAGATATGCTCCATTGCATATCCTAGGAGCAGCAAGGGAGTGTAGCAAGGATCTGAGATAAGCCCACGGGTCGTCGACGCTCGAGCGACCCCGTGCGAGCCTGAGTGTCAGTCCCGAGCATTTCCGAGCCACAGATGGAATCTTGGGATTTCGGGTGAACACACCCTTCCTAGGATGTTATTGAATATGCTTACCAAGTTTGGCGTCATTTGAACATCATTTACCTAAGGGCTTGACTTAGCCAAGGAGCAGTGTCAGTGTCAAAGCTCCTAAGGCCATATCGCGTTCCACGAGCATGGGAATGAGATGAAACTTCATGGAGGAGTGAAGGAAGTCAAGAGAAAGAGTTAGGAACAGGCGGCGCTTTATTTGGAGTTCGAATCATCAAGAAAGACCAAGTGTGATTCTCGGGCAGAATCATGTCCAGTGCTAAACCTTGGGCTTTTCTTTTTAAAGCATATATAAGGGGGGCAGAGGTGTCTCAGCTCAGCCAACCTCCCCCGTACGTGCCACGATCAAGCCGTACTAAGTGAGCATCCTTGGGGGACAACCTCAAGGGCCTGCCTAGGCATCCCCATTGGATCCTAGGTACCCATACGAGTCACGCAACTCTATGGGCGGCGCTCGGCCACAGGCCAGCGTTGGGCGCCCAACGAGGGCCGGAGGCTTGACGTATGGACCGACTATGCCCTGCGGGCTATCCTTGAGAATAAGAAATCCCTCCGTGCCGATTGAACACTCGAGGCATCCATCCTAAGAGCCTCGTGTGTTGACTTGTGAGCTTGGCTCAGGTTCAGCCTAGCGAGCAAGGGTCCGTTGGCCTAGACGTGCAGTCGTAGGGCGACGCTGCACCGTGCAAGATGGAAGTATGTCGCGAGGGCTACATTTAGCAAAGCCGCATCATAGGCATACTACAAAGAACACCCATGACATAGGCCAAGGATTCAAGAGTTGCCCTACTCAGGTGTCGCACCGCTCGAGCGTACAGGCACCCGACCAGTGTCAAGCCAGAGGATTGGACTGTGCGCGCACCCGCGACGCTCAGCTCCTGGCGAGGGACTGTCATGTCCATAGCCAACCCCAAGTGTGAGTGCAGGCAAAGACAGAACATATGAAACCTGCCACAGGGGCATTCTAGCAAGGCAAGGCCAAAGCCTTGACATCGTCTCAGCAGCACCGTTGAAGCTAAGCCTCCAAAGCCATGGACATAAGATCATGCCATGAGTCCTGGGACTATCATTAGGCTGGCTCGTAGTCCGCCTGGACTACGGGCGCCGCACGGGCCATTAGTGTACCACAGACACTATAAAGGAGGCGGCCCGTGACAGTACGGATGGCAACAGGGCAGGGTATCCTGTTTAGCTTTTTTCTAGATTTTTGCCCTACTCCGCCCTGTCCCGTCAAGCCCTGCCCCGCCCTGCCCTATTTAAAAGGTTTTTCTTCAGAGATATATTTAATCTCTCTAACCAAATACTTGTTTAAATATTTAAAACATGAAGGATTCGTATTCGTGAATGCTACTGTATTTTCTTATTATTGAACATAAGAGGTGAGTATTATTATTTTTAATTATTGAAAAAATAATACTGGAAGACTAAAGTAGATTATATGTATATGCCAAGTTAAATTAAAATGGTTGTTAAATGTCAAGTAATATAAAATACAACTTTGTTTGTATGGTGAACTACAATATCACCGTATTAGTGGCAGATTCATGTCCTATGATATGAAATAATTTGCATGTCCTGTCGTAATTTTTTTTTTTTTTGAAGCATCTTTGAATTTGTCAACTTAGCAAATTGATTAACTTTTTCTGAAGATGAAACTACAACTGATTTATTATTTATCCAATCATTAATAAATAGAAGAACGGTTAAGAAAAAAAGTTGTTCCATATTTGATCCTTTAGTCATGTAGTCATGTTACCAGTAGAAAAAATAAAAAAATTTAATAAAAAACTAAAAAGAAAAGAACAAACATTACCCGATGCTAGGAAGAGAAAGAGAGATGAGAAATGATCAAGAATGTAGAATGCATGGGATTGCTTAGTTGATGACAAAGTAGAAATGAACAACTGAGATTCAAAAGCAGCAAAGGCTAAAGCAATTTGCATACACAATCACCCGCTACCTTCCTGCCCTGCCCCATTTAAAATTTGCCAAAAGTGTCTTTTTTCCCTTGGTTATCCTTTTCTTGCTTATATCTCCTTGCCTTTTAATTGGAGGCCAACATACACTGCGTGTGTTAATTTCATGGATGATGGTCGAGTTACTTTCTATAATGAAAAAGTTATTAGATCACGAGAGTCACTGAACAAATTTTTCGATAAAAGAAAATCACTTAGTATCACATCAAGTTCTTAAGCAAAAATGAAGACATTTTAATTCTATGGTATTTATGTAAAATTGAGTGAGTTTTTTTGTTATAAAATTTAGTGAGTTTTTTGTTACAAAATATATATAGTTTTTTTTCCGTGCAATAAAGTAAAAATTGAGTGACTGTTCCTAAATTATCCACTAATATTTATCATATTTTTTTCTTATGATTACTATTATCAATACACAAATTCTTCTCTTTGTTCATATAAAACTAAAAAATTATTTATCGTGAAAGGCAAAGTATGCAACCTCAATCAATTCAAAGCCAAAACACAATATTAATCTTCACCACAATAATATTCTTTTATTCATTTTGAATGTATCCTTTTCGAATACTCTTTTTGTTTTCATATAAAGATCGACACAAAAATAAAACTACAGTGAGAAAGGGATTTTAACAATGTCAAATCATTACAAACTAAAAAGAGTCCAGCGCGTCGATTTTCATTCAATTGTTAATGCTCGACTATGATAATAATATTTAGGATAAAAAGTTTAATGAAACGTCCAAAAGTCACAGTTCATAGCAAGTACTTGTAAATTGGATGTCACATCGATGGAGGATAAACCTCCCTAGATTTTTGAATAATCGACAATTGACTTCAATAAGATTAGTGGAGGTTTAAGATTTATTCACTGATAATTTAAATTTTTTTACACCATCAAATTAAATTTATTCATAGCCTATCACAATTTAGTAACTTGAAAAATAATTAGTAATTTGTTGTAACTAATTAAATTGCAATTATTGTAATTTTTTTCTCAGATTAGCATATATTTGTAATTCACATAAATTTAGTACGAAATGTTTAAAGTTCACAATTCAAAGCGAGTGTCGCTTTAAATAAAATAACTTTAGATGTTGGGATAATCACCAATTTTGACCTTACCAGGAGCGGTCATCATTGAGATACGGTACCCCAATCTATTGGTTAGCAGGAAAAATAAATTATTAGGAGTGAGTTTTTCTGGGCACGTGTTAGTTAGCCTCAATTAAGTGCTTGCGGGGCTTTCAAAGTGCAACGTGGCAAATTTTGAATGCCCTAAACAAAATTATTCTTCAGCAATAAGTGAAAGGCTATGAAAGCTTTTAGTATAAACATTTCGTTTTTACTCTAATGAGGAATTGTTTAATAACGCACCATGGTGGTGTTGAAAAAAATTGTTCAACAACGTTTCTGAGAAAATTAACGGCCAACTTAATATCGTATAGTAAACGCACTGATCAATTAGGACACTTCATTCCAAAAGTAAAAAATTACGCGAATATTGAATTAATTGAATTTCAAATCCAAAACCGGACACCAATACAAAAAAAGACAGACCATCAATCTTAAAATAGTGCAGGAGTTAGTTACATTGGTTAGAGTTTTGTAGGTATTAGTAGAGATGGGCAATTGAAAATTGAATTACCGAGTTGAACTGTAATTTATCGTACGGAACTGAATTTTAAAAATTCGATATTTGGTATCTACTTTTCAATTACCAATTATCGTATTACCGAAAATAAACTCTGGAAAGACCGAACCAAATACTAAACACCACCCCTAACCTATATATGGATAATATTAATGAGTGATTTGAATATCTTGATGGCCATGTGAATGTTGGACAAATTATGAACATATTTCATCAAATATATTTTCCTTCAATAAGTAATTATGGAATTACCATACCAGAATTTACTGTACCGAAGTTTTATTTGCCGTACCGGACCGAACTTTAAAAGTTTGGTATTTAATATCTACTTTCAATCGATTACCGAATTACAAAATGAAACTTTGAAAATATCGAACTAAATACCGTAAATAGTTATACATGAATTAGTTATGCAGAGTTTAATGATTATAAATTAGTAACTTAACACTGTATTTAATAAGCAAAGTTTATGCATAACAACTAAAATGCTACTGAAACTTAATTTTAATACATAAATAATATCACTTCCTTCGACTAAACTACGGTTACAGTAATATTAACAAGTATGCTTTAATAGTATTCAATAATACTCTCTCCTTCCCATAATAAGTGTCACCTTAGCCAAAACGCGCATGTTAAAAAATTAATAATACAGTGTAAAATTTATAAAATTATCTCCATATAATGAAAATAAATTACTTTTTCCTCTTGATTAGAGCATACACAAATAATAGATTGAGAATCCAACGATATCAAGTTACTATATGACTTTTTCAATTATCATTTAGATGTTACTTTTAACTTATAAGTTTTTGTCTAGGGTGGAGTTAGAAAAACTAGCCAATTTATATTTTGAATTTCTAAAGTAATACTTATTAATTATTACAGGATGATTTTTTTTTAGCATAGATAACACTCATTGTGGAACGGAGGGAGTAATCATGAAGGAGAGACAAGACATGCCAGGAAAGCAGAAGCATGAGGCCAAAAAAACACAAAAGGCCGTATGGCTAAAATGATTTAATTTGGCACTTATATGTATTTGGTCGATCGTCGCTACATCTCTTTTTATTTATTTATGTAAATTATCTCTATATCTCTTTCTATTTCTATATCTTCTACAACTTGTCACAACAAAGCCATGGCAGCTCGAAGACTTTCTTCTTTGCTCTCTCGTTCTTTCCATCCCCCTTCTGCTTCTGCTCCTCTAGGTTGCTACCTTTCTTTGTATCCTTTTTTTCTCTTTTCATCTGTACTATTTTCAAGCTTCTTTTAATTATTTATAAAGCTTATATCTTTGATGATGATGGTAAAGGTTTGTTCTTTAATGTTGGGTTTGGCTCTGATTAACTCTACCGGGCAAGAATGATGGTTCTTGGGGGTAGATGTACTTGTTTTGTGTCTTAAATCAATTGATGTTCATGTTTTGATGCAGGGTGAATAACCTCTAAATCATGTATGTAGTACATTATACTTTGTTCCTTTCTTTAAGCATGTTAAGTTTTTATTATTGCTGGGATCTTGAATTAATTGAACTCCAAAGGGTATCCATGGTATTTAATGAACTACTACTTCTGTTTAGTCATTAATGACAAGAACCAGTAGTTGAAGAATTAAATTCTTCTGTTTTCTTGTCTTGGTAATTTGTATGTCTTGAATTAAATGTTTTATCATAGTTCCCAATTTACTGTGAGATTTAATGCAGAAAGAGGCTTGTGGGCACACCTTATAGTATCTGCTAAAGCATCTAATGCACAATTTACATGATTGTTATGAATTTGATGCATAATAACTTCTCCAAATGGAGTATACGACAGTGATTAGCTGTGCATATGTTTGATTTATACTAGTCAGTGCAAAAGCTTATAGTTTTTTATTAATGGAAATCATCAGGAAGGAGCCATGGTGTGGCAAGGCAGATTCTTCACAGGTTTAGTACAGCTGCCGCTGTTGAGGAATTAATCACTCCAGCTGTCCAAGTTGAATACACCAAGCTTATGATCAATGGTCAATTTGTTGATTCTGCATCTGGTAATTGTTTGGTACCATTTTGAACTGATCAGTTTTGTTATTGGTTTTATTAGTTGCTATGCTGCTGGGAATAAAACTTGGATACATGTATATTTTGTAGGAAAAACATTTCCAACTTTGGATCCAAGAACTGGGGAAGTCATTGCAAATGTTGCTGAAGGTGATGCCGAAGATATTAATCGCGCTGTGGCTGCTGCTCGCAAGGCATTTGATGAAGGACCGTGGCCTAAAATGAGTGCTTATGTAAGCTTGATAGTGTTATGTCTAATCTGTTTTTTGATCAGTATTTACTATGTCTTTTGCTTTGATGCTGCTCAATTTGTTAACTGCGAGTTTCTAGAAGTCTTTTTGCTAATGTATTATACCTCCTTATCTCTGTGGTGGCGGTTCTTCAGGAAAGGTCACGAATAATGTTAAAATTTGCTGATTTGGTGGACAAACACAACGATGAGCTTGCAGCTTTAGAAACATGGGATAATGGCAAGCCATATTTGCAGGCAGCCCAAGCTGAAGTACCTACTTTCGCGCGACTATTTCGGTATTATGCTGGTAATGACACATTTCAGACAAGGAATTTTAAACTTGGCTGGTTATTCATACTGTTCAAGCTTTTGCGTGTATGTACTAATCTTTTGAAACTTAATTTTTCTTGAAAACATTTAGGTTGGGCAGATAAAATCCATGGTCTAACTGTTCCAGCTGATGGGCCATACCATGTACAAACTTTACATGAACCAATTGGTGTTGCTGGTCAAATAATTCCTTGGAACTTTCCCCTTCTTATGTTTGCCTGGAAAGTTGGGCCTGCCCTAGCATGCGGTAACACTATCATCCTGAAGACTGCAGAGCAAACTCCATTGACTGCTCTATATGTTGCAAACTTGTTCCGCGAGGTTGGTTTATATACAGTATATTAGTGCTGAGGCATAAGTTCCTACATTGCAAAATTTCTCAGCAATTGCATAGGAAAATAATTGTTCCCATTTTAGATGAGCCTGCTTCAATTCAGGATGTTTGAACTGGACAGATAACTTGAAAAGGTGTTCTGTCCTCTTGCAAAATTAAGTGACCTTCACTCCATGCTTCTGACATATGATTTTTGACTTTAAACAGGCTGGTCTTCCTCCAGGTGTTCTAAATATTGTTTCTGGTTTCGGACCAACTGCTGGTGCAGCACTTGCTAGTCATATGGATGTGGACAAGGTCAAGTGGAAACTCTTCTCTGTTTGTTCTTGGAGAGGAAAAATAACTTTTGTCTGTTTTTTGAATTATGTACCACTTTTTTTGCAAGTTGCAATAACTATATATAGATATATTGGGACAGTGCTAACAATCTGTTTCACTTATGCAAGAAAAGCAATTCAACAGCTTATAAGGTTGGAACTTTACTCTTGGGATAATGGTGGGAACCTTATGGGTCAAAGAGGACTAAATGTTTGACATGTTTTATTCTAGACTAACTTGTTGATATGGGGGTTGACAATAACTGGAGATTACCAACTCATTTTGTGCTGTTGTAGCCCAGCTCAACTGGAGAGTATCTAGCATGTGTATGTCACAGTTAGGATTCTGTTTTTGCAACTACATGCTTTCCTGGAATAACAAAGGATGAACGTGACTTTACTTACACTTTTTGATTACATACGCGATGTCAAATTCAGACAGAAGCATTAACCCTCTTTCCAACCTTCCTACTCTGTTAAGGCAAGTTTCTCAAACTCCAATGATCAAGCGAATAAGCAAGCCAAATATCTTTCTAGGGAATATGTGCTCATCAAGCACGAGATGATAAAGAGAGCTTCATCTATGGATGAATGACGAATTGACGGGTCTCTGACTTGATTTTTATCTGGACAATATGTAATGCATAGTTGATTTACATCTTGACCCCCTAACGTTTTTCCTTTTCATTCTTGCAGCTTGCTTTCACTGGATCAACGGAAACTGGACAAACAGTTCTTCAACTGGCTGCCAGAAGTAATTTGAAACCAGTTACCCTCGAACTAGGAGGGAAATCACCTTTCATTATATGCGAGGATGCTGACATTGATCATGCTGTTGAGCTAGCACATTTTGCACTCTTCTTTAATCAGGTCAGGCAGATTCTCCTAAAATTAAGTACTCATTAATGAGCGCATGATTGAAGTTCTTTCTGTCTGTAGGGCCAATGTTGCTGTGCTGGTTCTCGTACCTATGTACATGAACGAGTTTATGATGAATTTATAGAGAAAGCAAAGGCACGTGCAATGAAACGTGTAGTTGGTGATCCCTTCAAGAAAGGTGTTGAACAAGGTCCTCAGGTACTTCATCTCTTTTCTCTCTTCTTGTCCCATTATTTTTATGTATTCCGTTTTCCTAACTAAAAACTTTCGCATTTGACATTTCTCTGCATTTTCCGTCCTAAAGTTGGCCTCACAACTAATTTGTAAAGAATCTATTCTGTTCCCAATTTCATCACACTACTGCAATGGTATGTTGTCTGTCTCGTCCTCCCAAGAGGTTGTTCTTCTGTTTCGTCATGTGACAATTCTATTTGGTAATGAACTCTTGAAGTGCAAGAATCTAAATATCTACTTCCATGATAGATTTACTAAAGTATCTATCTCCTAACTAGCAAAATTTAGTAAATGACTCTCTGAAGCTAATATCATATCTTAATAAATATCATAGATCGACTCGGAGCAATTTCAGAAGATTCTTAGGTACATAAGAGAAGGCCGTGACAGCTCTGCTATCCTTGAATGTGGTGGTGATAGTATTGGCTCCAAAGGCTACTTTATTCAGCCCACTGTGTTCTCAAATGTCAAGGTATATGCTTGATTTCCTCCTCCTCTAAAGTCGTCAAATAATGTTTCTGAAAATTCCTTGAGAAAGTAATCTAACATGATATACGACACTTGGTTGAATCAGGAGGACATGTCGATAGCACGGGATGAGATTTTTGGCCCAGTGCAATGTGTCTTCAAATTCAAGTAAGTCATGATATCAAACCTTTTGTGGCAAAAGGGCTATTTGAAAGTTATACTCCCTTTTATGTTTGATAATCTAGACATAAGCTTCATACTAAGCACATATCTAGTGTTTTACTAGTTACATTTCTTCTCAACTTAAACTCTACTGTTTACTCTACTAGGGATTTAACTTTGTTTAAGCGGATAGTTCTTTGTAACTGGCTCTTCTCTAACTGACATAGGCAATTGGTATGGATTTTCCCAATGATTGGGAAAAGACTTCCCAAAATCTGTCCTTTATCTTTGGGTGTATGCCTTGACTTAGATCTAGGTGATGGTATTTGCTGGGATGTTTGATCTAATATCTGTGCAAGGACATAAGTTTTTTTTCTTCATGATATGAAAAGTTTTAAGGAAATATTTCATATTAATTGTTACCTTATTGTGCCAGGGATATTGGCGAAGTAATAAAGAGGGCAAACAACACACGCTATGGTCTAGCAGCAGGAGTTTTCACGAAGAACATCGACACAGCAAACACCTTGACCCGAGGATTGAGAGCTGGAACTGTGTGGGTTAACTGCTATGATGTATTTGATGCTGGGATTCCTTTTGGAGGGTACAAGATGAGTGGCATGGGCAGGGAAAAGGGTATTTACAGCCTTAGCAACTACTTACAAGTGAAGGCTGTTGTTACTCCATTGAGGAATCCTGCATGGATATAGATTGGCCACCCTGCTTTTAATAATCATACTGTTCTTGTAAAATGACAAAGCACATGGTTGTTTAAATGACATTGTTATCAATATTTCCATAAAGTCTTCAGATATTTCCTTTAATTGTTGTCGTGTAGAAAAGCATTAATTTTCCTCTAAATTAGATGCCTAACGACAAAGTAACTGGCTATTTCCTACTACCACTACTACCCTTCCAATTATGTGATATATTTTGCTTTTCGAGATTCAAATTGCATGAATTTTGACTAACATTTTAAGATGTATGTTTTCACCAAATTGATATGAGAAAAGTTGCAACGTATAGTATTTTTATGTAGTTTCAAATATATAACTTTTAATTTTAAAATATTGAGTTAATGTAATTTAATTTAGCGTTAAATTTTTAATCAAATTGACTCTTAAAAAACGAAAAGTATCACATATTTTGAGACCGAGGGAGTATTACTTTCGGGTAAAAGCTATTGTCAGTCCATTAAAGATCATCCATCTTGAATATAAACCACGAGTATCCCTGCTTCGTACAGGATCACATAACATTAATATACTAGTCCTTAGTATTAAAATGATTGGATAGAGTATTAAAATGGAAAAATCCATTAGATAATGAACTATTGGGTACGTGATATTTCCCTAGGAAAGAATCTAAAATTAGGGACAGTTAGGGATGCACTGTTTTCTAGCTAAATTTAGCTAAGCGCGCATTAGCTAGGATATTTTGCTAGTTAGGTAGGACATGTTATTTTGTAGTGTGTCATTCCTATTTCATGTAACGCTTGATGTCAAATCATGAATTATACCGTACTATTACTGTATTATTTTATTAGTCAAGTATACCGTACCATTATATGATTATAGGAGATAGTATAACCGGGGCAGTCGGTGATCAGAGAGATGACCAGAATATAATTAAAAAGATATATGTCCTTGAACAAAGACATACTGTACATGGTTATTAAAGAGATGGTTGCTTCAAAGTAAATCAAAACCAAGCACGCTAATGGCACAATTGAACACTCAATCTCATATACATCACTCATTTTATTTTAATATTCATTTTCATTTGTATTCACGTCCAATCTTCATTGTCTAACTACTCCATTAAAAATCAATATATACAAATCGGCATTCCACATAAACCTAATTCAAATCTCCTACCAACGGCCACGTTTAGTTATTTAATAGTGTGATTTAAACGTCGATGAATTAAATCAGTGCAAATTACAGAGATCAAGGGGGGTGTGGTGTAGTGACTGGTACCACTCCATCCTTAACCAATAGGTCTAGAGTTTAAACTTCCTTGGGTACCGTACCATTATATGATTATAAGAGATAGTATAACCGAGACAGTCGGTGATTAGAGAGATGACCAGAATATAATTAAAAAGATATTTGTCCTTGAATAAAGACATACTGTATATGGTTGTATATGGTTATTAAAGAGATGGTTGTTTCAAAGTAAATCAAAACCAAGCACGCTAATGGCACAATTGAACACTCAATCTCATATACATCACTCATTTTATTTTAATATTCATTTTCATTTGTATTCACGTCCAATCTTCATTGTCTGACTACTCCATTAAAAATCAATATATACAAATCGGCATTCCACATAAACCTAATTCAAATCTCCTACCAACGGCGACGTTTAGTTATTTAATAGTGTGATTTAAAAGTCTATGAATTAAATCGGTGCAAATTCCAGAGATCAAGGGGGGTGTGATGTAGTGGCTGGTAACACTTCATCCTTAACCAAGAGGTCTAGAGTTTAAGCTTCCTTGGGTACGGAATCACTCTTGTTAGGGAGTGCTTTGCGCCCCAATGTGGGACTACCCGGCCCGAAACCGGATTAGTCGGGCCCCAATGCGAACACCAGACATCGGATGGAAAACCAAAAAAAAAAAGTTCAAATTAAAACTCAATGAAAATAACATATGTTGGGTTCTTTCTTCATCTCTATCTAAATACCCTTGGTGATTAAAGCACGATTACCAGATACTTATACTAGTGAGATATGTAGCCCAAACCCCTTTCGCTGACGGTATATACAATATTGAAATAAGTTCTTATGTATATATAGTTTATGTTGAATCCCTTTAGCTTTTTCTATACATTTACTTTTTTATATTTTAATTTTGTTTAGTAAAAATACTAAATCCACTGCTAATAACAATTAATTGGTACACAATAGAATAGTCCAAATGAGTCATCCAAGCTGACCGAATTTCTTATTAAAAAAAAAATCAGTCTTTATTAGTACGTAATTTGACCCTCCTCCAGTGATGAGAATACAGCTTGATATCTGTATTTTTCATGCTTATACAACGATTAATATATCGCTCTAATAGATTCGTGAACTAGTTTAAAACGTGTCATCACCAAATTTTATGAAGAGAGATTAAGCGCGTTAGATTAGTCATTTCGTGATTGGTCCACGTTGATCCCTTATAGCTGCCGCCAACCTTAATTTCATACGTTATTACTTATTACTATTAACAAAAGGATTGCTTTGAGTTTAAAACCCTAAACTACGTCCATTTCAGCGGCATCACATTCATGAATAATAATACTTGTTAATTCTTTCTTCGTTCATTCCTAAGGAACTTACCTGTCCCCTCTTTGATTTGTTTTATATAAGCTATTCTTGAGATGGATAACAATATTGCTAATGCGTTCTCTGATCTGTCACATTTATACTGGTGATGCAACTAATCAATGGATGGACAAGGAAAGAAGCTGCTTTGACAAATCCCATAAAGTTTTACGACCAAATAAAAAATACTCTTCAACTCTTAACGCAGATAAGTCAGAACAAAAACTTTTTATTCAAGTAGAGAGATGGATACGTTTACACATCCATAACCGAGGTAGATACAATTACGCTCAAGAGTGTTTTTTTTTCTTTTTTTTTCTTTTCCAAGAAGCAAATAATATTATTAAGTCAATAAATTGTAATTGGTTGATTCACCTAAGAGGTACAGCTCTCTCATCTATCGGTGTCAAGATGTTCACTAAGAAAAATTAATATATAAAGAGGTAGACATATAAAAATCAATCTGTATCAACATATTACATTAAAAAAAAAAAAGTTTTAACCTATTTAGTCACAGTGGTGTTCGCTAAAATTTTCATAACCGGTGTCAATATTTAAAGAAGTGAACAAATTAATAAATCACTATAATAACAAGCGGTGTCATTCATTATATTAATATCTAATATTTTCATTTTTCTAATTATTTATATATAATTATATCTGAGAAAACATTTTACGAAGCGGTCTCCATGACGCCACTTAACACAAGGTATATCCACCTTTTTATACACAAATGCAATTTTTCTGGCGGAATGGGCGAAAATTGAATTCCCTTGAACGAGAATAGCTCTAGCACTGCTACTCATTCAGCATTTTTTTTATTTAGTAGGAAGTTAGTGTTAATATGTTATATGGTACGTGCTAAAAATATACATAATACTAAAGAAAGAAATACACCGCAAACAGCTGACATTTGCATATGTATGCCAAATTTATTGCCCAAGAGTTTTGGCATCTCAATTTTGTTGCTAGCAAAATTTGCAAATTCAAACAAAACATAGGTTTGGGATGCCATTATTTCACGGCTATAAATTGCATGGCCTGCAATTTGGAACCTTTAAGTGTTAGTGATCTTTACCTAAACTAAGTCCAAATCGACATGATTAATTCATAACTATATTCCTGCTTGGAAATTTATACATGGTGCTTCAATGTGGGCTGTAGGATACTGACATTCACAAGAAGATGCTTCATTTCTTTCGTGATTTTAGTCTTTTGATAAGACCCTTTGCTCTATAAACCATATCCCCAAGTCCTTCCTTAAAATGATCATTTGATTTATATTGGTCATTGAAAACTAAAGAAAGAAAATACTTATTATCTCTCTATTCTAACTTGTTCGGGGAAATTGACCACACAATGTACATTAACAAATCAAAAGAACTTTTGACATAAACTAAATAAATATGCACAATTACAATATATTGTAGAAGTATCCTTGGTATGTATTGAACTACTTCAATTATCATGAGGGTTCTCAATTATAAGTACATGCATGTGAGTAAAGGTAATGAGAACGTATCATTAAATATTTCCTGTATATAAATTGTATCAATATTTACGGAACAGATAAGCAGAAATCAGTAAAGGTCAATAAATTCTTTTATTTGTTTGGAAGGGAATTATCTTTGATTTACAAGTGAATTTGTGTTTTCAGAGTTTTGCTTTATTTTTAAAAACAATAAAATGATTGGAGACAAGGAAGAAAAACAATTTTTTTTCTAATTTTAATCCATGTGAAAACACTAGTCTCGATTTGTGTGTTCATGTTTGCTTAAGTATGCTTTTTAAATCCAAATTGTTGGTTCTCTATCTTCTGCTTCCAAGTTAACTACTGCATATCAAAACAAATAATTAAAGTGCATTTCGTTGCTTAAGGCTTAATAAAATCCACTAATACGCGGTAAGAGGTATAATGACTAAAATCGCAGCTTTTAGTATCTTCTAACTCTAAAAAGTTACCATCAAAGGATGCAATCCGCTTCTTCTTTAATCAGAGGTCTCGAATTCGAGTTCTGAGTATGAAAAAATTCTTAATAGCAAGTGAATCTTCCAGAAATAAGTCCTAATTGGCGCGAATTCAGATATAGTCGGACTCTAACGTGGATACCGAACATGACCGAAAAATTATTAAAAAAAAAAAAAACTCTAAAAAGCTAAAATCCCATGTCCTTATCAGCATCCAATTGCTTCGATCTTGTTTCACACTTTCCCTATAACCCTGGCAACACGTCACCTTCTCTTCGTATCCACGCAGACAAAGAGTCGGCAGGGTGGGCCCTACCATATCACCTTAGCAAATAGTATTAGTACCCCACCTAAGATAACAACAAGTCCAAAAATATCTCAGCCCAGCAGACCCCTTTGCGGCCCAAACCCAAGGTCCAAGAAACTTCATAACCCAATGGCTTTACCACAAGTGTCCAGTACACGTGTCCCTTAATTCTCACATCCTAAGTACATTTTCACTGTACTGAATCACTCCAGTCAAACATAACGAATTAGTTCACGCGTAGGGATTGGTGCCACGTGTTGTTCAAGATTATTTTCCTATATATAAGCTAACGGTATCCTTAACCGACTCTATGTCCAAATACCAAATTGTCAACTTTCCTAAATGAAAACACAGCACATCTGAAGATCATAAGGGGGAAAAAAAAAAACAGAGAGAAAATCTTCAAATTTAAACCTTAAACTATCAATTTGTTCGATGATTCAAAGATTTGAACGGAATGATCGCCGGATTTTGACATTTCCGGCAGTCCATCCATGTGAGGGGATATCTCCAGCTACCCTTTTGGATTCTTTGATTACTTTGTCTCGAAACATATGCAATTACAAATCGAAATTCTTTGCAACTCAACGAAGAAATGTTCGCGAAACCATTAGGCAAGTGGGAATCCTCTTGATTTTCTTCGAGGAAATCAAGGATCATCTTCCTAGAAATAGAGATTCCACTGTTCTTTGTTTCGCAGAACTCCACACAACATTCCAAAAGCTAAAGTTTTTATTAGATGATTGCACGCGTGAGGGGGCGAAAACTTGGATGCTTATGAAAGCCCACTCTGTAGCCAGTCAATTTCGAGCTTTGGTTAGAATAGTGGCTACAGCACTTGATGTTCTTCCTTTGAATTCTCTTAATGTTTCCGGAGAAAT
Organism: Lycium barbarum; assembly: GCF_019175385.1. Classification (NCBI taxonomy): domain Eukaryota; kingdom Viridiplantae; phylum Streptophyta; class Magnoliopsida; order Solanales; family Solanaceae; genus Lycium; species Lycium barbarum. The sequence continues at coordinate 135,751,365 of NC_083339.1, forward strand.
CAAGGAGTTGGTTCTAATGGTGGCTAACCAAGCACAGAAAGCAAAAATGGAGCTCGACCCCGAAGACGAAGATGCCACGAAAAGAGTAATTGTGATTGTGAACCAATTCGAGAATAAATTCCAGCCAGACCCCTGTGTAATCAAGAAATTTCTGGATTATCTTGATATCACAACTTGGTCACAATGTCACAAGGAGATTAAATTCTTGGAGGAAGAGATTAATTTTGAATCTTCTGAGAATCACGAAAGGGAAGTGCCTATGTTAAGCGGTTTAGTAGGATTATTGAGCTACTGCAGAGGAATTCTCTTTGAAGACTCTGTTTATGGGAACAGTGATCAATCAGATGGAACATCCAATCTTGAAACTTTAACTTGCTTGAATCCTGAGGATTTTAGGTGCCCCATTTCTCTCGAGCTGATGACGGATCCAGTAACAGTGTCCACGGGGCAGACATATGATCGCGCTTCCATTCAAAAATGGCTCAAATCAGGAAATCTCCTCTGTCCCAAAACAGGGGGAATTCTACAAAGCACAGAGTTAGTTCCTAATTCAACTCTCCGGAAGCTTATTCAACAATTCTGCTTTGATAATGGAATATCCATAACTAAATCAAGGAAGACAAATCGTGATATATCGCGGACTATTTTGCCAGGAAGTCCAGCAGCTGCTGAAGCAATCAAATTCCTCTCCGAATTTCTTGCTGGCAGGCTGTATTTTGGATCAGATCAGCAGAAATCCAAGGCTGCTTATGAAATTCGTTTACTGGCAAAATCAAATATTTTTAACCGGTCCGTGTTAATTGAAGCTGCAAGCATCCCCGGACTCTTACAAATGCTTAGCACAAATGATCCATCTATGCAAGAGATCTCAATTTCCGCCTTGCTCAAGCTATCGAAACATTCCCAAGGAAAGAAAGTGATAGTGGAGAATCGGGGCCTGAATTCGATTCTAGATGTTCTTAAAAATGGCCTAACTATGGAAGCTAAGCAAACTGCAGCTGCGATAATTTTCTACATCTCTTCACCTCGCGAATACCGCAAGCTAATAGGCGAAAATCCTGAAGTATTTCCAGCTTTGGTGGGACTAATCGAATACGGTACAAGTTGTGGGAAAAAGAATGCGATTGTTGCAATATTCGGGCTACTTTTGAGTCACAGTAACCACGAGAGAGCACTTGGTGCTGGAACAATTCCAGCACTAGTCAATCTTTTAGCTTCTTCAGATAAAGTTGAACTAAACACAGATGCACTCGCGGTTTTAGCTACATTAGCCGAAAGAACGGAAGGGTCTTTTGCGATTTTAGAAGCCTCAGCGTTACCAGTAATCTTGAGTCAATTACAGAATATAACATCTCGAGCTGGAAAAGAGTATTGTGTTTCTATTTTGTTTTTTTTATGCATCAATAGTGGTGCCGAGGTAATAGCCGCTCTGGTAAGAGAGAGACAGGTTATGCCGCTTCTTTATTCACTTTTGACAGAAGGAACCAGCCAAGCAAAGAAGAGGACACGATCACTTATCAGAATTCTGCAGAGATTTTGTGAAACAAGCACTTCTAGGTTTGTGAGTGAAGTTCCACAAGAACAATTTATTGATGTAAGGTGAAAGGTCGAAGGATTTAATTTTTTAATCTTCCGATTCTCCATGTAAATATCTTGATCCCTCAGTCCTGATAGTGGTAGTTACTTGTGTCATGTTTAGCTCCTTCCTTTTTTCAGGAGCTAAATGCAGTTGATTTAGGAACTTAGACTTGAATAAATTTGTATACAATTCTTTGGTGTGATGATAATGAATTTGATCTTGTATGATAACTGGGGCATGAATCATGACTAGTGGGAAAATTGTAAATAGGGTGAACATAATTTTTTTGGTAATATATAGACGTTGATTCCCCTTGACATAAGGGAAGATTATAATTTAATGGGAAAAGAGGTTCAAAAATTTCTTGAGGCTAGGTTCAAATTTTTAAGTGTGACATTCGGTTTTGCCAGCAAGACAACAATCTGCTTCTAAAATACTTGCTAGTATAGGAGAGTAATGTCTGTACAATGGTAGTTTATGTTTTTCTTCCATATACAGGAGATAGATATTTCTTGTGTAGACACGGTTTATTTGACATATAAAGGTACTTATCGCCCGTCGATGGTTAGTTGAGACAGAAATGAGGGTTGATATATGACCACAAAAACAAAATATCCACAAGTGAGACTAGTATTTACGCGTCTAAGCTTGTTGGAAACTATAGGCCTACATTTTGGTTTTTGATGGAGAACTTTAATGTGATAATACATCAACACTGGCTGATTTTTGACTAACCTTGCTTTTGATTTTGCAGCTACAACTAGTTCTCTGAACTACCTAGTGCAGGAAGGAGAATATTAAATCTAGAGAAGCTCAAGGTTCCTAATCTTGAATCCATCTATGATGTGCCCAATAGTGACTAATACTAGAGGGTGTTTGGATTGGCTTAGTTTAAATGTTTTTTGGTTTTTAAGTTCTTTTTCTATTTTTTTGTAGTGTTTGAAAAAGATAAAAAATGCTTTAAGCATTTATTTTTGGGTAAAAAAATAATATAAAAGTAAGTCTAAAGTCAAAAGTTAGGTATTGTCAACATATGGCTTTTGCTTGTAAACTATTTTAAAAGGCCAATCCAAACACCCTCTTACTTAAGTTCTGCTTTAGTTCCTGCAATCTGAAATTGGTTTTATAAGGTCTTTGCAACCATTTCGCTATATTCAAACCAATTAATCTTAGTATTGAACTTTTGTGTCCCATAATAAAATTAAGAGCCATTAGAAGCTAATAAGTTTTATGAATATCACATTTATCTTTAGATTGATGTTCAAACATGTAGACAGACTAAAGAAAACTATTAACGTGAGTGCAATAACTAATGGCAATTATAAGCCTTGACCAATCTAGTGTACTTCCATATAAATCTTTTTACTGTTTGTCTTTTGGCTAAATTTGCATTCATAATGAGAGACGGTTTTCCTCTATATGAATGTTAGTACGTTTTTATTCAATTATTTTTTACTTTGAACACCTTCAATTCGTAACATGTGTGACGTGGGCCGAGTCATTTGAGACGATACTTTTTCATTTCATTATTTATATATGCTACTCACATCATTTGTTTGATATGAACATTTTTTATTTTGTTTGATTTGATCCATCTTATCGGACATATTGGAAATCTAATGCAAAGAAAATTGGAAATTATAATTAAAAAAAAAACACAAAAAAAATCTTAAAACTTGTCTTTGATCAAAATTGATGCTCATAAAAATTATATACAATTTTCAAGTACTTCCATGTTTGGTTAGATGATCAGATCAACCTTAATCCAGCCAAATAATATTATTTACCAAATTGAAACGAATTGCAAAAAAACAAAAGTTTGGTTCACGGAGGGGTCAAAATGCATATAAAAAAGAATAGGAGGAACAAAGTGAAAAGAAGTAGGAACTTTTTCTCAACACACATACAAACGACGCCGTCTAAGCGTTGCCTCACAGTTGCCTTTATAAAGTTTTGAAAATTCTAGATTCCAATCAAACCCTGACAATAAGCAAAATCATTGTTCTTAAAATCTCAGTAAGTTTAATTTACGAAGTCCTTTCAATTTCCAGTTAGAATTTGTGTATGCACTGATGTTCTTCGTTGAACGAAGCTAGGGTTTTACCATCCTTATATGCTTATTTATAGTTAATTGTTTTGTTTTCGTATTGTAGGAATTGGCAATGGCGACTGAACAACCAAAGCCAACGGCTGAAGACGTGAAGATGGATCTATTCGAAGATGACGACGAATTTGAGGAGTTTGCAATTGATCAAGGTGAATAAGCATCAAATCGTTAATTCTGCTTTTTTATTTAATCCTTATATTTTCCGAATGCTATCATGATTTTAAGAGAGAAATATAGAATAAAATTAAACTAAAGAAGTAACTGTTCTCCTGTTTAAATTCTAGAGAGGTGTTAATTGTATTACGTTAGTGGTGATTTCTGCAAAATATGAGTTGGTAATGTATGATGCTACGCGGAGTTTAAATTTAAATAAGGTAGAATTCCCTTGATATCTACTTCTTCTAAGGCTGTATTGTTGCTTTTGAGTTCCATGTGGTTTATTTTCGATTTCGATACCTCTAAATGTCTAGTGTAACTTTTGTTGATATAAGTTGAGTCTTTTTTTTTTTTTTTTTTTTTGGCTTAAACCATCGAATACCATCTCCAGTCAAGCCAAATTTATTCGAACTTTGTTATTTAGTGGTTGTTTCTCCTTCTAGATATATTTATATGGATAAGATATGCAAGTCAAATGAAATCAAAATGTCTCCAGCCCTAGTGAATTAGGTCATGTTTATTGGGAATTGAATACTTACATTTTAACTTTTGAACTGAAAGGAGTGAGGAGAAGTGTGAGTATTTTTCTATGCTGGTCGATTTGATTTTACTGAGTTGGTGAATAGAGCACATTGATTAAGGCGGTCTGTTTTTAGATTAGATGTCATATAGACTTTGATATACTATCAAAATTGCTTGTGGTTCATATAAAGCAGTAGAAAAGACCAAACTCTCTCGAACAGTTACACTTTGCTCAATTATGGTTTATCCTATCCATGTAGGCATGTACAAGCCTCCACTACTTGTTTATTGACCCAACTAGCAAGTGAGAAAGCACACAGTTGGCATTCATTTAGACTTACCAAATAACATACTTTTATTGCCCAGCCATATTATATAAAAACTGTAGTTATTCCTCAAGAAGAAAACTGTCACCATTCCTTTACCAGCCTATCTTGCATGGAGTCATGGACATTGGTTTATGTATATGTTATGGCCGTGCATCTAAAGGTCGGATTCGTTTTACCTAATCTTAGGATTGGGAGATATGGATTGATTTAGTAGTGCTGCTGCTAATTTATGACTAATAAATGTATGGTATAGTATGCATATATATTTCAATAATTAAATTGAAATGAATTTGAACTGTAACAAATATAATTCAGCTCTTTTTAAGTACTAAATTTTTATTTCATATGTATATCATACAATAGTAAACTTTTTCAGATGTACATATGAGTGTGTTTAAATACAGCAAGTAAAAACATATAAAGATGTGTAAATTGAAGAAACCAAAAATCCAGCCACCAGTAAGTCTCGACCGTAGCTGTAGTCGACACATCCTAGGTAGTTGACCAGATACGGTGCATATCCCACACCGACGCTCAAATCTTGTTGGATTGACACGGGTGTTGCGGGACGCTTTTAAGAATTAGTGTGACATTATTATTGATAACTGTTGCACAATAATAAGTGACACTAGTTTATAACGTAGTTGCTTGTTTATATTACCTCTGTTCAAGATCTTTGCCGATATCAGAGTAAAATGGAGCAAACCCTCTTTTCCAATAAATTATTTCACGATTTTCTTTATGAGGGTCAGGTTGACTAATTCGCCGTCTCTAATCTCTACTGATCAACTTATTCTGAAAAATATGAACCATGTGTGATATGTTAAGGAGACTTTTGGTAAGATACCATCAAATGTATATTTTAGCTTGAATAGTATTTGATGGTCAAACAAGAACGTTATTGATTCTTCAAATTGAAGGTTGCTGAAAGATTCCTATCAGCCAAAGTTGCTAAAAGAAAACCGAATAGAAGGAATATAATATTTTTTAAGTAAGTTTGAGCAACTTGTGCATTTTCTTTTGGAGCTCTATCACGTGGAGCTCTTTCCTAGACATTTATTATTAATGGGGGACGAGACGCAGAAAGGAAAGGGTCAGAAGTATTACGCCACCACAGGAATTGGAATGATCTGCTCAGGGGAAAGCTTGTTTCAAAAGGAATTTGGGCTGATAAATGGGATACATATAACAATTAAAAAAAAGGGATCCATATATTGATCTTTCTATTAAATCCATATATGGATTTTATTTTACCTCAATCTATGGAGTCAGGTAACTAGCAGGATACTGAGAGGAAATAATAGAAAGATCTGTGGATGAAGAGAGTATTTTGCATGTAATTATATCTCTTGGATAGGAACCTAAGTAGTGTTTGGAGGAGCTAATTTTTAAGGTTTAATGTGGAAGGGGGTCCTAGAGAGAGATGGATTTGGTTGGGGCCTATCTTGATGATTAATGAGTTTGATCTCACCTTATATGCTCATTTTTATTTTGTCCAATTAAGAAGGTGTCTCTTCTTTTAGATGTCTGAAGTTATTGCTTGCAAGTGTTATTCTCTTGATGAAGTAAGCAACTTTTTATTATAAAGAGAAAAACACTAAGGATATGCTGTGATATACAGTTGCTTGCGAGTGTTTGTAAGACTTCTTTGGTTGAACAATATATTGACCAGTGTTGTCAAAGGCGCGCTTAAAGCGTGCTTAAGCCCTGAAGCGAGGCTCAAACCATGTTGAGCGCTTTGCCTCGCTTTATGTGCGCTTCAGTGTCATCATCAAGGCTCTAAGACATACTTTTCCTTGCCAATGAGCCTCCCTTGAAGGGGTGACACTAGATAATTCATATTTCACTTTATCGTAATATTTTTACAATTCTTTTGTCCATATATTTGTTATTCATGCTTATTATTATTAGTCTTGGACTAAACATATATAGATTTGTATTTTGCACCATTGCGCCTTTTTTCATTAAAGCCCACGCTTTATTTGCGCTTTGCGCTTAAAGCCCCAGCTAACCTTAGAGCTTTTTTGCGCTTTTCGCTTTTGATAACACTAATATTGACAAATGCTTGTGTTTTCTATAAGAAAAAAATGCTCATGTAAAATTAGTGAGGTAATGAATCTGGAAGGGAAAATTGCTTTGTCATTATAAATCAAGTTATTTTTCTCTGCTTTCCTCAAAGGTTGCACTAGAACTTTGGCAACATTCTCCTTAACGTGACCTATCTTTGAGGATGCTTGACAATTTTTTATTTCAATTAACAAATTCAAAAGTGGCCCCGACGGAACTTTTTCTGAACCACTGCATGGAGCAACATCTGCTAACAATTGAACCAGAATACAATCTGATATGGTTCTTTTTCTTTTTCCTTTCTGTCTTAATTGTTTCTCACCAATTTTAGCATGCTATGTCATTTTCCATGGTTTTATTTGAGAGTCAAGTAGCTTATTAAGTTAAAGAGTCTTTAACTGTGTTTCCCATATCCTTCCATGTTGAATAAATAGATGCCTTCTAAGATTGATTGTTGCACGTCTTAGATATTACTAGTATTTTGTGGTCACATTTGAGTCTTGATAAGTGATAACCAACCTAGGTGTTTAAACTTTTCTATCGGCTTCTCAATTCAGGAATAGAGTTTTACCCATTTTTATCCTTTTTGCATGCCCTTGAAAAACAACGGGTCCTATGTTCTCTTTTTCCCGTTGATGTATTTGTTGGAAAATTAACTATTCTGGGTGGACTCTAGGACTACTTTGCTGTTATTTTTCTGCTGAGATTTCGTAGTAACATCTCTCATGACTTTCATATATAAATATAAAATCATCAGAGTGGGAGGACAAAGAGGAAGGAAAAGAAGTAACCCAACAATGGGAAGATGATTGGGATGATGATGATGTCAACGATGACTTCTCTCTGCAGCTCAGAAAGGAATTGGAAAGCAACACTGAGAAGAAATGAGCTGCATTTGCATATGAACTCTTTTTCTTCGCAACATTGAACCATGTTATTTCTATTCTGGGTTCAGATGTTTCCATATGCTTGTACTCTTTATTTTACTGATGAAACTTAGCTTTCACCTTTTTGTTGACAGTAGGAGACTTACAGCACACAAACATAATTTCAGTTCCTTGTGATCTTAGTTTGAGCAGAAAAAAGTTAGTGGTATTTTGTCTACCTCTCAAGTCTGATTGGTTTTCCAATACCGGAGAATGTATTTATTGTATATACCCGTCGGAGGATTAGGTTTGGAGAGAACTAGAATGCCAAAATTGTACACTAGACAGTGGTTGAGCCAACAGCTTCCACCTATCGTAAGTAGGTTAACACATATGCCCATAGTTGAAGGAGTTCCCTGAATGACTTCCATTCAGGTGGTTTGTGATGTAAGTCCATTTGCTGGAATTCATTGCTTATACTGATCTTTGATTGGGAATGACGGGGTTCTTGAAAAAGGAGTGAGGTTAGGGCGTTGTAAGAAGGAACTCCAAGGAAAGTGTGAATATTTCCCCTGTTTTATCTTACATTTTTTCTTGTGGGAACCCAATTATAGGATGTATAGATATTCATACCTTTTTCACCCCTACGTTCCTTTCCTTCCTGTTAGGAGGGAAAATGAAGGGAGGTTAATTTGAGGGGAAGAGGCTGGAACATGGTACGGCTGGTAAAAAAATTGCTTGGCTGCTTGCAGCTTAGGTAATTTGATGGTGTCCTGGAGATTCCTCTATGTTGGTGAATGACAGACTGAAAGCATTTACCTTGTTGGCAATGCAATAGGTTCTAGCTCCACCCGTGTCGTTTGGTCCTATGTTGTGGGGCTGAATTGTCACTTGGCTGCTTGGGAGCAGCTTCTAACGGTTTGTGCCGTTCTGGTATCCACTATGTTGTTCGAGGGTAGATTATAAGCATGTACCTTGTTAGCACTTGGTTCTATGTTTGGAGGCCGTATTAGATAATAGATACCATATCGAATAACTGGGCGTTCAGTATTTTATCAGCATATTAGCAACATAACATAGTACACCGTATAAATCCATGTCGAGGCATTAACGGCATTAATAATGTGTGTGGGGCTACGTCATAAAAATCCTTACAGTTGGAAAAAGAAGTGACTAAGTTGCAAATAAAAAATCAGACGAGATTAAAAAAAATGATTTTCTTCCATTCAAATTGTAAGTAGCCCTAGAATACCATTTCCTTGTACTTTAGCGCCCGAATATGTCTCCGAATATGTCTTATTGTAATAAAAATCGTTATAGCGGTCAACTATAATCTGTATTTGTAATTTTACGTCATTCGTGTAAGATTCTAGTCTGTTGTGATAATCTGCCCTCGCATTATTCAACTTACTGGATAGAGAACTCTAGCTACGGTTGTCAGAGCGGAAATTTTCGCTAGGGATAGTTATTTAGTACATGTCTTTTTTTTTATTTCTCTCGCAATTTATGGACTTTTTAGATTACGGTCTAAAAATTTATTCTGAGCGAATTGAAAATTTTATGAGAAAATGTAAGATCACGTATAAAATTTTATAGATGTTAGACGATAGTCAAATGTTTTATCAGTTTAAAAAACTATATTTACACAATATTTAAAAACAGGGACAAAATTTAAATGGTACCTAAAAGAAGCCGAAGATATGTTTTTCTTTGCTCATTACGAATATTTTTAGTTTTATGATCTTTTTATAAAAGATTTTCATCCTTTACATACAAGAGATCAGGGGAAAAAACACAAGAGATCCGGAAAAGATTATTTTCTTTTATTTAAATTGTAGAGGGCAAGAGATTTCATTTTTTTCAAATGAAGTTGCATTTGTTTGAATCAGCCTCGCATGAGCAGACACAAAGTCGACCTGTTCCGTCCTTATTAGTTTTGGACAATGTCATAATGTTACTAACTTCTCCCGCCAATTGTGCGATTCTAATTGATGTTAGCGTCCTTTTCTTCGATTTGGTTTGAGTGGAGGAATCGAAGCATTACTTTACTTTACTACTATATAGAAATGAGAATGCTGGGGTTTTGTCGTCCTCACAAACTTGCATCCTCATTGAAAGCTTGAACTTTTAGATTTATTGTCCCATTTTATTTTACTCTTGAGTTAATTTCATATTGTTTCAATGGCCACTATGTAATTTTGTAAATAACAATAACTTCTGAGACATTTTTTAAGGCTCATATTACAACCTACAATTCCTCTTGTGCTACATATTTCTTTTTAAAGTTTTTCTCAATAATGACATGTGATAACTTTACTTCAATTTATGTGATACTTTTTATTTATCGAGAGTCCATTTCATTTTATTTTAAGTTAAATTGCAACTCTTATCATATCAATATGATCAATAAATACGTTTTAAAATGTTGGTCAAAATTCACATAGATTAAATCTTGAAAATCGGAAAGTACCATATAAATTGGGACAAAAGAAGTACGTTGCATCATATATGAGATTTTTTGGGTAATTTAATCAAACCGAAATTGTATATTAATCTAAAATCTTCCTTAATATCTTTTGAAAAATTATTAAAAGTGTCATCACAACTTTTACTCCATTTCTGATGATCCCACTAATAAACGCCAAATATTTTTTTATACAGAAAATAATATCAATATTAAAAACTAATAGTTATTAGCTAAGTTTCACTTTTCTTGGATACATAATTTTGTGTGGTATCATGAAAATGTGCTATTATATTTTTTAATAATTGAGAATAACTATTTGTAAATATTACTCCCTCTGTTCCAATTTATGTGGCACAATTTCATTTTTGTTTGTCCCAAAAAGATTGTCACGTTTGATATTTAGAAAGAATTTAACTTTAAAGTTCCTCTTTTAGTCTTAATGAAATGATTTCTAGCCACACAAATATGTAAAGTTTGTTTTAGACCACACATTTTAAAAGTCCTCATTTCTTTCTTAAATTTTGTGTCAAGTCAAATGGTGTCACATAAATTGAGACGGGGGAGCAAGTTATAGTAAGCGTTATGGAATTGCATTATATAGGTTTACTTTTTCAGTTAAAGAAAAGAGTATCATTTATTTTGTTAAGGCCCTTTCTACTTCGTCCTTTTGGGCTTTTTGTCATTAATGTATTGTTGACTAGGGGTGCTTATCGGGCGGTTCGGTTGGATAATTTTGCTTAACGGTTTGGCTTATCGGATATTGGTTTTTAAATATCTCAATCCGCTAACCAATCAATAAGATATCGGTTGGTTCGGAGTGAATTTAGCGGTTAACGGTCGGTTTATCGGTTAATTAATAAAGTATATGAGATTTTTTTTCCTCTCTTTGCTCGGACTATTGCATCAATACAAAATTATCGAAACACAAAAGGCGCAATATTGATAGTGTATAGGTTGCAAACTCACATTTGACCCTATTTGCTTCACATCACAAGGTTTAAATGGATGTATTACTCATGGTGGATATTCTTGGGACACATGATTTTAAATTATTGGAAATACGAATTAAATTTTCACTAAAGTATTGTTATTAAATAAACTGTGAAGATTAAGTATCATATTTTCATACTAAAGCATGTCAATGTCCATAAGAAAACTTATTTTTCTCAAACAACCACTAGTAATTCTATCTCGTTCTCATCTTCACTATAGAAAAGGGAAGAAACATCCAAGGAAAGTAAAAATGTTTTGAATGATTCTAGTTGGTAGCATGAGATAATAAGAAACAAACACCAGGTAGAAACAATCAGGAAAATGAGAAACTGCTACCATGTTGTGGGAAGAAAAATGAATTTTAGGCTCAAAGATTAGTATTTCTAATCTTTAGTACTTTATATACATAGGGATTTATTTATAATTTAATTATTCTTAACGGGTTAACGGCTAAACCGATAAGGAAAATGAGGAACCCCCCGCACCGTTAAGCCGTTAACTATAAAATTCCAAATCATTCCCCATTCGTTAATCCAATTACCCGATACGAATAAATCAATAAACCTATTTTGCGGTTGGGTTATTGGTTGCGGTTCGGTTTTGAACAGCCCTATTGTTGACACTGTAGTAGCTTTATTGTGGATTTGCGAATTGCCCTTCTTTTGGGGTGGTCTTTAAATTTTGCCCCTCATATTTGAAATTTTTAAATTTTGCCCTTCGGTTAAAATTCATGGGTTCCAGGTTCGAACCCCACACAGTCAAAATTTTTAAAAAAATCGCAAGACAGAGTTTAAATTTCGCTATGCCCCCATCGGCATACACTTGTGAAGGAATTACCAAAGTTATGCCGGACCCGACATACTTATGCCTTATGGGCAGACTTGGCATAAGTATGTCGGGTCCGGTATAACTTTGGTAATTCCTTCACAAGTTTATGTCGGGTCCGGCATAAAAGTTTGCTCATTAAAAGTATGCCCCCACCGCATAAACTTGTTAAGGAATTACCAAAGTTATGCCGAACCCGACATACTTATGCCAAGTCTGCCCATAAGGCATGAGTATGTTGGGTGCGGCATAAATTTGGTAATTCCTTAACAAGAGTATGCCGGGTCCGGCATACACGCGACCCAAATCTTGCCTTGCAATTTTTTTTTTTAGTTTATGCTTGAGCGGGGGTTCGAACTCAGAACCTCATGATTTCTGTGTGAACGCTCAGAATTGCAATGCGAAGGGCAAAAATTAAAGACCAGCAATATGAGGGGCATAATTTAAAGACCACAAATATGAGGGGCAAAATTTAAAGACCACCCCAAAAGAAGGGCAATCCGCGCAAAAAAATGATTTCTTTTTATCCCTAACTAAATTACTCTTTCGTTCTTTTTAATTGTTTTTATTATTAATTTTTTTCGCTTGTTTATTTTAATAAATCAAGGTAAATTTATTATTTTTCTATATTACTCTTATCATTAAATAAAAAGCATAAAATAGTAATAGTAAAACTTAGATTTCAAAGCATAATTAATAAGAGTAATTTAGTAAGACGAATCCCGAATAAATAGTTTTTTAAGAAAAGGGTCAAGTCAACACAAGACAATAAAAAAAATGCAGGGAATATATTTTTACATTATTTGTCAATATATATTTTAGTAAAAGATTAGCAACTCAGGAGCTACAATTTCGTTATCTATCGGAGCGTTTATTAGGTCTTACTAATTAGTACTTCGTATTTGTTTTCTCTACTTGTTTTAAACATCCAAATTTTACTTCTTTAGTGAACTCATATGCACTTGTACTGATTTGTCCTAGAACTATTTGCAGATATAGTATTAATTTTCTTTTACTCTATTAATGTACTTGAACTATTATTTCTACATATCCTTATGATATTAGATTAATTTGTGTAAAGGCTCTAAAATTATTTATAAATATTATAGTATAAACTTGAAATCAATGAAAATTTTGTTGCGTTTGATGAATTTATAAGAGGAAAATATGGGTCTTTTCTAATACAATTGAAAATAAATTATATTATTAAAATTCTAAATGAATTCAAGATAGACATAAAATGAGTTTGAAGTAGAAATGTTAAAGGAATTAAATGAAGTTTTGCTTAAGAAGAGAATTAGTAAATAAATGATAAGCTTCATATGTAGACTCTTGCTAACTGATATATCGTTTTGTTGCACATTCTGCAGGTATATGTCTGTCACTTCTCTGTTATTAACAAATCATAGTATCTTTACTTATGTGATTTTTAAAATTATGTTAGCATTTCTTGAATATCAAAATATTTTTCTATGATAAGTTGATTGGCCAATTTATGCTGATTTAATTCACAAAAATTAAGCAAAGTTAATCCTATATATAGTCAAACTCAATTTGAGTTATTGAAGTGTATACTCTAAAAAACTTTCATTAAAATAAAAAGAAGAGGTGTTTTTATATCATGCATTTATTTGAAAACGAAAAGAAAATCTAGAATAAGAAAATTGTTCTCCTTTAACTCTCAAATTATGATTTTATTTTTAAGAATTTACAGAAAATATTGAATTATTTTTCAATAACTTGATGCCAAAAAGAACAGATTGAAAAGGATTGCAAATTTAATTTTTAATATCAAGCCCGGGCCAAATTAAAGAAACCATTATAGGAGAAAGTACGAATGGAGTGAAATAATTTCAGATCTATAATACAATATGATAAAACGTTGCCTACCATATCGTACAATCGAGGTAAGTCCTGAGGTTATTTTTTAATGATTCCAGAAATATCTCTCTAGGAACCGCTATTATCGACAGTCAACTTGCTCTTGTCGCTTTAGTGTTTCTGATTGATCAAGTGGTACTGTGGCAGTATTCAAGTCTCCCTTGAAACTTTCAAATAAGTCTAAGAAAAAAAGAATAGAAGAAAAAGATGAACCACATAAGATCTTGACCTTCCACGCCACACCTAGGAGAGAAGGCTGGAACCCCTATGAGAGATTTAATTTCCATATCTTGAAGGAGAGAGATTTATACAAGAGGTGCCCCAAATGACTCTTAATTAGCTCATTAGCTGCAAGCCCCCACCTATATCTTGTAGAATTAATAAATAATCAACTATACCATATATAGCATTCAACATAAATAAAAGACTTAAGTCATCAGTCTTCGAACTAGCCTTCAACTGAGACTTATATCATATGAACCCTCCAGGATCACAGTTAATTTACTATCAAACAATAAAGGTGTGTGTAATTCACACGTCAAAATTGTGAAAGGGAGGCAGCAGCTGTACTAGTTGGAATTAGCTGCCCCAGTGTCTTTTCCGGAGAGGAGCTTTTAGCTCCGGTACCGGAGCCACCACAAAATCGCCATGATAGCCCCTGCTCTAATGGCTATCAGATGGGGGAGGGTGGTTTTTTTTTGTTTTTTTTTTGAAATGTGTTATTTAATTAATTAAATATATCTAAGTAGTTTTGTTTCTCTTAAAATTAATTTTTTTAACTTTTAAAAAATTAAAAAAAATTAAAAAATTAGGTTCTCACGCTCTTTATAACAGTGTAATGCACGCACAACAAATTGTGTCCGCGTGGCACATTAAAAGTGATCCTGAGTTTATATGGTATGAGTCTCAATGGAGGAATCTAAATGAAATTCAGAAACAAATTGAAGGGTGTGTGGATGACTTAAGCATAAAGAAAACACCTTCGTGGATGATCAAAGCCAACGGCCATTATTTTATTGAGTAAAAATATGCACAAAGGCTTTATACATCAACAGGGAAAGAACATGAAGCTCTTAAATAACCTATACTAGATTATAAATCACTAATAAAAGGGGGCGGAGTCACATTATTAGGTACGACTTTAGACAACCTTACTAGTTATTGTTAGATGCCAAATTCAGAGGTCATAAACTTTAAATTCTGACCGCTAATAAATGCGATTTCAAAGTTTTGCGGCGCAGGCATCATCAATAAGGAGGCCTAATGTGGACCAAGATGAGCCCCCTTCTTTCATAGCTTCCATTGCATTTTCTCCTACTTCCTTCACTTTCTTCCTCACCCTTTCTCCCTTTTCACCTTCCATTAACTCTCTCATCATTTTTTCAACCTCTTCAGCTTCCACAAAACCCCTCACTGATCCATTTCTTGGCATAATCCTTAATCCCACCCCAATTTCCTCTGTCACCATTCTTGCATTTAAGTGTTGTTCAGCCATAAATGGTAATGCCAAAATAGGTACTTTAGCACATATACTTTCCAAAAGAGAGTTCCATCCACAATGACTCAAAAACCCTTTAATGCTTTTATGCCTTAACACTTCACTCTGATCCACCCATTCTTTTACTATTAATGCTCTGTTTTTTACCCTGTCTTCAAACCCTTGTAAATGTTCCAATACTTTCTGTCTTGTCACCCATACAAAACACGTGTTGGATAATTCAAGTCCCTTTGCAATTTCTTGAATTTGTTCGGCAGAAACTTCTGCCTGAGTACCAAATGCTACGTACAGAACAGGCTGTTTGTTGTCTAATTTATTGTTGAGCCATTGCATCCAGGTTTTGTGTTTGTTGTTGGTTTGTGATCTTGCTGCTGTCATGGGCTGCTTGGCTAGGCAAAGAGGCCCAACACACCATGTCTTTGGGCCTAGGTGTTGGTTGAAATAGTCTGCAAATCTTGGTTCCAGTTCGTAAAAGCTGTTCATGATCAACCCACGGCCCCTTGCAAACGAAATACCTGTTCAACATTAATAAACATAAATATACTCCTTCTGTCTAACTTATATGGTATATTTTTTTAATCCGTTTAAAAGCTAATGTTATCTTTTTATACTTCAAATAATTTAATTTTAAAATTCTGATTATTATATCCGTAATGAGATATTTTGTAGTCTCATTAATGTCTAAGGCAAATTAGTTTAAAGGGGTCTTTACAAAATGCATAGAGTTATATGACCCTTTGTATACATGAACGATTCTGAAATAACACAGAGACGATCTGTTATATTTTGTAAAGGGTAATTTAATCAATTCATCCCATGTTTTAGATTACAATTTTTTTTCAAAAAGAAAAAGACTTCTGTCTTTCTTAAATTTTGTATCCAATCAAATAGTGCCATAAAAATTGGATGAAAGGATACTAGGAGGCTAGGAGCGTACTATCTCTCTAAGGAGTTAAACTTCTAAATGGCTTCTAAATGATTTGATCACCTAGTTTCAACATAATATTAGAGGATGTATGGATCTTGGAATATGCAAAATAGTATATTTTCACGTGGTTGCCTGTGTAAAAGAATCCAATCAACATGTGAAGGGTTGGGGGACATTGAGACAAAAAAAAAAAAAAAAAAAAAAAAAACATAGATATAATCTTAAACATTGTATAATTCAGCAAAAATACCTTGCTCTAACATAAAGTCCACAGCTAGACCTTTAGGCTCAAGGTCACCAAACGGAGGTTCAAAATCATTTCTTGTGAACTTCAACCAAGGAAAACTTTGAAACGTAAAAGGCTCGTCTGGTGAAACAGTTTCAGCATGAGGACGGTGTATGCCAAGAAGTTGATACAAAGTCGTGGCGAAAACACTCATACCAAAGAAAAAATACCTCGGAATACCAAATTTTTCTGCTGACTCTTGAGTCCATCCAAGAAATGCATCAGATATAACACATGTAGCCGGATGCTGCAAAGCTGATAGAGCCTGCTCGAAGAGCGGCTGCATCAGCTTTGTAGCTCTAGCAAATTGGTAGAAGGATGACATGGAAGGAAGCTTCTCAGTATTTTCAACACCTTGAGGGATGTCATGTACGTCTTTAGGAAAAGGGAGTTCAATGATTGAGATGGATAAGTCTTGTAGAAAATCGCGTATGGAGGGGGCGTTAGCGGGGGTGGTGAAGATTGTAACGGTGACAAAACGGTGGCGCAAAAGGGTGGCAAGGTGGAGGAGAGGGATGGTGTGGCCATGAGACATGAAAGGAAATATGACAAAGTGTGGTGATGCAACTGTGCCCATTTTTTGTTTTTTGTTTTTTCAGTACGAAGTAAAATGGATTGATTGATATCTATAAGCAAAGGGGGCGGTCTTACATATATATATATATATATATATATATAGCAAAATCAGGTGCATTGACAGTAGATGGTACGTAGGAGGCTATGTTTGGCTCAGCCATCCACTTGGATTCGGCTCATGTCAAATTTAAATATTTAGATTAATCAAATCTAATAAGATTTTAATTTTTAACTAACCATAATTGAGGAAATAGATTTTCCGAAAGTAATCTCCAACTTTGGTAAGAAAATGATTGACATACCTCGAAATTACTCCTCCCTAATTAGTTACTCGTTTCTTATTTCGTTTCTTGATAGTCAATTTGATTAATTTTTAGAAGCTAAATTGCATTAAATCAACACAATATTTTAAAATTAAAATTTTGATATTCAGAAATTATATAAAAAGTACTACAAGTTGCAATTTTTTCTCATATTAATATGACAAAAATATATTTTAAAGTGTTGATCAAATTAAATTAACATAATTTAACTTTCAAGAAGAGAAATATGCCGATTAATTTGGGATGAAGTGAATAAATCAAAATTTTCTTTTGAAGTTCTAGATTTCAGTAATAATTCAAGTCTCCAACTTTGGTGAGAAAATAAATGGAATTCCGGCGAAATAAATTATTGTGTGAAATTCTAAAATTCTTTGTCCAATAATTTAAGCGAGGCACACAAGATTTTATTTCAATAATTCAAGTCAATGTATACGGTAAAAACCGGATATGAGTCAAACCGATGAAACGGGAAACCGAAGGAAGAAGGGAGCAAGAGCATACATGAAGACTTTTACTTTGAACCGGAGGAACGCTTGTCCGGAACTGATCGGGATGACCGTTTGGTCCGGGTCCTTCATCACCGAGTTGCTCAAGGCCGTTACCCCGAGTATCCGTGCCGTTGGTCAGGTGCAGCCGTTGCACACGAGCCATGCGTCAGTGGCGTCCTGCCATGGTCAACCACCAACCATGCGTGTGTCAGACCGTACGGCCAACCTAATTCCACCTAATCCGTTCAGAGCTGTTCCTATTATTATTATTTTAATGGCTTGTATTGTATAAGGCCCTTGGAGGCAACACTATAAATAGGACTCATCCCCCTCCTTTGAAGGGGTTGGCTTATTCATTTTCAAGAACACTTGTAACATCAAAGCATATATACAAACTCTCTTTCTCTCTATGATCTGATTCGGTCCATAGTGGCCATTTGCATCTTTATTGTATTTCCTCAAACAAATATTGCATGTCATTCTACAAGCATTAATATCCTTCATCAATTGTGTTCCTACATAACTTCCATATACTCTATCCCCTACGGTATTTGTTGAGATTCAAACACATATCCTATACCCACTTATAAATTCAATTAGTTTTTCGAATCCGGGGTAAACAGTTTGACGCCCACCGTGGGGCTAGGATAATAGTGGTCTTTGGTCTTAATTTCTGTCATACTTATCAAAATCAAAAACATCTTCTGCCCGTCTCTGCGAAAACGGACTAAAGGGCCGACATCGAACAATCCGACCATGTCAACAACACCGAGATTGTGGCGAAAAATGAAGGCAGCGGACTACGGGGATTGCCAAATCTCGCTGACCCGAACCTCGTCGATTCGAGGGAGAGGCTCAACCGGCAAAATTCCGTGGACCAGGAGAATGTCGCCCTACCGACCATTGATCCTTTAAACACTCACAATTTCGTTACGTTGTCCCGGACCCAGGGCCGGAGAGAGCCAGATGCAGCAAACGACGGTGTTAACTTACGTTTAATTTTTGAAATGTTACAGGAACAAAGAGCAGCAATAGCCGAGCAAGGAATCACAATTTCCCGGTTGCAGAGTGGAAAAAGTGAAGCAAAGTCGGAAAAGGCAAAAGGTACTGCTGAAACCGGAAGAAACGAGGCACGAATGGTTGAGAGCGACGGCTCCGGAGCCGGTTCTTCTACCGAGGTTCTAAAGATGCTCGAAACTTTGGTAAAACGGGTAGACTCAACCGAAAAGAGGGTCGAGACATACAATTCTCGGGTGGACCAGATCCCGGGGGCTCCGCCTTTACTGAAGGGGCCGAATTCGAAAAGGTACATCCAAAGGCCTTTTCCTCCGAGCGCAGCCCCGAAACTGATCCCAAAGAGGTTCAAAATGCCTGATATACAGAAATATGACGGCACGACGGACCCGCACGAGCACGTGACCTCATATACCTGTGCCATAAAAGGCAATGATATGGAGGAAGATGAGATTGAGTCAGTGCTGTTGAAAAAATTTGGGGAGACTCTGTCAAAGGGAGCGCTGATGTGGTATGACCACCTACCCGAGCATTCGATCACTTCTTTCGAAATGCTCGTTAATGCCTTCGTAAAGGCTCATGCTGGTGCCAAAAAGGTGCAGTCCCGCAAGGCCGATATCTTCCGAATAACCCAGAGGGACGATGAGTTACTACGTGAGTTCGTCAACCGGTTCCAGAGGGAACGGATGGAACTCCCCCCGGTTCCAGAAGAATGGGCCGCGTAAGCTTTCACAAAGAGGCTCAACGTGCTCAGTTCAACTGCTTTGTTCAAATTAAAAGAAAATTTGCTGGAATACGAGGCTGTGACAAGGGCCTATGTCCATAATCGGTATGAATCGAAGATTCGGGTGGAGGATGATCAGTTCGAGCTCCCCCCGGTCCCGGTAAAAATGGATAGAAGTTTTGAAAAACCAAGGAAGGGTTATGAAGCAAAGGCCGAATCATCGAGGGAAAGGTTTCGGCCATAATCCCATTCGGAGAGATAAAATTTTAGGTCGTAAAAGTCAAGGGAGAGCCCGAGCCGTTTCTCAGGACGGGGTAGCAAGCGGGTCGAACGCCCGTCAAACAGCCGGGAGCCCTCGTTCAGGAGCGATGCCGGAAGTTCTGCCGGTAACAAGGGTCCACCAAATATTTCGGAGTATAACTTCAACGTTAGCACTTCGGGCCTCGTCTCGGCCATCGGCCGCGTCCCGGATGTAAGATGGCTGAAACCGCTAAGGTCAGATCCGGGCCAACGGGATCCGAACATGGCGTGTGAATATCACGGAACCCGTGGCCATAGAACTGAAGATTGTCGCCAGTTGAGAGAAGAGGTAGCCCGGTTATTGAAAAACGGTCATCTCCGAGATCTGCTGAGCGAGCGAGCCAAAAATCATTACAAGGAAAGAGAAGCTCATCGAAAGGCCGAGCCGACCGAACCCCAGCATACAATCAACATGATAGTTGGGGGTATTGAAGCCCCTCGGGGGCCGGTAATGAAACGGACAAAGGTTTCTATTGTTCGTGAAAAACGCATCCGAGATCACTCAACCGGGGGCTTTATTTTCTTCAATGACGAAGACGCAGAGGGCATTATTCAACCGCACAATGATACATTGGTAATTTCTGTACTTATCTTTAAAACTAAGGTTAAACGTATTTTGGTTGACCCAGGTAGCTCGGCCAACATCATCCGGTGGAGAGTGATCGAACAGCTAGAATTGCTCGATCGGATCGTACCGGTGGCCCGGGTACTCAGCGGGTTCAATATGGCTAGCGAAACCACGAAGGGGGAGATCTCGTTTCCCGTGAACGTGGATGGCACTATTCAACAAACGGTGTTCTATGTGATCGAAGGGTACATGAAATATAATGCACTATTGGGCAGACCCTGGATACATAGCATGAGGGCAGTACCTTCAACACTGCATCAGTTGCTGAAATTCCCCACACCGGAGAGGGTGAAAACCATCCGAGGTGAGCAGCCCGCAGCAAGGGAAATGTTCGCAGTAGAGGAAGTGGCGCCTCGACCCAAGGAGCCGGCTCAGGAAGAAAAAGAGGTAACCGGATGGGAGGTCCCCCAATAGCAATCAAAGTATACCGGGTCGGATTCAGTGCATGAAGAGGATGATTTCGAGGTACCCAGATCGTTTGTCATGCCAGATGACTCAGATGCAACTAAGTCAACCGTGGAGGAGCTGGAGCAGATCATCATGTTCGAGTACCTGCCGGACAAAAAGGTATACCTGGGCATAGGGCTTACCCCGGAGCTCAGGCGCAAATTAATTGAGTTTCTTCGAGCTAACGCCGATTGCTTTGCATGGTCGCATATAGATATGACAGGTATATCACCGGAAATAGCAACTCACAAGCTCAGCTTGGACGGGAAGTTTTCCCCGGTAAAGCAAAAAAGAAGGCCCATGGCAGAGGCAAAACACGCCTTCGTGAAAGACGAGGTAACAAAGCTTTTAAAAATAGGTTCCATCCGAGAGGTGAAGTACCCGGATTGGCTTGCTAACGTGGTGGTGGTGCCCAAAAAAGGTAATAAATTTCGAATGTGTGTCGATTATAAGGATTTAAACAGGGCATGCCCGAAGGACTCATTTCCGTTACCTCACATCGATAGAATGATCGATGCGACGGCCGGACATGAGATGTTAAGCTTTCTCGATGCTTACTCCGAGTACAACCAGATTCGGATGCACCCGGAGGATCAAGAGAAAACCTCCTTCATCACCCGATATGGGACTTACTGTTATAACGTCATGCCTTTCGGACTAAAAAATGCCAGTGCAACTTACCAACGCCTAGTTAATGGAATGTTCGAAGAACAAATAGGGAAAACGATGGAAGTTTATGTTGACGATATGGTTGTTAAGTCCCTGGAAACAGAGGACCATTTAAAGCATTTGCAGGAAACCTTTGATGTGGTCCGCACATACAACATGAAACTCAACCCGGAAAAATGTGCCTTCGGAGTAAGGTTCGGTAAATTTTTGGGTTTCATAGTGTCGAACCGGGGAATTGAAATCAATCCGGACAAGATCAAGGCCATCGAGGACATCGAGGTTGTGAACAACATAAAAGGGGTACAGAGGCTCACCGGAAGAATAGCGGCGCTGAGTCGTTTCATATCGAGGTCCTCAAACAAGAGTCACCGTTTCTTCTCTTTGCTTAGAAAGAAGAACGATTTCGTTTGGACACCGGAGTGCCAAGAAGCTCTACGAGAATTGAAGAAGTACTTGTCTAGCCCCCCGTTGCTGCACACACCGAAGGCGGACGAGCCGTTTTTCCTCTACCTAGCTGTTTCCAAAGTGGCGGTAAGCGGCGTTTTGGTCCGAGAAGAATCAGGTACGCAATTCCCCATCTATTATGTAAGTAGAACTTTGGGGGATGCGGAGACCCGTTACCCCCATTTGGAAAAATTGGCATTAGCACTGGTAAGCGCTTCCAGAAAGCTCAAACCTTATTTTCAATGCCACCCCATATGTGTAGTAACTACTTACCCTCTGAAAAACATCATGCATAAACTGGAGTTGTCAGGTAGATAACAAAATGGGCTGTAGAAATTAGTGGTTACGATATCGAGTATAGACCTCGAACGTCCATAAAATCTCAAATCTTAGCCGATTTTGTGGCAGACTTTACCCGTGTTATGATCCCCGAGGTCGAAAGAGAACTTCTGCTGACCTCGGGAAAGGACACGGGCATTTGGTCTCTATACACGGATGGGGCCTCGAACCTCAAAGGTTCAAGGCTAGGGATTGTCCTTAGGACCCCGGCCGGGGATGTCATTCGACAATCCGTTAGAACTGCTAAATTGACTAACAATGAAGCCGAGTATGAGGCTATGATTGCAGGTTTGGAGTTGGCTCGAAGTATGGGAGCCGAAATAATCGAGGCAAAGTGCGACTCGCTTTTGGTTGCAAACCAGGTGAATGGCGTATTCGAAGTCAAGGACGAACGGATGCAGAGGTACCTCGAAAAAACCCAAGTGGTGCTTCATCAATTTAAAGAATGGACCATGCAGCACATATCGAGGGAGCAGAACAGCGAAGCCGATGCATTAGCAAATTTGAGATCCTCGGTCGAGGGGGAGGAAATCAACCCCGGGGAAACGGTGTACTTATCAAACACGGCCATAGAAAGCGGACACGCCGAAATATACACAATGGGATTAACTTGGGATTGGCGCAATAAGTACATTGACTACTTGCGTGATGGTAAGCTCCCAAATGATCTGAAGGAATCACGGTCACTACGGACCAAGGCCGCCCATTTTTGCTTGGTGGCGGCCAATTGTATCGACGCTCTTTCCTCGGTCCCCTGGCTAAGTGTTTGGGCCCCGGTGAAACGGAATACGTGATGAGAGAGGTACACGAAGGAACCTGTGGCAACCACTCCGGTGCAGAAGCTCTGGTTCGAAAGATTATCAGGGCCGGTTATTACTGGAATCGGATGGACGAAGACTCGAAAAGTTTTGTCCGAAAATGTGACGGGTGTCAGAAGCATGCTCCAATGATTCACTAGCCCAGGGAGTTGCTGGAATCGGTGGTCTTACCTTGGCCTTTCATGAAGTGGGGAATCGACATTGTGGGTCCGTTACCTTGGGCACCAGGTAAGGCCCGTTTCATTTTGTTTATGACTGGCTATTTTTCTAAGTGGGTTGAAGCGCAGGCCTTTGAAAAAATCAGAGAGAAGGAAGTCATCGACTTCATATGGGATCACATCATCTGCCGTTTCGGCACCCCCGCCGAGATAACTTGTGATAATGGTCCTCAGTTCGTGGATGGCAAATTCAACAATTTTCTCGAGGGATTGAAGATCAAGAAAATCGTGTCAACCCCGTATCACCCGTGTGCAAACGGACAGGCGGAATCCACGAACAAGACGATAATCCAAAATCTGAGGAAAAGACTTGAAGCATCGAAGCACTGTTGGAAAGAAATATTGCCGGAGGTGCTGTGGGCTTACAGATCACATCCAAATCGAGCACGGGGTAAACCCCATTCTCATTGCTTTACGGGGCCGAGGCCCTTATCCCCGTGGAGGTTGGTGAACCGACCCTCCGGTTCAGGTATACTACCGAGGAATCAAACGAGGAGACCATGGCCGTGAAGCTCGACCTCACAGATGAACTACGCGAAAACGCATTGGTCCGCATAGCTGCCCAAAAACAGAGAATGGAAAGATACTACAATCGAAGAGCCAACTTTCGACATTTCCAAGTCGGAGACTTGGTGCTTTGAAGAGTCACCTTGCACATCAAGAACCCCAACGAGGGAAAGTTTGGTCCGAACTGGGAAGGCCCGTACAAGGTAACCGGTATAACGGGCAAAGGATCGTACCAGTTAGAGTCCATGGACGGGCAACGCCTGCATAACAACTGGAATGTGGCTCATCTAAAAAGATACTACTGCTAAGGTATGGCCTCCCCGTATTCTCTTATTAACCTTTCCCTTTTGGAGGGAGTCAAGAACGAGATAAAATTAGAATTTAGGCCTGAAAACACGTGTTGCACTCTTTTCCTTAGTATGGTTTTGTCCCAAAATGGGTTTTCCGACAAGGTTTTTAATGAGGCAAAAAGTACAACGTGTTACTCGACAAAGATAAAAGACCGGCGCCTGGAAATTCGAGGTCACATCCTCCGATCGGGGACTTTATAGCACTCACCCGACCTTGCAGCTCGGATAAGTGCTGGGGGAATACTATGCCCGCATCAAAGACGACCCCGGTCAGAGAAGACGAAGAAGCTCAACACTTGATAAGGCAAAACTAAGGCCCGGCTATCGGCCATAGCCTTCGATGTAAGGACCAAACGATCATAATGAATCGTGTCCCATTTAGCATTTGCTACGGCAAAACTAAGGCCCGGCCACCGGCCATAGCCTTTGATTTAAGGACCAAACGATCATAGTGAATCGTGTCCCATTGTATATTTTCTACGGCAAAGGTAGAAGGAATTAAGATTTTCATATGCAAACATTTTGCAAACACAAAGTTATCAAAAGTTTGGATAGCAAAATCTCGGGTGTCTTTCTGTTAAAAGGACTTTGCCCCGATGATAACCGCCGTATTCCGGCACTGCCTCATTAACATACTCTATACTGAGTACTGTGCCCGAAATTCGACAAAGGCAATGATTCGAGCCAAAATTTGATGAACTCCCCCAAACAAGGACTGCTACGTCAAAAATTTTTAGCCAAGGCTGAAAAAATACCGACCCTAAAAGAAATTCCTATCGTAATTTGGAGACGTCTGAACTTATGAAACATCGGATAAGTCCTACGGGCACGGTGAATTAACGACTATGAGTCGAGTTGTCCTAAAATGGACCAACGATCATGGCAAAAATAATAGCAAACATTCAAAAAGAAGAAACAAGAAAGATGCACTTTTCATTTATATAAGGGATATTTTTACATCAAAAACAAAAGTCCTACAAAGGCAAAAAATGAAGAGATAAAAGCCAAATACAGGCCCTAAAACTACCCGGAATGGCTGGAGCCGGAATGCTCGGACACCGTCCGCTCGGAATCATCAGAGTCAGAACCGAGGGCATCCTTGGCCTCTCCCTCGATCCTCTTGGCCTCGGCACTAAGGGTCGGAAGATCAGAAAAGCCATGCTCGGCTTGCTCAAGAGTGATCCTCCGAGATTTCCATTTCTCGTACTGAGCAACAATGATAACTTGAACCTCGGCGGTCTCCACGCTTCTATGAGCTTCATCCAATTCGGCCTTGGCCTGGGCAAGCTTTGCCTCGAGAGCATCCCGAGACTCCCCAAGAACATTCTGCACTTGAATGGCCAATTGAAGCTCGGTCTGGAGGGTGTCGTTTGCAGTGGTCGTTTCCTTAAGTTCGTTCTTCAGGTTCTCGCACATCCGAGACCTGGTCTCTGCTTTCTCTTCGAACACCCTGATACGCTCCTGATATCGGGCACTCTCAGATTCAAGAAGCCAGTTCCTCTCAGCCAAGCTGGAAGCATCCGACTTTACCACATCCAGCTCCTCCCGGAGTTGGGAAAAAACGGTCTCAAGCTCATCCAGCTTCGAGGAAACTTGAGCGTTATCCCGATTGAGGCCGATCTTCTCAGCTTCGAGGCTCCGGTTATATTCGGTCATGGCGGCCAGTTCGCTCCTCAGCTGACGGTTATCGGCCTTTGCTGCGTCAAGCTCGGGCTGAAGATGGGAAAGAGCAACTGCTCGACTCAGCTCCTCCTCCTTCTCCAGGAGAAGATGCACATACTTCTCCGTTTCTCGACCCTGGGCGTCCAATTGGCCCTTAAGATCGTCCATCTCTTGTTGGGCACGGATAAAGGCTTCGTTGGCGAGCACCACACTCTGCAAAATGAAGTAAGTTCAAAGTTATCAGCAAAAGTGAACGAGGCAAGGTTAAGGTTACCAGCAAAGTTATACAAAGACGACCAAGAATCTTACCCGGTTGGCCGCGTGCATACTCTCGTTGATAAGGAACTGCCAAGTGACCCCGGTCATCTTCCGCTTATCCGAGTCCGAGACAAGAGGCCTCAGGTAACTGGCCACACCCACCGGACGGGAAAGAAAGCTGCAGTCCTCGGGGACAGTAACCACAACCGACCTTGTTCTCCTCGGCTCCACGCTTGGGGCCGGGAAGATGCGCACCAAGACATCCCTGGTCCCAGATTCGGAGGTCTGCTTGGCAGACCTCATGGCCCGAGGGATCGTAAGATGTCCGAATCTTGCGGCTTCGCCGGTAGCTGGAGGAGTCCCCGAGAATATATCCTCGAAATCGTCGGGTCTCAGAGCCGGAGTTGAAGAACTTGGAACGACACCAGTATCTTCAGCAAAGCTTGAGGGCCCCGTGGTAGCAGCAGACTCGTGCTCGGGAGCCGGATGAATATCAGTAGGAACTTCGACTTCCGGTACCGGCCCAGTCTTTTGACCGACCTCAGCAGCGGCCACCTCCTCGGACCTCTTTGTCCTCTGTAGGGGAGCTTCTTCAGAAGAAGCTTCACTTGAAATGTCGACAAAGTCAATCGACCGTAGAGGAGCCGGGGAAAGAATTTCTTCTGCACCTGTTCGTGAAACCGGGACTATAAGCCCCTCAGCAGCAGAAGGAAGGGGTAAAACGGCAGCGGCCTCCTCCGTGATCAGAGCCACGGAAGGCTCGGCACCGACTCTCCGAAGTATAATATCGGGCTCTGATTCGTCCCGTAAGGTCCGTGTGACGCTTCTCGCCCTTTTCTTCTTCGACTACTGCCCTTTGTCCGAGGGCCTTTTCCTTTTAGCAGCAGTAGCGGTAGCAAGGGCATGAGATGCACCCGCTGTATCAAACTAGGACGCCGATGTTGTAGGTTCAGCTGTTGACTCCGATCTGGGGGCTACCGAGCCCTTAGGCAAACCTGAAAAGCGAAGATATTAGCGGAGGTCGAAGGAGGAAAACGAACAGTAAAGGATGCAGTAAACACGAGTAAAAGTAGAGGGCTACCGTGATTCTGGGAAACCCACCGACCACGTGACAGGTGGGCCCAGGTCCGGTTGTCATGAGGACACTGGCGGAGAAGTGCTGTGACCCATTCGCTCAGATTGCGAATGACCGGGGGGACGTAGCCATTGGCTGATAAAAGTTAGGAAGAAACAGTGAGAAAGCAAAATCAAAATTTGACAAAGCATGCCAAAGCAATTACACGAGGTTTCGGACTTACGCTTGTTACTCCACTTCTCCGGGAAAGGCATGTAATCAGCTAGAATGATGTCTTCGGTCTTCACCCGGACATATCGCTCCAACCAACCCCGGTCACTGTCTTCATCCATTTTTGAGAAAAATGGATTCCGGCTGCGCTTGGCAAGTTTTATTACACCACCCTGGAAAATCCTCGGGGAGTATAGATGTATCAGGTGGGCCAGCGTAAACTCCTTCTCGGCATTGTTGGCCAACTGCCGAAGACATGCTACGACCCTCCAAACAATTGGACCGATCTATGCTAGGGTCACGCCGTAGGTCCGGCACATGTCCAGAACGACCGGGTCAACCGGGGGGTCGAGTTTAAGAGTGAAAGGATAAGTGTACACGTACAGAAACCCTTTCCGGT
The DNA here is from genome assembly GCF_019175385.1 of Lycium barbarum. Lineage (NCBI taxonomy): Eukaryota > Viridiplantae > Streptophyta > Magnoliopsida > Solanales > Solanaceae > Lycium > Lycium barbarum. The sequence continues at coordinate 135,779,319 of NC_083339.1, forward strand.
GGTCAGCAACAGATTCATCTGGACCGGGGGCAAAAACTCGAACCGGACGGGTGTCCCACTCGCAGTCGACCCGGACTATGTCTAGCCTCTCCTCAGTAATGGATGAGGGGTATCGCCTCACATCAAATCCCCTGTCGGATACCAAGGAAGGTTTTTCAACCTCGAGATCTTTGTTGAAGTTGGGCTTTGCCGGTATAATATCCGAGGCCGTGGGCTCAAAAGTGCTTTTTATTTTGGCTGGAGATACAGGCTCGGAACCCGGAGATAAAACCGACGGAACATCATGGGAAGTGGTTTTAGACATTTTGGAAAATATGAAAGGAAGGGGACTCAGAAGAAAAGTTCAAGAATATTGGGGGAACTGGTGATTCGAGAAGTAACGAAGCGCAAAACAACACTCAAATGAGAACGGTTAGCAGGAATGGTGACGAAATTGTCCCCTTTTCACGTAATGCATGCAGTAAATCGACGACAGATTTGGTTGTAGAAGACTACTAAATATGGCGATGATGAGGAAATGCTAAGAAGAGTGAAGAGTGAAGAAGTAATGGGTCGTGAAAGTGTTGAAATGAAGGGGAAAAAAGCCTTATATAGGCATGGAACTGTGACGGTACGGTTCCCCAGCCAACCGGGGGATGCCACGTGTCCCCCGTAATTAATAAGAAACGACTCGAAGCGACGTGCGTGCGGCGGTTGTCAGAACCGACCATTCAAGATAAGACACGTGGTCGATAAAAGGGGAATGTGATTCAACCGTTCCTGCCAAAATAAGAAGATAACAACGAACCAACGGAGTCACCGGTTTCGTGGTTTATCCACTTCCTGTTACTCCGATAGATCGGTGATCCGGAAAGTGTGGGGGCTATTTGTATACGGTAAAAACTGGATATGAGTCAAACCGATGAAACGGGAAACCGAAGGAAGAAGAGAGCAAGAGCGTACATGAAGACTTTCACTCTGAACCGGAGGAACGCTTGTCCGGAACTGATCGGGATGACTGTTTCGTCCGGGTCCTTCATCACCGAGTTGCTCAAGGCCGTTACCCCGAGTATCCGTGCCGTTGGTCTAGTGCAGCCGTTGCACACGAGCCATGCGTCAGTGGCGTCCTGCCATGGTCAACCACCAACCATGGGTGTGTCAGACCGTACGGCCAACCTAATCCCACCTAATCCGTTCAGAGCTGTCCCTATTATTATTATTATTTTAATGGCTTGTATTGTATAAGGCCCTTGGAGGCAACACTATAAATAGGACTCATCCCCCTGCTTTGAAGGGGTTGGCTTATTCATTTTCAAGAACACTTGTAACATGAAAGCATATATATAAACTCTCTTTCTCTCTATGATCTGATTCGGTCCATAGTGGCCATTTGCATCTTTATTGTATTTCCTCAAACAAATATTGCATGTCATTCTACAAGCATTAATATCCTTCATCAATTGTGTTCCTACATAACTTCCATATACTCTATCCCCTACGGTATTTGTTGAGATTCAAACACATATCCTAAAACCATTTATAAATTCAATTAGTTTCCCGAATTGGGGGTAGACAATCAATAGTACACAAGATTTTAGCAATCCGTGCCTGACCCATGCGTAGTCGATAGGCGGCTTTGTCCTTTGGCTCAGCTAACGCATGGACTCAAGCTTCACTTAAGTGTGTGAAAGTCAATAGCTGAAACTTAAAGATGGGAAATGGCAGTCATTGCGAAGACCCATTCTAAAGTAATGGAAAGACCTAAAGACTTGAAATCAAATCACAATTAAATAATTTTTTGCTGATAAAGGTTAAGGGATCAGAGTTCGAGATACAAATACAGTTTAATTTTAGGGGAAAGGGTCAAAAATACCCCTCAACTTTGAAAAGAGGGTTAAAAATATCTTCCAAACTTATTTTGAGTAAAAAATACCCCTCCCAAATATACCCCTGTGACGGAAATTATCTTCCAAAATAACCTAAAATTATTTTTTAAACCCGCTCCATCATTTAAACCCGTCCCAACTAAATAATAACTTATAAGCCCTCTTATTCCCCCAATACCATTTCTTACCTATTCTACACTTATTATTAATAGTTGAGTAAAACTTCCCAAAACATATGGAATACTTCTTTCCTATTATGGTTTCCAAATACTCTTGGTGATTAAATTCTAGCATGTTTATTTTCTTAGTGAACTTTCTTATAATTGGGTCGATCGCTTTTTGTTGCTCCATAGATGATTGCATCATAGGTTGATCGTACGTCTTATTTATACTATATTTTGAGTAGAGGATGAGACCATAGCTTGACATTTGTTATAAACTTATGATGCAGAATTCACGAGGGTTGATGTTGTTTGAGAATTTCTTTGACAATTTTTCTTACTTATATTTCTAGGAAATCAAGGTTGCAAATGTTAAAAAAGAACAATAAGGAACTATCAACCTGAATATTTGATATGTTATTATAAGGACCACATAAGAAAAAAGTTATACTAATTTAGTAAATTGCGTATAGCTACAAATTATAATAGTAATTGGCAATCAAGTCTTTTGAATATGCTTACTATTTATTGTTCAGCTTTTACTTTCGGTTCAAATTTTCAATTGCTCATCAAATACATGTTTTAGTATCATCGATACTGTTTTACAAAGTTTGTAATGATTATCATAAGACACGCGTGCAATACACGTATCCAAAAACTAGTATTATATGTAGATATAGATTCTTACCTACCGGTGATTAAGTGATGACAACTTTAGATGTCATTTAGTACTCCTTCAGTCATGACTTGGCACACCCCTTAAGAAGAAATAAATAAAATTATAATTTCACTATATCGTTCCTAATTATTACTCCCTCTATCCATTTTTACTTATTTTGTAATGACTTGACACATCTCTTAAGGAGCATAAATAGAATGATAATTTTACTATATCACTTCAATTACTACTCTCTCTGTCCATTTTTACTTCTCCTGTATACTAAAAATAGATATCCACTTTTAATTGTCTTGTTTGAAAAATCAAGAGATAATTTATCATTTCCTACCTATTCTACACTTATTGTTAATAGTTGAGTTTGAAACTTCAAAAAATTGTTAATGATTGCACAATCTTGAAATTATATTTGATTGATAACGGCTATTTAATAATCTTTTAAAAAAGCGTTTAATTTGGTTTCACTTGGTACTTATTTCTTATTCTAAACAATAAATGTAGGAAGAAATTGAAAAGATAATAAACTCACACTGTATAAAAGCTCCACTATTTTGACATACACACATTTGATCAACATGCATAAGGGACAGATAAATAAGAAGCGGTCCCTTGCTCAGTAAAACGTGTAGTAGACTAGTGGTGCACCCACCGCCACTGCAATGCCAACTACAGTAACCTTTTTTCCACACCTACTGTAACACACTCTATTGCGCCCACTGGACTAAGCTCCCTGTAGTATTTTGCTTTAAGTAATGTTATCTTCTTTACCCAAAAAAAATAATACGAAACTATATATATAGTCAATATATGTGCCAACAATAAATTACCATTTTATTTTTTTGAACAACATAACGAGTTGAAACTTTCAGAACAGATCTTTTTTTTGTTTTGGACATAAACTGCAATAAGATAAAACATTTTACATAAAAACAATAGAATCAGCATAGAAGATGACCAAGAGGCAAATAAATTATCAGCAATTGTATACACGAGGGATTGACAAACCCTAAGTCATTACAAGTGTTCGTATGGCGCCATTATTTAATTTAATTAATACATCGATCAATATCGTAGTTATAGGTCCAAATGAAAGAGCCAAGAGAAATTAACCAAACAGTTTGTTGAAGTCCAAGTCCGTCATTTTATCTTGTGGAAACAATCAATTACCTCAAGATGGTTGACGCTACAAGAAAAAGGCTAATACAGGGGAATCCAGTCGTTATACTCCTGTTCCGGTCATGAAAACTTTTAGCAACCAAATTTTCCCTTCAAGTAATATAGCATTTATTTATGATCTTATTTATATATATATATATATATATATATATATATATATATATATATAATTAGATTATTTAATTTAATGTAAAGATCACCGCTTGTGAATTAGAGTAGTATGTTATCAATAAATATACATATATCCAAATGCAGTAACGAGTGACATGATAACTGGAGTATTATTATTTAATTTGTTTTAGAATGTTTATAACAAGATAGAGATGCAAGACAATGTGATATATCATGGACATAAATATAGTCAAACTTTGCAATCAATTAACCAGATCTCTTCGGAGTTAATTAATGCTCCATGGTGACAATGGCAACCATAGGTCCACGGTATTGTTGCTTTTATCGCTATGATCAGCTTATTATAATAATAACGATAATAGTAATCTAATATAATATATAAACCTTTCACTTCATGGAAACACAAAATTAATAATTGTCGGTGACCGCAGGGAGGCGACGTAGGACTTCTTTACATTATGAGCCCGTTTGGATTGGCTTACAGCTTAAAGCTGTTTGCAGCTTATAAGCTGAAAAAAATAAGTTGGAGTAGTCCAACTTATTTTTTTTGGCTTATAAGCTGTTTTAGATAAACTAAATCAAATGAGTTCAATTATTTTTTTGAGCTTATTTTAAGCATAAAATGACTTTAAGCTGGCCAGCCAAACACTCAAAAAAGCTGAAAACAGCTTATAAGCCAACTTATAAGTCAATCCAAACGGGCTCTATGTAAAAAAATTGTCGAATAAAGCAAGATTTTATGACATCTTACTTTGAATTTTTTACTATAATACGGTTCATTATCAGCACTTAGATAGAATCCTATCAGGAGTGCTTTTTATCTGAGTCCAATTGCTTACCAACACAAATAGCTGATTTACTTTTATCTAGGATCGATAGTGTTGTGTTTTCCTTTATACTTTTTGTCTGTTTACTTTTTCTCTCCTTTCTACCGAATAATTAATAAAGAAAGAACGATTGATTCTTGAGCATATATATCTCGTGTTCTATTAACCGCATTCAGATTTGGTCATTAAACATGAAAAGAAAAAAAAAATCATGTTTTGGCAGAAGCTGACACAGAGATAAAAGCCATAGGAAAACACATGAAGCTAAGCAGGTCTCTTTGCTAGCATGCGATTGTCGAATTTCTTATTACTAATTAGTAATTAATTGGGGTTTATTTTTACTGTTGTGCCTACCGGCTACCGCTCTACTAGACCACATATATGATTAATGGTGTACCTAAAACAATTGTTTGCAAATTATCTTTTTTTGTCCTTTTGCGATCGCTCAAACGACCATATTTTAGCTCAATTTTTCTAAAACAATCACCTGCAAATTAATTGATTTCTAGACACCTGCAAATTAATTGATTTCTAGACTTTTGCTGGTCGCTTACAAATAAATAGTGTTACATATATAACTAGACAAGTTTTTAATAAAATATGTTCTTCTAATTTGTGTTGAGTGTAACAATAAAATTTTACATTTTTGATAGTTAAAAAGAAAAGTAATTAATCAATTTATAAGGTGTATGAATACTCTTAATAATGTGAGTCATTTACCTTAAATAAATCCTTAAATAAATCCTGGATTAATGAAGTAAGCTGAGAAAAAATACTCATACAAATTTTAAAATAATAATAATAATAATAACAACAAAGATGCATGATCACCATTTAAGTCAAACGGACGAATTAGTCAAACTTGTCACACAGATTTATAAGTTAAGATCTTGTCACCAATTGGCCAAATATTTATAACATACTACTAGTAGACTTCTCTAAAGCACACTAGTGATGGTGCATGGCTCCTTCCCCTTATTTTGAACCCAAAAGGAAATTTAAAAAAAAACCCAACTAATGTTCAAAGTCATAGGAAAATAGGGCCACGGATAGTGACAGACTCACAATGTTGACCTGTTCTTATACTCTGTCTATTAGAATTGTCTTACGTCAAAATTACTATTCTTCGGAAAATGGTAATCTATTTAATTGATACATCTTTAGTAAGTCGATTTCAGCCTTGCGACAACATATCTCTTATACAACGATGACCACGTATTTAATTTGTCTTGTCATTCAACTCTTATACCTAAAAGACATTTTAAGCCAAGGCAAAAACATAAACATATCTCTAATCTGATGTTTTTAACAGACTCTAAATTGCCATGACATGTACCCAATATCTGCTTTAAGTCAGTAATTATTCCTTTTTGAGTAATATGACGAATATTGTAAGTTATATGAATTTATACATTTTACGCATATCAAAACAAACAAGTTACGAGTAAAAGGTTTCATATATAGTTTTCTTAACCATGTTTATTGACTTAAATGTATGTGGTCCTTAGATTGTGCAGGTCATAGATATGTCTATTTCCCTAGACCGTACGTATATAGACTTAGGGTGTGTTCGATATCGAGGAAAACATTTTTTCAGAAAATATTTTCTAATTTTCTTATGTTCATTTAGTCAAAAAATTTAAAAAATATTTTTCTCAAAATTGAGGAAAATGACTTTCCAAATAAAAATAGAAAAAACAAGTTCATAAGTTCATTCCACCAATCACCCTATCACCACCCAACCCAACCCCAACCACTCCCGACCCCCCACCGTCGCCCATAACCCCACCCCCTGCCCCGACCCAAAAATAAATTTTTTTGGGAAAAAAAGTTTTGACATTATTTTTGATTTTTTGCTCCCCCACCCCACCCCGCACCCTCCCCCCAGCAAAAAAAATTAATATTTTTGAAAAAAAAAAAGTTTTGACCTTTTTTTTTTGGTTTTTTGCACCCTACCCCCCCCCCCCCCCCCCCAAATTTTTTTTTTTGAAAAAAAAAGTTTTGACATTTGTTTTAGTTTTTTTGCATCCCACCCCACCCCAACCCCCCCTCCAAAAAAAAAATGAAAAAAAGTTGACAATTATAAAAATTGAATGTTTGTGTGGTTAAAAATTAAAACTTTGGAGGGGGGGGGGGGGGTGAAAAGATTTTTTTTGGGGTAGGGGGTGTCTGGGGGCGTAGAAACCCGCAAAACACAATAAAAAACTTCAAAAAAAATGTTGGGGTTGGGGGGGGGGGGGGGGGGGGGAGTGTTGGTGTGGTATGGGGTTCCACGCAAGGGGGGAGGGGGTGATGGGGGATGTGGTCGTGTAGAAAATTAAGAAAAAAAATTAAAAACTTCAAAAAAAATGTTGTGGGGGGTAGGGTGCGGGGGAGGGGGTGGTGTATGGGTTACGGGAGTGGTTGGGGTGCAAAAAACAAAAAAAATGAGGGAGGGGGGGGGGCGTAGGGGTGGGTGCATGGGAGTGGGTGGGGGTGGGGGTGGGGGTTGGGTTAGAGTTGGTGAGGCTTGGATGAGTATTTTCCGATAAACGTTCTCTATCAACCAAACGAACATGAGAAAGATTTTCCTCCATACCGAACAGACCCTTAAAGAGCAAATAGTAGGAGCAGTTATTAGAATTAAATAGATTGCGTGCCGCAAAAATTTGTTATATGAGTAAGCTTCCAGAATTTGACTAGTTAATTAAGGGCTTATGATGGGGTAATTTTTATTCATTTAAATGTTCGTATATGTTTATAAGAATTCTTAACAATTGTAATTGTAACTCAAAAAGAGAATTTGAGTAAACCAATAAGACACTTGAACTACCGGAGCAAAGAACAAGACTGAACAGCTTGTGAGTTCTACTTTTGTTTGGAAATATATCTTTTCACCTCCCCGTGTTTATTACACCAAACACGTTACTTTACAATGATAGATGATACATTTGCAGTAAAGTAGATATTCCTTAACCATAGTTATGTAATAAAGCCTATGTGAAAACACATATCCTATTATCATTAGTTTCATTTAAATATTGAGCATTATAAGTAAATCTTATTGTCTGCTAGCTATTATCCTTATTTTAGTTGGGCCGATTTCATTTTCAGCCCATTCTGAGCCCTCAAAGAGAAATTGGCCCACATAAAAGTTCCTTTTAGCAGAAAACTGATGTGCATTTGCCCGATTGGCCTTATTCGGGTTGGTTTAATATTTGCTCTCGAATTGGTGGTCTTTAATTTTTGTCCTTCGCTAAAATAATTTCGGGTTCGAACCCCTGCTCAATCAAAATTTTAAAAAAATTCACAAGGTAGAGTTTGAGCAAACTCTACCTGATCAAGCACATAAGGCAAAACTCTACCTTATGATAGAGGTTTGCATTAAGACAATTTTTTTTCTTTTACTCAGTTAGAATTTTGTAAAACTCTGCCTTAAGGCCTAACTTTTTCTCTAATAGGCCTAATTTTGCTACGAAACTCTTCCTTGCGATTTGTTTTTACTGAACCGGAGTTTGAACCCCAAATCTCATGATATTAGGTGAAGGACAAAAATTAAAAACCAGCAATTTAAGGGGGAAAATTAAAGAACAGTGCCTTTAAAGAGCGATCCCCACAAAAAAATTGAAACTAATCATCTTATTGGGGGCGCTTCATCTTATTCGAGCGCCAATTAGATCATTGTTGGTTTACTCTCGAATTAAGATGGACAGCCCAATAAGATGATCAGTTTTGCTAAAGGTAAACTTACAGAAATAACTACCTTATTAGAGGTTCTTACCATTAGTAGCTACCCTTTTCAATATTACGATATATAGCTACCATCTCATTAGTTTATGTATTCGGACGAGTGTATTTGAAGATCTTCAAATACATAACTAATCTGTAAACAATAACCAGATCCCTTAAATTTAGGCATTAAAGCTAGTGTTTATTAATGACAGAATAATATCTTTTTTTTTTAATATCTTTCTCTCTTCCCTTCAAACACACAAAAACATGCAAACATATGCATCACTGGTTCAAATACACAAATTACATACATATTAATTAATGAAAACAAAAATAATAGTGTAGAAAATCAATGAATCAAATAACATTGAAAGCCATTGAGGCATCAAGAAGGTATGTTAACAAATGCCATATTTTGATGCCAAAAAAAAAAAAAAGAATCTAATATGTTTGGCAGCACCTGCAACAATAATGATAGCCGTTGTTGAGAAGAAGTTAGGGTTTAGGGTTTAGTGGAAAAGAAGAAGTTAACAATGATAGCCGTTGTTGAAAAGAAGTTAGGGTTTAGGATTTAGTGGAAGAAGGAAATGGAACATAGTTGAAGAAGGAAAGGGAAGAGAGAAGGAGAATCACGATTGAAGAATGAAAGGGAAGCTAAAATTATGGAATCAGTTTTAATAATAGTCAATGCCTACTGTTAAGGGATTTGTTTAACCATGTATGTGCATAGTTACTGATATAGTTATGGATGGTAAATTAGAAAAGTAAATTAGCTACTAAATATAAATAACTAAAAGGGTAATTATTATCAATAAATAGGTCTTATAAGAAGTTACATCAAGTAATTATTCCTTGCTAAAAGGAACTTTTAGGTGGACTAATTTCTCCTCTTTAAGGGCCCAAAATGGGATAAATGCTAGGCCTCATCTAATAGATGACTCAAAAGTGTGCCTTCAGGGGTTGTTTGGTTTGAAGACAGGTTATGTTGGAATTAGTTATTTGGTATTATTTTCAATTCACTGTTTGATATGTTGTATTAGAAATAACATGCATTGCCTAATTTTTAAGAAGAAGTTGTTTGTTTACAAAAATACCCTCCACCCTATTTAGCCTAAAATGTCCAAAATTTACCCTCAGGGCTATTTTAGTCAATTTTCCTATTTTATCCTGGGATAAATTATTGCCAGAATTATTATTCCACCCTCTAATTGGTATAAGTTATCTCGGTTCTATTTTTAATGCTAGGATAACTTATCCCAGGATTAACAACCAACAATGAATAATGTGGTACTAAACTTTTATCCCTAGACTAATTTTGCTTATACTTCATACCAAACGTTGCCTCAAAGTTTAAAATCTTGTGGGCTATGATTACAGCCTTCCCAGGTAGGGGAGTACAAAAACTGATTTATCCGATAAACCAAACCAATAAAAACGCTATTGGTTTATCGATACCAGGTCATTGGGTTAACGGTTTGTAAATGATTTTGTAAATTTTTTTATTAGGTTATCGGTTCGGTTTTCGATTTTAGAGATTTAGTAGCTTAAATTTTAATTTTTAAATACAAACCTATTTCTAAATTACTTACCGCAAGCACGCTTATTCTCTCAATTCTCATGGGAAACTAGGGCTTGCGCCTTGTGATGCCTAACGGTCTGCTGCTTACTGCTTTCTTTTGCATTTTATAGATTTTGTTTTACATTTGATAGTTTTTGTCTTGTTCGTAGTGTTTTGTTTATGAAAAAGTTGGCCTTGTTTATGAAGAAAATGAACTGTGAACTGCCCTTGTTTGTTTTTGAAAGATTAATACAATGCATTTTATAATTTGTGTCTTGTAACTTGTGTAGACTTTATGCATGAAAGCAGTGTGTATGTGAACAAATGGAAACAAGAGAAAGCCAAAAAAAAAAAAAAAAACCGGAGCATTTTCTTATTGGTTAAATCGAAAAACGAACCGTTACGGACCAATAACCAATAAACTAAAACGGATAACGAATATCTTATTGATTTGGTTTTGGTTTAGCATATTTACAAACCGAACCGCTAAGTTCCAAAACCAAACCGACCGATAAGCACCCCTATACCCAGGTGATTTAAATATTATAGTACTTTTTTTGTGGCAACAGGTGCAAGTGTCAATGGTACAGTTTGGGCGGTGATTTTATAAAATTTATACCATACCAATTTTTCGGTTATTTTATTTTGTAAAATCAAAATTAGACTTTTCGAAATCGTCACTTCATCTTGGTTTCTCTTCGGTATCGGTACGGTTCGGTTAATTTTCGATTTTTTTAACAAAGAGCACGATATCATGCATACTGCTATATGACTTTGGAAAAAAACTCTCTAGACATTTTTACTATTTAAAGAGTGATGAATCAAGAAAACATGAAAGACGATAAGAATAAGGATTGGTCCCACTATTTTACGATAGTGTAAAATAATGTTAAGCAAAGACAAAGAGTGAAATTAAGATCGCACAAGGGGGAAAATTCAATCAAGATGAGACTCAAGAATGGAGTCTACTAAGATTAAGTATTTAATAAAAAATTAAAATCATACGAGAAGAAAAATATCTAATACTTCTTAGGTTTCTATCCAAGATCGTTGGAATACCTTGTAGCTTACAAGGTAGTTACTACTCGAGATGCTAGAACTAACTTGATTTCAATAGGAGTAGTTTAATAGGTTTCAGCATTGGAACTTTAGGTGTTAATTATATCGCCGGCTTGTAGTCGTTTTCATCATCCCAAACCCAAGATGAAAATTTTAATGTATAGAATATATTTTACAAATATAAACTTATTTGGTACGGTTCGGTATTTTTTCGATTTAATTTTATAAAATTAAAAACCAACCAATTAGTCGGTACGGTTCTAAATTTATATAAAAACCGTCGGTTTTATTAAAAAAAAAAACTAAAAATTAGTTCAGTACGGTACGGTTCGGTCGGTTAAGTCGGTTTTCTCAAAATCATTGACACCCCTAGGTGCAACTAGACATAAATACATATTTAAATATTACATATATATAATTTTGATAACTCTTCTTTTTTTTTGGTATGCACTAACTAATTTCTTTCTTTTGGTAATTCCAAATTGCCTACGCATAGGAAGGAAAACATACATTTTGCATCTAATTTAAACTTCTAAAAATTGCCTCACATAATTTTTTTAATGAAAAAGTCATTTAACTCTGCATAAGTATAATATACATGCCTTTTTGTTTTCTTTTAATGACTTTTTTACTATAATTAGGTAAAGTTGAGTGATCTTTTAGTTACAAAAATAGTTTAACAACTTTCGTGACACTTAAATAAAATCGAGTGATCTGTTAGTTACAAAAAAATAGTTTAGTTACTTTCGTAACACTTTAGATAAAGCTGAATTATTACAAAGAAATAGTATGATAATAAGTGTTATACTGTGAAAGTTATTACCATATGAAATTAACCCAACCTAACAAGTAACAATTAATCATTTAAAGAAAAAGAGAAAAACAGCAAAACACGCGCACAATGTAAATACATAAAACAAAGATCTTGAAGTTATCTGCTTACTGTTCCAAGTAATAACTAAGTATTGTCTGCTGCTTAAAACTTAAACCGAAAGTTATGATAATTGAGGCCCCGTTATGAGATCAAATAAGCAATGATTTGATGATAGATATTAAGCTCCCAACCCAACCACCCAGAAATCCCATGTCACTTTCAGAAAATCTCATCTATGGCTCGAAGATGTCTTGCTTCAATAAAACATTAGTTGCACTCAATTTCGTATTTGATTAAAATAGCTAAATTAGTTTTATAAACCAAACTATATGAGTTATCATGTTTAAGCGAGAAATTTCGGTAAAATATATTAATTAAACATGATTAAGTAATAAAGTACATAAAAAGCGAGAAATTTAGGTAAAATATATTAATTAAACATGATTAAGTAATAAAGTACATAAAAAGACACCTGACATGCCTTTTGTAGAACAAGTTACTCTATACTTATGCTAGTGAAGAGGTTGGAGGTACTCATAAAATTAGTTAAATTATAAATTGTCCTGAATGTTACGATTATCAAAAAATGAAAAGAAGAAACTTGGCATGCATTTATTGGTTCACACCCGAAAATAAGTAGTAGTAGTTTCTTAACCTTGTTCTCTTGACAACTATTGGAAAGATCGCTTTCTCCGGGCCCTATCTTTTTATTTTCTCCTCCATAAATTCAACTTGTGAAAAGATAGAAGGAGGAGAACAAAAGAAATTGGATACTTGACAACAAGGTAACATTAATTACAATGAAACAAATGCTTACAATTGGATAAAGAAAAAACTAAAAAAGAATACATGGCTATAGAAAGGAATCAACACTAGCAATCAAGTACTCCTATCTGAAACAGAACCTCTCATCCTTTTCTCTTTCCCCACAATTTGTAATGTACTCCCTCCACCATTCACTTTTACTTGTTCAATATTTTAAAAATAAATTTTCACATTTACTTATCACTTTTAGCATATCAAGAGAAAGTAATTTATTTTTCCTGTTTACCTATAGTATTAATTACTCACTTCAAATCATTTTTCAAATTCAATAAAAATATGCATCAATTAGCATGAGTACATTGATAAATTATGTACTCAATTTATTATTTCTTAAACAACATTAAAAGTTTGAAGTGGATAAATAAAAGTGAACGGAGGGAGTAAATCAAAATATACTACCCACTCCCCAGTCCCTACTTCAAATAAAAAAAAAAAACAATTATTGTTACCTTTAAGTCATTTCAAGTGCAACTTCACTAGAATTATTGCTTTGTTCCTCTGTTTCCACTGGCGATTTAGCACTTGCTCTACAAATTGGACAAGCACCTGTTTTTGTTAACCAAGAATCAATACATTGAGCATGAAAACTGTGATTGCACTTTGGCAACAACCTGCACTTTTCACCAACCTTAAAATTCTCTAAACACACAGCACAATCCACTGGGCTTGTACTCTCTTTCACACCTTCCACTTTGTAATCAAAACAGGGCAATTTCTTTATGTCCTCTTGTGACATACTTCTATTCACACTTCTTGGATTAAAAATTACACCATTGATGCCATTTCCGTTACCGAAAGCTCTCCCAACTATACAAACATGAATGAACACCAAAACAGCTATACCCACTAACAGCAACACCACGGAGACCACAATTTCCATTACCATAGTCTTTTGAAAAACACCTGGACTGCAGAAATGAGTTAGTTTTCAGTTTTGTGCCCAAGATTTGGTCAACAAAAGACCACAACTTTCATAAGTAATCCGTGAGGGTAACGAGTAATTTGATCTGATCAATCACAGTTAAAACACAGCTCTGATTTGAATTTTCGATGATAATTAAAAGGGGAAGAAAAGCATGAACTAGGAGCCAGGGTTATTGGAATCATATACACACTTGACACTAGTCATGCTGTTTGGATTTTGATTATTTGAAAGTGTTTGCTGTATAACAAGGTTATACTCCATTGGTTTATTTTTCTTTTTGGTTGTCGTTTTGTTTTATCTGGTGGCTGAAAGCTCAGACAGACAAATAATGTATTAACGTTGCATTTCTCGGTCAAGTAATGCAAGGCAAATTTGATTGTTATCCTGGGGTACTTTGGTGTGTTTGTTTAGTCTCCTATTATACTATCAAAAAATGTGAATCGTAAATGGGGCTTATTTATAGCTTTTGGGCAAGAGGGGTATTTTGTGAAAATAGTACTACGTAGTAACGTAGAGAATGGTGAACTAATTATTGGTAACTAGACCGAATTGAGGATTAACGTCACATTCATTATTTGTGAGACTCTCAGCGGTAGCAGTAAATTATTAAATTAATTAGCTTGGACATAATTACTTTAAGTTGAAAAAGATGAATATTAATTTAAAGCTGAAGGTAAACCCGTCAACCGGTTCGGGTTAACCGGTTCAAACCGGTAACCGGACTGGTAAAATCGGAACCGGAATCGGAACCAGTTAACCAGTTCCGGTTAATCATTTATTAACTACCGGTCCGGTTTCGATTTTTTTGGAATCGGACCGGACCGGTTAAACCGGTAAAATCGATCGAATTAATTTTTTTTTTTTAAATGTAGCCGTTGGGCTGCTAATTTGGACCGTTGGCCAACGATCCATTTGCAAAAATGGCCGTTGCCAAACGGTCCCAAGCCCATATTTTGGCTCCCCCAACCCCTCAAGCTTTTTTTTTTTTAACACTTTAACCCATCCCCCACCCCTATATAAACCCCTCTCTATTTCCATTTTAATCCACACCAATTCACTCTTCTTTTTCTCTCAATCTCTCAATTATAGTTACTTTGCAATAATTAGCTACTTTAAATTTCTCTCAAATAAATATTATAAAGTTTTATTATAGTTTCAATTATTAATTTTGCAATTATAATATTGTTGGTGGAGTTGGTGATTTTGCAACAATCCGAAGTGACTTTGGTGGATTTACAATTCTAGCCGCATTCACTTTGTTGGAAATTAGTCTGGCAATTTGTTACCTTCGTTCCAACTCTATCTTTATTTTTCGCAATTTAATTTACGCAATTTAATTCTAGCAATTTAATTTGTTGCAATTTATTTTCTTGTGATTTATTTGAGTGTGATTTAAATTAATTCTATTTAATAATGGCGAAGAGATTTAGACGTGGTGCCGGTAGTAGTGGTATTGTTAAGGGTGGGTTTAATGAGGAAACATTTGTGGAAGAAACACCTAATTTAGGTATTGATGTTGGTGGAAATAATCCACTTTTAGGTCATGAGGCAATGCAACAATATTATACCGACACTTTTAATGAAATTGATGATGATGATGAAACACAAGTCCTCGAAAATCCCATAGGAGATACAGGTCCTGCACAATCACATACACAAGATAAACCGCCTAGAATTCGTAAGCCAACCGCTAAAATTTGAAATTTTATGACTAAGGATAAGGAAAGCCAAACAGTTAAACATAACATATGTAAACAAGTATTTGCTTTTAGGCAAGAAACTAGTAAGGATGGTGGAACGGGCACACTAAGTGGTCATATGAGAAAGAAACATATGAATGTTTGGGGAGAGCAAACAGGTTCAAATGTGGGGGTATTCAAATGACGATAGACCTACGAACCGGTAAAATTTTTAAGTATGACAAGAAAAAAGAGCGTGTAGAAATAGCTAAAATGGTAGCTTATGATTGTTTACCATTTTCCTTTCCTTCGGGTTTGAGGTTTGTTACTTACATTCAACGTTGTTATAATCCGTTATTTGAGGGTATTCCTAGAAGTACTTGTAGAGCGGATGTTATAGCTTTGTATAAAAAATATAGATTTTATTTGCGCCATGTATTTAATTCTTTAAATTGTAATGTTTCTCTTACCACTGATTTGGGTCTTAGTCTTAACAAGTTAGATTTTTTTGCTATTACATGTCATTGGGTTGATGATAATTGGGTTATGCAAAAAAGAATTATAGCTTTTTTATATGATGAAGGGAAAGGTCGTCACGATGGAATTTTTTTAGTAGATTCAATGTCTACCATTATGAGATTTTTTAACGTTTATACAAAAACACTTTGTATTGCTTTAGATAATGCTTCTAATAATACAAAGGGGATTGATCTTTTAAAAAGAGAATTAAACCCTCCGCTAAAAAATATTTTTCATATGAGATGTAGTTGTCACATTTTAAACTTAATTGTTAAAGATGGTCTTGTGTGTTTTGATGATTCTATTCAAAAAGTTAGAGAGGCGGTTGCGTTTCTTTTTTGTAATGCTAATAGGAAGACTTAGAGATTTAAGAATTGTTGTGTGGAAAATAACCTTAGACCTAGAAAAATTCAAGTAGAAATTGAGACTAGGTGGAAATACGTTTACATTATGCTACAACAAGCATATGAGTATAGGATTCGCATACAACAAGTTCGCAACAAATATAATATTAATAATGATGATTGGTTAAATTTTACGCATTGGGAAGATGTTAAGGAATGTGTTGAACTCTTAGAAATTTTTTATAATGCAACTCTTGCTTTTTCTAAATAATTCTATCCCACGATAACTGAAATTTTAGCTTACTTAGCGGAAATAGCTAGAGTTTTATAAGAGTATAAATATAAACCCGATTATCAAGCAGCTATTTTTTATATGACAAAAAAATTTAAGAAGTATTTTTTTCCCATCCCAACTTTATTTATATTGGGTTCTCTTTTAAATCCTTGTTTAAAAGTGTCTTATACTAAAACATTGGTTAATCAAATTTATACATTTTTAGAAATTGAAGAGGGAGTTCAACCATCTTTAGTTGAAGCCGAACTCGCTATTGATGTCGAGTTTAGAAAAGTTTTTAGTCATTATTCTAATTTGGAAGAACATGCTACACCCGTTGCTCTACGCCCTGCTACTTCTCAAAGTAGCAAAAAGGACTTGTCGGGTTTGTCGCATTTAAAAGTTTTATATTCACATCCAACTCCTTCTTGTAATGCAAACTTTGATAAATATAACTTTTATTTGATGCAGCCAAATGTGGATATCAAGGAACTAGATGATTTGGACGTCTTAGCATGGTGGAAGAAATACAAGGCAAGTCATCCAATACTCTCAAGAATGACTCGAGATATCCTTACGGTTCAAGTATCAACCGTGGCTTCGGAGAGTGCATTTAGCCAAGGAAGACAACAAATTAGAGACTATAGACACTCATTATCCGGCTTTAGCTTGCAAGTACTAGTGTGCATTCACAATTGGATTAGATCGGAGCGACACAACTAAAACTTAGAAGCGGAGGAAGGCAAAGAGGAAGAGATTGAAGATTTGATATCAAGTGGAGCAGACCAAATGGAAGACTTTGAAGATATCTTCATGGCCAAATATGATTTGGGGGAAATTAACCAAATGATTGAGAATTGGTGATTTTATTCTTCTACTATTTCTTTGCAACTCATGTATTATTTGCAAGTTAAAAAAAACTACAACTTGCAAATAAATATTATCCAAAAATGAATAAAATATATGGCTCATTGAGCTTTCTTCTATTTACTTGTGTGCATATTTTTACTTATATTAAGTTAGGAATATACCTAAAATATACTAAGAATATACTTATAATATACATCTACTTAAATTAAAAACTAGAAAGTTATATACTTGAAAAATAACTAAAATATATTAAGAATATACTTATAATATAAATATAATTAATTTATAAAATACGAATTTATAAACTTAGAAAAAAATTAAGCTATAAATATCTTAAGTTATAATATATAAGTGTGTATATATATATAAGTTATATAACCTAAGTATATTGATATATATAAGTATATTCTTTGTATATTTTAGGTATATGTAGTATAACTTAAGCATATAACTTAATATATATATATATATATATATATATATATATATATATATATATATATATATATATATATATATATATATATTGTTGTTAGTCAGTAAATATATAAACCTTACTTATAAACTTATATAACATACGTAAATATACCTACAACATATTAATAAATACTATAATATATACATAATATACAAAAAACAAAAAAGAAGAGGTTTTTGACACTTTTGAACCGGACCAGTCCGGTTTCGGTTATTTAACCGGTAAACCGGAACTGGTGGCCGGTTCCGGTTTTTGAACCGGAAACCGGCCTGTTTGTTAACCGGTTATTGAAATAGTCCTTCATGTTTCGAGAAAATGATCAAAATGGTCCTTAATGTATGAGGGTTGGATTGTTTTGGTCCTTGATATATTCACTTGATTGAAATAGTCCTTGATGTATGCAAAATATGGATGGTTTTGGTCCTAAATCCTAAATATAATGCCGTAACATTATTCAAATGTTTGACACAAAAAATCCATCAAATGTAAGTGAAATATTTTTAATTTTTTTAATTTTTACTTTTTTATTATTTTTATTTTTAAAATGTATTATTCTTTTTATATTATTTATTTTTCATTTTCTTTCTTTTCATTCCCAACCTTCACTTCTTATGATTCCATGTAATTGCTCGTATTTTTTTATTTTATTCATTTAGCATAACCGTGTTAGCATAACCGTGTTATTATTCTAATATTTGAAACTACGCCTCTTAATATTGAAAAGAATGAGTTATTAACAAACTTGACATATAACGGGTGACGTTATTAAAGTAGAATTTCATTGTGAATGGGGTTATAAACTTATATTTTTCCTTTCTTTTGAATTATTTACTTAAGTTTCAACGTAACATACTTATGTAATGTTATGAATAATACATGTCAAATTCTAACATTACATAAGTAAGTTTCAACGTAACTTAAGTAAATAATTCAAAAGAAAGGAAAAATATAAGTTTATAATAACACGGTTATGCTAAATGAATAAAATAAAAAAATACGAGCAATTACATGGAATCATAAGAAGTAAAGGTTGGGAATGAAAAGAAGGAAAATGAAAAATAAATAATATAAAAAGAATAATATTTTTAAAAAATAAAAATAATAAAAAAGTAAAAATTAAAAAAATTTCACTTACATTTGATGGATTTTTTGTGTCAAACATTTGAATAATGTTACGGCATTATATTTAGAATTTAGGACCAAAACCATCCACATTTTGCATACATCAAGGACTATTTCAATCAAGTGAATATATCAAGGACCAAAACAATCCAACCCTCATACATTAAGGACCATTTTGATCATTTTCTCGAAACATCAAGGACTATTTCAATCAAGTGAATATATCAAGGACCAAAACAATCCAACCCTCATACATTAAGGACCATTTTGATCATTTTCTCAGAGTATACTGTTGATCAAGTTTTATTCGGACATGTATTTTCATTTGAAAGAGAAATTGAAAGTCTCCACGCGAAACCCATAATTTCACTTGAAATGTTCATCGAACAAGTTTTCTAACCTCAATATTTTTATTTCAAGTTGAAGTTTAGATAATGGATAAAAGTGTTAAACAAATGCTGATTTGCAACTAATGTTTCACTATTTGCATATAGTGTTTCTCCATACTTCATGAGTTCATGTTGTAGTTGCAATTAAATAAAATAAACATGACATGAAGATTGTTGTCTTTGTGTAAAATTGTGCATAATCCCCCCCCCCCCCCCCCCCCTCCCCCCCTCTGATTTGACAATTGACTAGAGATCTGTCTTCTTTGAATTAACCAAAAAAACCCAAAATTTCCACAATTTAGTTTCAATCACTGGTTCCGTAGTAAACCAATATATCCTGGAAGAAGTTGAAGGTTCAATGTCAGTTGTAACACGTTTCAACACTTCCTCTGATCATACAGATTTATTAAGCCATAATTTATAAGTTTTCTTAGTTACCAAATACACGGAATCATACTTTTTGATCACCTTATAGACACAGCCGTTTAATTAATGAATAAAATAAGGAAACTTAAGAAAGATGGGAGAAGATTCTACACAACTGCAAGATATAATTAGTTCAATTAGTCATGCTATTTTAACATTATTGTCAAAACAAAAAAATAATCCGTTTCAATGGTAATCTTAGGTTTGAACAGAGAAGATTCTACACGTACACTAATAGATAATCACTTTTTTTTTCCTTACGATCTAGCAGCAATTGGATAAATATATCTGAACTTATGTTTACACTGAAAAACCTATAGTATGACTTTCGTGCTATTAGAATTTAGAACATCACTTGAGCAAACACATTTTTTATTCGGATTTTCCCATTTTTGGGTAGTGAGAGTTTCATCGTTATCCTTAACAATTAGGTCTGAGCCTTGACATTTGTATCTAATTCCATCAATAACATTCTTTAAAAGGAATTAAATAAATCTTGACAGGGAATTCATATATATTAAAAAGGGAAGTTCACGAGGGTCCATCATGTGGCTGGCGTAAAGAAAGTTACTTCAACCCAACAAGCGTTATTTCAACTGAATAAATGTATGGTTGAATGCACTATAATAGGAGATATCTTCTACTTCTATAAGCTTATCCTTTCACTTCAATCCAATAATATCAAATAGCAGCTGGCAAGTTTGGCTACTTGACTGCACAAATGCACTGGCAGTGGGATAAGTTGGATAATTTTGATAGTTACCAGCCATAGAGAATAAGGAGTTTAGAGTATAAAAATAAAGACATCTTTGTTGCATGGATTTGACATAAATCCTTCAGTTTTTGTAGTTTGTATATTTTAAAAATTACTTAAGTAATACTATTGATGAAGATTTAAAAAAATATTTATTAAATGTTAAGAGATCGTAGTCAAATGAGATACATTTTACTCTCTAAATAGTAACAAAAGTAATCTATAAAGGAGATTGCTATAAGGAAATTATCTCCCAACATCCAACAGTTCATTATTTAATATGTTATCATCATATCAATAGTAATTAGCAAGCAGTTCAACGTCCGATTCAAGGAGGTAGTAATGCAGAAGATCACTCAATTATGGATAATAATCTCTTGAGATCATGTTTTTTTATTTTATAACAATAAGGTCATCTAACTTTTTCTATATCACATTAAAAGTCACCTAATAAATATTTGACCAATAAAATATCACATGAAATTGAATTTAGTCCACATGAACTTTTCCTTTTTTTTTCCTCAGTCCACATGAAAAAAAGACCCGACCCGACCCGACCCAAATTAACTCTATTCTCTCTTAATTAAAATAGAGTTTCACTCTATCTGAAAAAATTGGCCCAACATTTTATTAAAATTGGGTAGTCTTCTTTTTCCTTCTCTCAGGAGAAGTCCATAATGATTTTTTTAACGACATAACAAAATAAGGATATACTAAAATATAAACAAGGGCAAAGATGCAAATATACCCCTCAACTTTGCGATTTGGAGCAAATATACCCCTTGTTAAAAAAAGTGGTATATATATACCCCTTACGTTACAAAATGGTGCAAATATCGTGGAAATATAGCCTTTTCATTGACGATTTTTTTCTTTAAATCATTTAGCATATTTTTTAATTAAAAAAATGTCACGTGGCTTTAAAAAAAACGTCTATCAATTTTTCTTGAGTAGACATATTTTTTCTAAAGCCACATGGTAGTTTTTTTTTTTTTTTTTTACCAAAGGTGCAAATATACCCCTCAACTTTGATAGAGAAGATATACTCTCGATAAAAAGTGGTGTATATATACCCCTGCCATTAGAAAATGGTGCAAATATACCCTTGCTGTTACACAAATGGTGCAAATATACCCTTTTCGTTGACAGATTTTTTTTTTAAAAAATCATTAAGATTATTTTTTAATTAAAACAATGCCACGTGACTAAAAAAAAGTCTACTCATTTTTTTGTAGTAGACATATTTTTCTAAAGCCACATGGTAATTTTTTTTTTCTGGTGTGTTGGGTCTGGTTCGTTTAAAAAACTATCTCCGTGACTTTAAAAAAATAAGTACCCTTTTTTTAAACGAACCAGACCTGACCCACTATTGTTTTTTAATCATGTGGTTTTAGAAAAATATGTCTACTAAAGAAAATGGGAAGACTTTTTTTTAAAGCCACGTGACATTTTTTTAAATTAAAAAATAAGCTAAATGATTTTTTCAAAAAAATTCTTAAGCAAAAAGGGTATATTTGCACCATTTTGTAACGGTAGGGCATATATACACTACTTTTTAATGAGGGTATATTTGTTTTGAATCGGAAAGTTGAGGGGCATATTTGCACCTTTCCCCTATAAACAAAGATATCAGTAACAAAACAAGGTTTCTCATATACCTTCCATAACAAAATGGGAAAATACATAAACTCCCCCCCCCCCCCCCCCCCCCAACGTATAGCCAGATTAATTATGACGCACCCAACTTCTGCGGGCGACCTATTACCCCCCCAGTCTTAATTTTTCTGTATTTTTGTACCATTTTTTGACTGACGTGGCAAAAAAAAAAAATTGAAGCCGAGTTGCACAATGGAGAGTGTTGCACACTCTCCGCCACGTCACTGCAACTTTTTTTTTCATTTGATTTTTCTTTTATTAATTATATTTACACTAATTAATCTCTAATTAACCATTAAACCATTAATTTTGTCTTCTTCATCACTAAACCCTTCTTCTTCTTCTTCTTCTTCTTCTTCTTCTTTGTTTCAAGAAATCCATCAACCCATTGTCTTCCTCCATTAGCACACACACATTCAACCCATTTTCTTCCTCCATTAACACACACACACACACACACATTCAACCTATTTTCTTTCTCCATTGTTGCTGCTGCGGTGTGGCGGCTATTGACACCCAATTTTGTCCCTCCTTTATTTGATTTTTATCGGGTTTCTAAATTTACTGACGAGCTAAATACTTTATTTTCCAAATATTTTATTGCTACTACTATTAATATCATTACTTATACTTTTCGACGTTATGAGCATTACTTTATCATAAATTTTGAACAGTTAGTCATCATTTTCGTTTCGGGTTCGGATTCGTTAAATTAATTACAAGACAATACTTTGTAAAATCCTTACTTTCCATATATTAATTACTATTTATCTTCACATAATAAATATTGTACTGGTTACTAAATTAGAAGCCCGAAAATAATTAAATAGCGGAGGAAGGATCAATATTTTTAGCCAAATTAATAGCCAAAAATACAAACACAATATTATTTTTTACCCAAATAAACAACCCACATTTTTTCAGCCCACTACCATTTTAATTCCCTCAGCCCATTACCCATTTGTCCTACCCGGCCCAAACCAAAACTACCCGACCCGGCCCAATTTTTCCCTAAAAAACCTAAAACCCTCAGCCGCCCCTCATTTTTTATTTTCTCCTTTCTCTTTCCCTTTCTCCTTCGTCTCCCTCTCTAACCCTAGCCGCCTCTCCCTTTTCCCTCATTCTCGCTCCCATCTCCCACCATTTCCGCTCCACTTCCCTCTGTCCCCCACTATTCTCTTCTACGCTCCTCTCTCTCTTCCTCAAACCCGAATCGAAAACCCTATAAATCTAGGACGAATTGTTCTGCACAAGGGGGGGGGGGGATTTTTTGGGGAATATCTTTAGAGATTTGAGGGAGATAACACTTAACACTTCCTATTTTTTTACTCTAATCTAAGTCTGTTTCAAATTCTTTTGTTAGAGTTCGTGGAGTTAAAAACGAAATCAATCCTACAAAAGGGGAACAAGAAGCCGTAACCGCAAAAATCCCTACCAAAAATATCGATTTTGATCATAAAAGAGTCTTTACTCGAAAAGGAACAACCAACAATCACTCTATTTTTGGTTGGAAATTTTTGTCACTTTAATCGGGTTCTTCGAGTATAAATCCGAGACGTCGACACCCACTTCACTGCACCCACAAAAGGTCAGCGTGTTTCTTTCATTTTGAATTTAATATGTGATGTTGTTCGTGTATGTTGTTGCTTCGGTTTTTGGTTAAATTTCAGTTTATCAGTTCAATAGTATTGCGTATATCCAAGTTTTAGTTAGTCTAATTTCGGTTTAGTAACGAGTAATGTTTAATTTATCTGCTGGTTACGTTAGTTAAACAATGTTTGTGAGTTGATGTTTTTTTTTAAAAAAATGTTTTATTGGGTCTGAATTACTACTACTATACGACCAGATATCCCAGTACGCCTTAGCAGGGTTAATTTCAATTGTGATTAAGTAATCAGGTACAGAAATATTTTCTATAGTTTCACAATTTCATCTTGATATAGAAATGAAGCCATTTTTCATTTGGTCTGAAGGTATTTTGTAAAAAATAGCAAAGATCCTTCACATTTCGTGTTTTGAAAAGTTTTGTTTTTGATCTGTTAACCTCTGTCTGGATACGATTTAATGATAAATACATTTTCATAAGTTCGGATGAAATATCTATACATGTTGGCCTATAGTTAAAGTGCAAATGTCTCTTTTAAGTCAAGAAAAAAATTTGTTGCGGCTGAAGCCAAATACATTTGCTTGTGATCAGTTCACTTCACTTTCCAGGAAGCATAGAGAGGTTTTGACTTAGTTGATTTTCTGGTTTGATCCTTTCTTTGCCCAGTCGTAACAACTTTCCTAACATTGGTTTTTCCATGTCCTGCTTAGTCATTGAATTCTAAAGAAAACATGCTATGTATTTAAATCTAGAATACTACCAAATGGTTCTTTCAATCTTAATACATGCTTAGTTGGGGTTCCAACTTGCTCATTCTTATTTTTTTTTTTTAAAAAAGAGGTTTGCTTCTCTGTCAAACTGAGCATGGGGTACTGTTGAAACAATTTGAAGGTTCACTTTGCTAAATTTAAAGTCTGCATCCCTACATCTGCTTTCAATATGTCTACAAAACCAATTGATGAGTGTATGTTTTAGTTGGTCTGGCCTTAGGTTTAGCCCTAAAGATTCTGGGCATGTATGGTTTTATTAAAACCTTGTATGTGTTCATTTCAGTCTGCTGCAGTGTCTTCCTGTTTGAAATATTCCCTCTATGTATTATTGTATGGAAAAACTCCACTCAGCTCTACATCAATGTTTTGAGTTGGTTGTCAACCTAATTTGCCTTTGTTGGTCCTTAGCAACCGCATACTTCTCCCTTTTTTTTTACCTTGCCTACAGCTGCTATTACTGTTTGTCTGCAGCCTTCAGCCCCTTTATCTGCAAAACAAAATGATTGTCAAGGAATTTATTCTTCGTTTCATTATAGCAGTGAAGGATGTATTGAGTTTGTGGCTTGAGTTTTCTTTGTTCTTTTCACAATAAGAATGTCTATGAATCTTGCTAAGGTACTTGTTTTCTAGTATGGTTTAATGTATGTCTAGAGGCAGTTGGCCGCTCAATTTGCCTCATTTAACTGTGGCTTTCACTTAAAAGGAACAAATCTTTGTATTCGACTAAGGAATGGTTGCGGGTTAACATATGCCACTACAAAATTTGTTATCTTCAAAGGGGAGTAGTTTGCTGACTTTTGAAAGGGCTGGTTGCTTTAAGTTTAATAGGTCGTAACTGGTTGTTAATTTGTTGCATTGTTGCTTCGTTTGCGGGGGGTGAATTGAGTTGTATCCTCTAAACATTTTGGAACTAGAAGTACTGCAGTTATTGCAGATATGTGGTTGCAATTTTGAGTCAATTTGCTATGGTGTTTCGAGAAATAATCTGCCATATTTTAGGCAGATTCGATTCTAAAATAACTGCAGAATTTTGGGTCATTTGTTGTTTTGGGACAATACTTCTTTTGTTTAAAAGGCAAATACCTGCTACGTTTGTCTTACTTCTTTCTTATTGCTTGTTTGGAAGTCATTAATAAGTTTAGTCACGGGCAGACCCTGTTTTAGTTAAAAGCTATTGTCTTGTTTCGCATTCGCATTCCATTATGTTTAATCTTATTCATTGATTATATATATTAATCCTTTATTTTTATTTTATGCATGACTATCGATACGAGTCCGAGAGACTCGTTCTCCCTCCGCACTTGGCGTTGGGCTAAAGCCCAACAAACCTCTCTCGAGTCAGCCTGCAACAAATAGAATGCAGAATTTGGGCCAAAGCCCAATAAAATGTGAACAGCTACAGTAGCAGGCAACATCACTCTTTAACGGACTGAGCCCATTTAATTTCTTTGCTCCTCTATCTTATCTTTGTGCATTTAATTTTGTTGTATGATTAATTCTTTGTTTGTTAATCTAGATGAATTTTTTAGCAAATTAGTGGAGTTTAGTTGGATAATGGGTAGCTAATTTAAGGAAACTAATAATAATAATCAATTCCATGAAGTTTCATTTTTTTTAATTATTTATAGAATCTCTAATATTTACTTTTTGTATAATTGATATTCGATAGCAAATTCATATTTCAAGTCAAAGAAATCATACTTTATTTTACTATCTTAGAATTCTCAAAAAACGTCACTAATATGTAAATTATTAATCTGAGTATTCTTTATAAACATTATTTTGAGACACATTCAACTATGCATATCTTTAGCCGAATTAGTTAAATAAGTTAGTAAGAAATAAAATTCACCTCCTTTGCCTCTTATTAAGAATATAAGTCTAGGTATTTTTACACCACCATATTCACATAATATCATCTTTACCTAAATATCATATTGTCAAATCATATTTTAAAAGGTTATTATTCATAGGTAAATTAGCTTATTTTCTGCAAATCATATTTTTGAATAGCATTATTATATTTTTATTTAAGGTCTTAGCAATATCTTTAAGTCTCATTTAACATTTAGAATCTTCTTTTACACAAATTATTGTGTTTTCTACAAGTATTATTTTAAACAAAATTATTGTACTTTCGTTTAAAACTTTAACAACATTTATAAGTCGTATTAGAAAATAGCATTAAAGATACACTTTTCATACAAATTATTACTTTTCCACAAATCCCATTTTTTTCTAAACAACATTTTTATATCTATCTGTAACTTTAACTATATTTACCAAGTTATTTTTTTATAATACTATATTTACACTTAGCCTAATTAATCATAAGTCCGGTCGGTTAACCATTGTTAATGGGTCTTAAAGGGTGCCTAATACCTTCCCTTTAGACTAATTGAACCCTTACCTAGAATCTTAAGTTTCGCAGACCTTAAACAAAGTTAACTTTAAACAATAACTTTAAAAAACTTTAGGTGTCCTAATTCACCGTAAATAATTAGGTGGCGACTCCTTAACAAAACAACAAAAATAGGAATCTCCAATATGTCGTACTTCTAATTTAACTCTACGGGGTTAAAATGGGGTGTGACAGCGGCGGCGGCGGTGGTTGCTACTGCTGCTGTTGCGTTGTTGCTGCTGCTGCTGCGGCGGCGGCGACGGCTGTGTGGCGGCGGTTGCTGCTACTGCTGCGTTGTTGTTGCTGCTGCGTTGTTGCTGTTGCTGCGGTGTGGCGGCAGCGGCGGTTGCTGCTGCTGCGGTGGCGGCTGCGGCGGTAGCGGTGGTTGAGGAGAAAGAAGAAGAAAGAGAAAAATAAGAAAGAAGAAGAAAGAGAGGGAGGGTGGGAGGGTAAAATATAAATAAATTTTAAAAAATTAATTTTTATTAAAATATCTTGTTTGGACCATTTTCACTCGTCATATTTTTTTTTTTGCCACGTCAGTCGAAAATGGTACTAAAATACTGAAAAATTAAGACTGGGGGGGGTAATAGGTCCCCCGCAAAGGCTGGGTGCGTCATAATTAATCTGGCTATACGTTGGCGGGGGGGGGGGGGGGGGGGTTATGTATTTTCCCATAACAAAATAATAGGCAGTTTGCAACTATTCTTTTCATAGTTGACTATTCTCTTATTTCGTTAAAAAAAATCCTTATGGACTTCTCCTGAGAGAAGGAAAAAGAAGACGACACGATTTTAATAAATGATGGGTCAATTTTCTTAGAGAAAGTGAAACTCTATTTTAATTAAGAGTTAGGGTTAATAAGGGTTTGTGTCGGTCGGGTCGAGTCATTTTGTCATGTGCACTGAGAAAAAAAAAGTCCATGTGGACTAAATTAAATGTCATGTCATATTTTATTGGCCAAATATTTATTTGGTGACTTTTAATGTGATATAGGATAAGTTGGGTGACCTTGTTATTACAAAATAAAGAAACATGATTCTGTAAAGTCCCATAGTTGGGTGACCTTATGTGTTACCGCCTGCAACACCTCCCGATTCAAGTCCCACCACGACTTTCTTCCTTGCTTTTATTTCACTTCATCTTTTAAGCATCACTCTTTATAATATCATCACATAGTTAGGACTGAAGCTAGAAGCCAATTTATGGTTTCACTCAAACTCAGATGATTTTTCCTAATTCTGTATTTACATTATGAAAATTCATTAAATATATACAAAATGTAAATTTACAACCCAATTATTATACTGGAATTTTTTGTTGTAGATTTCAAAACTCATAAAGTTTAAATTTAAATCCGCATCTAACATTATATTATAAATTCTGTAATGATCATAAAATATTTCATGCAATGCTCTTGGTTTTTTTTTTTTTTTTTTTTTTTTCATGCTTATTGAGGACGATTATAATAAGGTAAAATTTAAACCTCCTTAGTTGTACTTTTCAATTTGAAGATATTTTTATTGGTAGAAGGTCACTCACGGTAAATTCCTGAATGATATTAGCTAGCTTTAAAGAAAGGTCCCGCCTCATTTTATCATTCTCTAAACATTCTTTTTCTTTTTGCTCCTATTTTGCTTCATCATAAAGATTCAAGTATAATGAATCACCTTTATTTTCATAATAATTAATTGATTTATATGATAAAAGATTATATCTATAGCATTTTTCGAAACTGCTTTGATTAAAGAAACAAAATTGCTACTTAGTTTCAAACCTGAAGCAATCTAATCCCTCCAACAAACAATTGACACGGTTGCAGTACTATTTTGAAAGAAATTAAATATTTGTAAGAATCTGATGTCGTTCTATAAATCTATGATTAATTACTCCTTTTCAATTTACTCAATCCAAATTACAGACATCATGTGAATTGTGAGGTCTCCTTTTAGAAGGAGAAGTAAGTATGACGCACTAATCAAATGCTTCCAAAATTTTACTTAAACTGTACTGTATCTTATCTTTGGTTAATGACTTTGTTACTTATTTAATTTAACGTCGTTAACATGACATTTTCTTTAATCCCCCGATGGTTTCGCCTCTCTTCCCTAGCATATGATCT
Source organism: Lycium barbarum (assembly GCF_019175385.1). NCBI lineage: Eukaryota > Viridiplantae > Streptophyta > Magnoliopsida > Solanales > Solanaceae > Lycium > Lycium barbarum. Next base: position 135,808,518 of record NC_083339.1, read on the forward strand.
TTCAAAAAGGAAAAAGTAAGAGATGAATAAAACGAATTACAGCGTGTGAACAATTTTTGGTCAATAGACTCACTACTAAGTCACTAGCATAAGTAGTGACCATATATTATACTAGTGACGTAATTAGAGATAATTAACTAGATAATACCCGCAAAAATTATGCAAACATTATGGTCACTATTCACTAGCATAACCATAATATCCTTGAACAAAGAAAATTCACATGGCTCTGTTAAATTTGTGGATAAGGTTGCATGCATATAGCCAGAAAAAGAGCTATTATCACTTGACCTTTTTCTATTTGTTCTTCACTTCTCACGAGTAACCGAAAACAGAGGAAAATTTGCTCATCCATTGTTCATGTATAAATACTTTGAAAATTCGATGGCTTTCCTTTAATAATTGAAGATATAAGTTATCCATGCAAACAAATTGCAGGTTTTACTTTCCAATATACACTCTGTTTTCAAATTAATCCATTTACAAAAATTAAATTGCCTGAAATTCCCTGATTTAGTCTTCCTTTGACATTTAATTTGCCATCTCTTAATTAGCTTTTAAGGTGCTCGTATCCTTAATCTCCTCGATTGCTATCTCCTTCTTCCAGCATTAATCGGATATATGGCTAGTAGAGAGTCAATAAGGACGGTTGTTGGGATTATTGGTCTGTATAATTAATTTGTCATACTAATCTTTAAATAATATATCTAGCTATATCCGCTCTTAACATTTTTTTTCATGCAACAATTCATGTAGGAAACGTTATATCATTCTTCCTCTTTCTATCCCCAGTGTAAGTCCCTAGCTTAACGTAAATGTTGATTAATTAATTATGTTTTGGTCGATCACGTTGAAACATTAGTGAATTTAGTATTATTGTTCTTTTGGTTGCAGGCCAACGTTCATTAAAATATGGAAAGCAAAGACGGTGATGCAATTCAGACCAGACCCATATGTTGTAACTGTGTTAAATTGTGCAGTTTGGGTATTTTATGGAATGCCTTTTGTTCATCCAGATAGTCTTCTTGTCATCACTATTAATGGCATCGGTCTCGTTATTGAATTAATTTACGTTTCCGTCTTCTTTATCTATGCCGACTGGCCAAAGCGTGTACGTACTCAATATTAGTTGTAATTATATTGCCTTGTAACTCTAGATAAATTTAATTTGAGCTAACATGTTGTTTTTATGTGTATCATAACAGAAGAGGATTATTATTGTTTTGATAGCTGAATTAATCCTTTTGGCGATCGTCATTTTCGTTACGCTTACTTTCCTTCATGACACCACGACCAGATCTATGCTCGTCGGTATATTGGCTGTCATTATGAATATTCTTATGTATGCTTCGCCCCTCACTGTCATGGTATTAATCCATTTGAATCCATTTCTCTTTATTTTATTTTTTTATATTCAAGATAAGAGTACTTTACACTATCGAGTTTAGGTTATATGCATTAACAATATAATTTATTTTTCAACTATCATAGTAATATTCTAGGCTTGATATATATAGAGAGATTCATATTATTATAGGTCAATTAGTTAACCTGATAGTGTAAACGTATTTTATATTGTTAGTTCAGAGAACATAAACTCTACCATGCATATATTCATTAACGTTTGATGGTTACTTTTATGTAGCGTCGAGTCATCAGCACCAAGAGTGTGAAATACATGCCATTTTACCTGTCACTTGCAAACTTTGCCAATGGATGTGTTTGGTTCGCGTATGCCTTCCTCAAATTTGATCCTTACATCCTGGTAATTTTCTTTCTTAATTTCTTTTTTGCCTATTCATGTACATTACTACATAAGTTAAAAGTTGGTAATAGCATTTTGAATTAATCTGTATTTTCATTTTAATGATAGGTACCCAATGGTCTGGGAGCCTTATCTGGAGCAGTTCAGCTCATCCTTTATGCAACATATTACAAATCCACCAACTGGGACGATGATGGAAAGTCGAGTGAAATTGAACTTCCAAGGAATCCCACAGCCTAATTCACTAAAATATTGTCACAGTGGCTATGTTGGAGATACACTCTCCACTGACCCCCAAAATAAGAAGGAAAAAAAAATTAATTCTAGATCAGTTTAATTTAGAATTTAAATTAGATGCACCGGTAGTTTTTTTTTTTTTTTTTTTTTTTTTTTTTATAAGACCAGCTTGATTTAACACGTTATGGCAAGTCACTTACCATTTTTATGTAGGTTGCCGGTCAAGGCTTATTAGAGAGAGTTATCCTAACTCCCAATGTAACTGCAGTTTAAGCTACTTACTTGATTGTGTAAATATTTTCTTTCACTATTAGTGCATAGATTTTATCTTTTCAATATAGCCACTTATTTTGTTTCAACACATTAGCAATTGTGTTCAATCACAGAAAATACAACTAGGCTACCATGTTATTGACTTGCAACTGAAAACTGGAAGGCACAAAAGAGAAAGTAACAAGGCAGAAATCAGTAGTCAAATTCCAATCAGTTCCAGTTTAATTTATTTGTTCCGAATCAAAAGACAATATAACTAGTACTGATAACTTCAACCATGCTTTGCGCATTTCATTTTAGCCTCAATTTTTATGACTACTACTGTTATAAAATAAATGTCAATACATAGAAGGAAGCAGTGTCAATCCCATCAACCAACCTACAGAAGTCAAATTGATGACATATTTGAAAATTTCGCAGAAATAGAAAAGAAAAGAATAAGATTGGGGATCTTATAAGCAAAAAGAAAAAAAGAAAAGAAAAAAGAAAACAGAAGTAACCTTTACATCAAACCAAGAGAAAAATGCATGTATGTAGCATAGCTTCTCAATAGAACTGTTCAAATACTCTGGAGGTCCGCAAGTTCACTTCCTTTGTCAAATATTTGGAAATTGAGATGGAATTTACCTACTTTTGTATGTCTTGATCTGCTTGAGGTATAAGGTTCAAGGTCCACGATGCTTTCGGAAACAGAAACAACCCTGTTGTTGATCAACGGGAATCATTCCTCCGCCCTTTGACGTATCAATAGCCTCTATCATGGATACTACCTCGTCCATCTCAGGCCGCTTGTCAGGGTTGGCGTCCCAGCATCTCTTCATTACATTAGCAAGGGAACTCGGGCAACACCTTGGTATTTCCGGCCTCAGATTCTGCTTGGCACAGCAGAAACCGTAGTTAACCAAGTTGACAAAAGCATATACGCAATAAGAAGCCAAGAACTATATATTATTCTCTGAAGATCTGTTTTATGCTTCATATGTCATTACTTATATCCAAGAAGTGCTATGAAGTTCGAGAGTTTACTTACCTGGCGAACCACAGCTGAAGTTACTTCTGAGAAACTGAGGTCAGGATATGGCATGTCGCAACAATATACCTCCCACACGCATATGCCAAAACTGTACACATCACATTTTCTATTGTATGGATTGCCGTTGAGAACCTGTAATTTTAGCATTTGAAAATTCAGCAACAGTGAGTTATGTCCAACTACGTTCCTGTTTCAGCGTTTTCATTTTTCACATATCTTTCCCAGTCTTAATGAAACACTTTCACCAGTTAACTGGATTTTGGGGGGATTTCAGCATATTTTGAATAAATACCGCTAAACATTGTGTTATGTAGTATGTATAGTTATATAGATCAAACGGCTCAGAGAGCGAGTCTTGCACACAAAGGGTTGTACTTCCACAACTTGACAAATGAATCTTGGAGAAAAGAAGGGAACGTTTTGCGAGTAAGAGTAGCAGGAAAAAGCTTTATATGCGCTGAATCAGATTGATCCACCAAAAGAACAGAAAATGACCAGACAGATTACTGACATGAATGAAGGATAGTGTGGAAAAGTGAATCCTAGCCCACTTCCAAAATTACCTCAGGAGCCATATATCCAAGGGTTCCAGTCTCCCCAGTCATGTCATTTGGATTAGAGGCCTCAACGCGAGCAACCCCAAAATCTGCAATTTTTACCGTACGCGTCTTATCCAATAGCATATTCTCTGTCTTGACATCTCTATGCACAATCTTTTGAGAGTGAAGGTAACTTAACCTACAAAGTTCAAATGTTTGACCTTCGTTCAGATAAATGATAAATGGTAGTATATAATTCAGGGATGTTTGAAATACATGAGAAAGAGTTCCAATTACCCTCTGGCCATATCAAGTGCCATCTGCACAACAACTTTGAAAGCTAGCTTCTTTCTTCTGTTCTTTATAAGGTAAGATTTTAATGCACCACCCGGAAGGTATTCCACAACAACGCAGCATATGTTACTAGGCATGCCAATATGACCATTTTCTGTTTGTATATTGAGACCAGAAGAGCCCATAGTTGCCCCAATGAACTGCATTAGATTGAAGAGATATATTAGATGTCTTTCTTATGTGAAATAAACAGTTTATTAGAAAGATAAACTGTCCTTCAAGAATCATTTTTTCACCTTCACCATAAAGGTTCCTTGTTAGTTGTAATCAACGAATGAATATTGTATTTCATTCGCTTAAACTAGAAGTAACACATAAGATGTCTTTTGTCCTCACAAAAATGTTTTGAGAATTAAGATATTTGTGTTCTGCATGCGACATGATAGCTCAAGTACATTGAATATCAGAGATCAGAACTTGACTATCAAATTAAAACTTGTCGCGATTTCAACAAAATTCAAAAAGACATTCTTGCAACTTCCTGACAGCCTAGTATCCTGATACTTGGAATTTAAGGTTCATCCAATCAAGTTGACTTAACATGTAATATTCTTTTTCTCTTTCTCACTTTGAAAAGTTAGGTAGTGGCGCCTGGCGTAATTTACTGTTAACAACTTTGTCACTATGAAATTCTAGTTCCCTCCATCAACCCAGTTGGTGGTCAAGAGTATGCTAAATTTCCCAATCTCAAGCCTTTTTCTGATCTTCATCGTTATAGAAATTTTATCTCAAAAACCTACCATTATCAGCTCAGATAATTCTGTTGCTATTAGATGAGCTATTATCTTTGTTCTCTTTTTCGGTCATACTCTTGATTGTTTTACCAACTATTAGTTGCTACTACATACCTATATCATCTCAACGTACCACTGCTAGAATTGTGCTCCAAAAATGACAAATTTAAACAGATCTATTAGATGCATCAACAACATCCTTATGCGAAAGTTATAACACTGAATTAAAAAGAAAATCTTTTTCAAAGCTTCAGCAATTTGACAGAAAAAAGCAACACACAGATAAGCACACCTTGGTACAAAATGTGTCATCATTCAAATTTAGGAGGTCACACGAGCATGATTCACATAGTTCTCAATTCTACTAATCAGAACCTACTATCTAGCTTGGTCATCATAATGGCATATTCTCACTATTGACTTCAAGAACCACACGCTAAATTGGTCTCTCCACCATAATCTACTTTCCTACTTTAGAACCCACCATCTCTCATATTTGTTTCTTTTCTAAAACATATCATCTTACTTTGAACGTTTACCATTAGGTATATCATTCACAATACATCTACATGTTGAGTAAGCTAATCACTGCCAAACTAGCTGTTGAAGAACTGCTCTACCAGCATTATGTCCATGCTATGTTAGCAAAGTAGTGAAAAGAGTACAAACTGACTAAAAGGTAGCATATGCTGGAAAATATTAGTAGGTGGACCACAAAACTTTTAGCCCCTTTGATTTGTTAGAGCATTTAGGACAATTAAGTTTCATGTAGAAGCAGTAGCATCAAAGAAGTCTTAAATTATTCCCACATAAACATGTTTTTTTTTTTTTTCCTTTGATTTGTTAGGAGCGAGCATAAACGACAATGAAGTTTCACGCAGAAGCAGTAGCATCCAAGAAGTTTTAGGTCATTCCCACATAAAAAAATTTGAGGTCAAGTGTCACCTTAGTAACATTTGGATGGTCAAGCTTATGCCACACTGATACTTCCTGAGTAAATGCTGCCCTTAGTGATGCTATTTCAGCGTCCGTTCTGTGGCCCTCTTCCCCCCAGTCCAGTAGTTTCACTAAGGATCACAGAGGAATTAATACAAAATGTGAAACAATAAACATGTTAATAAGACCACTATTTTGCGGTAGTCATTAAATCATTCCAAAATTTGTTAAAAGGTAAGCACATTTTATTAATGCGTTGTAGCAGTGACAATGACAACCATATTTAACACCAAAAGGGCAAAAGGCTAGTTTAAGGAGGATAAAAAATAAAAATAAAAAAATAGAAAACCAAAAATAATAATGAGAGCAAGAAAATGAGATCCAGAGTTGTAGGATGTGCATTAATGTTTAGGATTACTTTATTACTTGAATAACAGATTGGATCACATGAAAGTTGAGAAATACAGCAACATTGCAAGACCAGCTAAATTTAATGCAGTCATCTGCAACTTGCATAACTCAACCCAAACCCGTGCCATTATTCACGGATTCCATAAGAATACACTCAAATTACGAGCCATCAAATCATTATACAATATTCATTCTGTTACCCTCAACACACTCCAGCCGAAAGAAGAAAACTAATAAATGAGTAATAAAGTACCAGATACAAAAAGTTGTTATATCCAGCAGATTATAGAACATTAAAATTGAATCATGAATAGGCCCACAAAATCAATAGTGAAGTCCGAACACAAGAAAATAAGATGGACCTGAGCACAATTTTTCCACTATTTACTATACAATTAATGACTTGCCAAAATTGTAAACACGTGAACCCTTTTTTTTTACCATTCTATTTTGTTTAAGTTCCTAGCACCTATTCTTTAAAATGGTATGATCCATGCATTATAATTAAATAAATGAAAGGAAAAAAGAGAACTTTTCAACAGTACATAAAAGGAAAATGGACCGACAATCCCAAAAATGCTCTTCCCGCGGTTCCCTAACAAACTTTCTGCCCCTCCCAAAAAGTTAAAATAGATAATAATAACAACAATAATAATGATAAAAAAATATTTTGAAAAAGAAATCGAAAAATCAGGGATAATTGAGAAACTATATCACACAGGAATCATTGAACAGATAATTTTCCGAGCATGGTAAAAAATACCCCTACACTATTCCCAATATATCAAAAATAACTGCCCATTTTGAATAGTTGAACGACAACTATGGCTCATTCCCCCTAAATTTGGAGCAACCGTCAGGAGGGTATTTACGAGCTATTTGGTTAGTTACGGGTCATTTTTGAGTCGAAAACGTAATGAAAAAAGTATTTTTGAGGAGGGAGTGTAAAGTGACCTATTTCGAATAAAATTATTTCATTTTCCGGAGCAACCGTTATTAAGAAAAGTATTTTCAAGCTATTAGGAGGACAGTTTTGGAAGAAAAAAATTAACAACAAAAACATTATTAACAAAAAACGTAAAGAGACCTATTTGGAATAGTTTAGGAGTGTTTTTGACCGTTCTCCCTTACTTAAAACATAAAGGATTAAAAAAAGACTAACCGGCAACATCTTGGCCGTCGTAAACGCCACGGTGGACAGTACCAAAAGTGCCACGAGCAATGACGCTTTTGATGATCAGTTTTGAAGGGTCAATTTCCCAGTCATGTCTTTGCCTGGGTTTAGATAGAGGGAGAGGAGCAGCGGCCGTGACGGTAGCTGCTGCTGCCGTAGCAGTAGAGTAATTAATGCACGAATCATCCGATGGTTTCTTCTTATTATTGTTGTTGCTCTTCTCCACAGTCCATGCTTTGTTAAGGTGCCTTTCTAGTTGTTCATCCAAACTCTTCAAATCAATTTGATCAGCTCTAACAAACCCATCACTTCCCTTCTCCATTTTGTCTCTTTTACGTAGTCCCCTGTTTCTTTTTCTGTGTTGAAATTGATGGATTGTTGGGGAGTATATATGATATGGGTAATGGACTAGATAGTACGTAGTGATTGGGTGTTTGATATTTATTGTTTCTTTTTTTTTGAACTACTTTTGCAGGGAGGAATTAATTAAGCGAAACAGAGAGGGGGAAAAGGGCAAAGGGTCTCTTTGGGATTAGTGCGCTGGGGAAAGAAGAAATGGAAGAGAAAATAATTACTCCTAGTAGGGGTCGTTTGGAGTGAATGCAAGTCATGCCGGAATTACTTAATATTTTAATATTATTTTTTATTGATCGTTTGATTTTATTGTGTTAAACATAATATGGAGTACGGTATAATTATTAAGAAGAAATTGTTTGTTCGCAGAAATATCCTCCAGTTTATTTAATATTAATAGGAAAAGGGTTTGAGGAACTTTGGGGGTATTTTAGTATTTATCATTGTTTTATTTAGGGCTGGTATTATTAGTTCACCATCTAGCACAAATAGCTTATTCTGATACTATTTCTAATCGAGATTCCAACAAGTCTTTCGTTGATCATAATATTTTCATATATTTTTTAAATATTTTGAACTGTCAATTATTGTGACTTATAGTACTTTTATGTAGTTTCCGAATATGTAAATTTTATACTTATAGATTTTATGTCCGAATACACTATCAAAATTAAACTATTTGATTCTCGAAATTCAAACAGTGTCACATAAATTGGGACAAGATGAGTAACTCTTTTCAAAATTAGTAATCAAACAAGAGATAACTCAATACTGAATTTTTGTATCAGGAGTATTTATAGTTGGGCGACATATAAAACAACCCCTTAATACTAGAGATTATGTGTGGCAGGGAAAGAAGAGAGGAAGTAATATGAGCAGCGCCATGTGGACACATGGAATTGCATAAAGACAACGTGTATTCCTGATCAGTGGCAGAGCAAGAATTTTCGCCGAGAGAGTTTAAAATATAAAAAGGTAAAGATACGAAGAAGTCTAAGGGGGTTTAACATCTACTCTATATATAAAAAATAATTTTAACCTTATAAAAATGATATTTTTTCCGCCGAGGGTTCATCGGCTCTATGTGGCTCCGCGACTGTTCCTGACCCACCACTCTTATCTTACTTGCTTCTCATTTATTTCTTCTGCTTCTTCTCCTCTTTTTTTCCCCATCTACTGTAGTCTTTTTTCCCAATATGGAAGTCAAATGATTGAATTTTGAGCGTAATTGACCATGATCCAATGTATAACTTTAATGCTACTTCCTTTGTTTGAATTGATGTGTTTTACTTTCTATTTTATCTATATAAACAAAAACAATTATTGGGTGTAGATTTCCATAAGTGATTCCTACGAATTTGGCATATTCATTAAAAATATTACTACTTAATAACATTAATTAAGAAGATTATTTAACTAAATTATCCAGTCATGGAAAAAGTGTAAAAAAGTTAATACTTTCGTGATTTTTTTTTTTAAAAACCACTTATTTTGGAAAAACTTAAAAGATTAGAAAATCACTTATTGTAGACCAAGGGAGTAACATCTTTCAATATTTTGGAAGAATTTAATTGTAACATGCATTTTCATTTCATTCTTAATGACAAATTCTTGTAGGAATAACATCATGACATGTTTATTATATTCAAATTAAAAGATATTTTCCGTATATTATATATGTTTAGTTTTAGATCAAAATTCAAATTTTTTCTTTACATCTGTAAATTTCGTTTCAAGAAAAATTAAGATGCATAAAAATGGAACAGGGGAGGTACCAGAAACATATGAGTTGGCTCAACTATAACGAATGTCTTAAATAAATACATCATGATAAAAACTGTCAGTTTTAACAGGGTATGTCAGTAACACAATATAAACCAAAAATTGACGCCCATGAGAAAAATATTACGAAGTAAAAATTGTTGTTTGAAACGGAACACCCATAAAAATACAAAGGATTGAAATGTGTTACTACGTGTCTAAGTTGCCCACTATAATTGCCAGAACACTATTTCGTCTAAAAGGTTACTGTCAAAAGTCAGGGTTGACTTCACATGTCCTTTTCTTATTTGAAAAGGAAAAGAAATTTATTTATATTTGACTGGCCAACCTTTATCTTTGCCATTAATTAAAGTTCGCAAAAAGGCTATGTTTTGAGTGCTTAAATCACATCATGATGGGGAGATATCCTAGAATACTAATTTTCCTAAGGGATAGACATCGACTATGAGTAATAAACAAGTGATTTGTGATATAATAATATGGTTTTGCATGAGAATAAAGTTGAGTAAATCACTAGTTCCAATAGTAAACAAACACCTCAAGATCAAGATAGATATTTCAATTACTCAAACCACTCAATGAAAGAGGAGAAGGGGGGTTCAAATGAAGGGGAGGGACAGCAGAAGTTCTGTAGGAAACATTTGGTTAGAATTTTGCTTGTTACTACGTACATTGAGTATAAGTACTTCAAACGTAGAGGGAATATATTTGCAATTTTACTATAACATACACAATCCTTCCTATATTTTAATAATCCAATAATTTGATATTTGCAGTATTTTACATACCCAATTTCACACTTTATTCCATATTTCTTCTTACTAATTGAATATAAAAATCATTTTATCATTTTGGGTGTGTTCGGTATGGAGGAAAACAAATATTTTTCAATTTTCTCATATTTGTTTGGTAAAAAAATTTGGAAAACATTTTTCTTAAAATTGGGAAAAATGACTTCCCTAATAAAAATAGAAAAAACAAGTTCACAAGTTCATTCCACCATCCAACCCAATCCCGACCACTCCCAACCCCCTAAAAAAAATATTTTTTTTTGAAAAAAAAAAAAGTTAGACTTTTTTTTGCACTCCACCCCACCCCGCACCCTACCCCCTCCCCACCCCCGCACCCCTACCCCCCTCACCCCTACCCCACGTAAAAAAAAATTTGAAAAAAAAAGTTGACTTTTTTTTTGCACCCCACCCCACCCCGCCCCCTACCCCTCCCCCATGGCCCGCACCCCCACCCCTACCCCCAGTAAAAAAAAATTACTTTTTTTGAAAAAAAAGGTTTTTTCTTTCCACCCCCACCCCAACCCGCACCCTACCCCTACCCCCGTCACCCCCCTCCCCTGGCAAAAAAAATTAGTATTTTTGAAAAAAAAAATTTGACATTTTTTTTTGTTTATTGCACCCCCCAACCCCCACCCCACCCCGCACCCTACCCCCCCCCCCTCCAAAAAAAATTGAAAAAAAGTTGACAATTATAAAAATTGAATGTTTGCATGGTTAAAATTAAAACTTTTGGAAGGGGTGATGGGGCATTTTGGGTCGGGGGCGTGTGGTGAAAAGATTTTTTTTTTGGGTAGGAGGTGTCTGGGTGTGTAGAAACCCGCAAAAGACAATAAAAAACTTCAAAAAAAAAAAATTGGGGTTGGGGTTGGGGAGGGGGGTGTTGGTGTGGTATGGGTTCCATGCAAGGGAGAGGGGGTGATGGGGGATGTGGTTGTGTAGAAAATTTAGAAAAACAAATTTAAAAACTTCAAAAAAAATATTGTGGGAGAGGGTGGTGGGTGGGGGGTAGGGTGCGGGGTGAGGGGTGGTGTATGGGTTAAGGGAGTGGTTGGGGGTGGGGGTGCAAAAAAAAAATGGAGGGGGGTAGGGATTAGGGGTGGGTGAGTGGGAGTGGGGTGTGGGTGGGGGTATGGGGTTGGGTTGGAGTTGGTGAGGGTTGGGGTGGGGGTGTAAAAAACAAAAACAAAAATCAAAAGAATTTTTTTTTGGACGGGGGTTGGGGGAGTGGGAGTAGGGTGTGGGTAGGGTTGGGGGTATGAGGTTGGGTTGGAGTTGGTGAGGCTTGAATGAGTATTTTCCGGAAAACGTTTTCTATCAACCAAACGAACATGAGAAAATAAGTAAGAGATTCACTTATTTTGAACTACCCAAACGAACACGAGAGAATAAGTGGAAATTCACTTATTTTCTAGGAAAACATTTTCCTCCATACCAAACACACCCTTTGTCCTCGTTCCCTTAAAGCATGTCTTTACTCCCAAGACTGGATCCATTCACAAAGGCTTCCCTTCCCTTGCTTCGATGTTCTTCCATCTCGGGGGTAAGCTGCTCTAGCTTTTTGGTACATGTATCAAGCTTGAGGGTTGAAATATTAAATTAATACTAGAAGATTGGGATATCAGCTGAAACACTCGAAGATGCACATTAATTTGGGAATTCAACGATAAAGGCTGGACAATGATCTGACTTTCTTCCCCATATTCGGTTTGACTTATGTTCAATTGCTCTACCAGTAAAACGACATACCAAAAAAGGCTCGATTTTTGCCGTTGCGATCTGGCTTTAGCATCTGCCGAGTACATCTAAGCAGCAACAACAACAACAACAAGGCTTGTATAATCCCACCATGTGGGGTCTGGGGAGGGTAGAGTGTACGCAGACCTAACTCTCACCTTGGAAGGTAGGGCGGCTGTTTCCGAATTCGAGTACATCTAAGCGAAAAATAGAAAAAGATGCTACATTTCAATTGATAATTCTTTTCTTTCAGGTATAAGTCAAGTTGAATTTACAAAATGGTCAACCTGCTAACATATATTGTGGGAGTACTCTCTTCACTATCACAGAAAACATGTTGCTAAAAATTGTCAACTTTCAAGATCTCCTAGAGCAAGGGGCTTGGGACATGTATATACACTTCTAAAGATGTTTCATTAGGACACAAGCATTCCCTATAGCTATACCTATATTGGATCCATTCATAAATTATGTAACCCAATGCTAATTGTGTTGTACTTTCATAATCAATCAGTTATAATATTGTATAAATTCAATGTGTTTAATGTTAAGAGTCACATATGTACACCTGTCAAGCATAATACATATGTACATTCTGAATGCATATAGTATATCAATTATGTACAACCAAAAGAATTGTGTAAGTTTGAGCAGTACTGCTTCGAGATAGCTTCCAAAAATATTTTACTGTGTAGTGAATAAAATTTAAACTATATTCCTTTTTTCATTTCTTGTGGTCGATACCGAATTAATCATTCAATTCTCTTTCTGAATATTTGTTATCTGGTGGACGGCTAAATAAGTGGATCACCAGAAGTCTACTAGGCATGACAAAGTGTTAGTGATATTGCAATGAAATTACAATTACAATTGAAAAATAAAAGTGAAGAAATAAAAATTTCTTCGGCTGAGGCGCGGATATCTCGCTCTCTTTAAGGAGATTCAAGCCCACTGCAGCAAATTTACCGGTCCAGCAGTAATCTTTCTGACTTGTCCCCTCCAGGATACAACAGCCCGAACACGTCGTATAACTCAACGAACTCTGGACAAGATGTTGAGTCCAAAGCTCCACCAAAAGAACACCTTCCTTCAACTAATAAACTCTTTTATTTTTCACTTTCCTCACTTTTCCTCTCTACACCCACAAGTTAAGGATTGAACTTATTTTTTTTCTTGAATGTATAAATTGGTGAATCATAATTCATCCTTTTATAATGGATGAAAATGTGAAAATCATGGTCAACAAAAAATGTGAAAAACATTGTCACATTTTATATTACAAAACAATGTGAAACTAAGACCAAATATGTTCATATGGTGGCTACCATGGTCTTCACATTTTTTTCCACAAAAAATGTGAAAGATATGGTCAACTTTTGTAGCTACCCAAATGAAAATAAAATTGCATGGCAAGGCACAAAACATGTGAGGAATTTGGACAAAATGTGAAAGATATTTGCAATATTAAAATGCTCAAAACCTAACACAAAGAAAACATTTCAATTAACTGAGTTATCATGCTTTAATCAAGTGACCAACCAATATGATAATAAGTTAATAACAATGGATAAGTGTGGTATAGGGGTGGCAAATATGTGGTTTGGCCTGAATTTGAGTGGGACAAAATCAGAGGCGAATCAGAATTTCAAGAGGATGGGTTCACCATTAGCTATGGGGGGTTTTTTTTTTTCTTTTGCCTTCGATTCACAACTTAGCGCCTATGTTTTTTTTTTTTAATCTTTTGGGACTTGGGTAATTAGAAATAAAGGGAAAAAAAGTCATTAGATTAATATATATATATATATATATATATATATATATATATATATATATATATATATATATATATATATATATATATATATATAAAAGAAACACGTTTTTTACTTTTGGGTAATTAGAATTATAGAAGAAAAATGATTTAGAATAATATAAAAAGGAAAGTTAAAAGGTTGCTTTAGAAGAAAAAAAAGCATTAAACGTGCAGGAGCTCGAGTTAGATCCCAAGACCCTGAGGAAATAAACACACCCCCTAACCAGTGTTCTACTCGGCCTGATTTGACCATGTGTTCCTTTAGTTAATATTAGATATATTTTCAGAATTATACACATAATATATCGAGTTTAGTCGAGTGGCCATGTGTTCACGTGACCCAAATTTGATACCTAAATCCACCTCTGGACAAAATGAGCTAATTCAATAATTGATTTATTTTAATTAGGCTGAGATGACTCGATCAAGATGGGGTACACAAATAGAATGTCGATTCACTATTTACCTTTTCCTAGATGGTGTATATAGCTTATATGTGATTATACACATAATATACATGAATTATACATATATTGTACATCCGTTGGCTAATATAGATGGACAGTTGGGTGGATGACTATTTAGGCTAGTTCCCCATCAAGAAGTCAAGAGGATATGCTAAATAATGAGTAATAGCCCAAACCGTCCAACTGTTACTAAATTTTAATTTCTTTTTGTTTTCTTATAATTTGTTGAGTTACTGAACAAGCTAAAAAAATTAATTTTCTTCTTTAATTTGTGTTTATATATATATATATATATATATATATATATATATATATATATATATATATATATATATATATATATATATATAACGTATTATACGAAAAAAAGTTTAAATGTTTTGACAAAACTTTTCATGAGTCACTTTGGGCTATTTATTATAGCCCAAATTTATTCAACTTTTAAACAAATTTTTGTGTGGATTGTCCTTCATATGGACCAGTCTTTAAGTTTTGCCCCTCAAAGCGTTGGTTTTTAATTTTTTTTCCCCCTACTTCTCATTTAATGAAAATTTATGAGTCAAAGTATCCTTATTCACTGGTCTACGAAACCAGAGATTCTAGATTCGAACCCCAACAGAGTAAAAAAAGAAACAATTTCTCAAGGCAAGCTTTCATAGAAACTATGCCTATTTTGGGCAAAGTTACATTGAAATTATGTCTTGTCCGACATAGTTGTAACACCCTAAATTTATTATTGACATTTAAATAATCTTGCTCTTGTAGTAAATACTTTTTATTATTTTTCTTGAGTTTAAAATTTTAGTTTTTGTTTAAAGAGAAATAAAAATTTAGACTTATCATATTTTATTTGATCTTAGACCCATTTGATAAAAAGGGGTACTACCTTTCTACCTCAAGGAAAAAAGACTATTTCTTTCACCCCAATCTCTACTTGTTCTTCTTCTTCTTCTCCTAAACCCCCCATTAGAGACTTCAATCCACATAAACTACTCTCCATATATAATCAAAATCCTTCTAATTTTCATGCTTTGAATATATTTTGGAATGTTGCCACCAAGAATAAAATAGTTTAAGCCTTGTTTTGAAAATTCTAGGTTTTGGGTTTGTGAAGAAGTTCAATCAATCTTGTGGTAAGCTTGTTATTCCACATATTTTGGGTGGAATATTCAAGTTTTTGTTAGAGATTTTGAAACCTTGAAGTAAGACAAATTAATCTCGATTTTTGGAGCTGGCAGCAGTTAGTATTTTGACCATAACTTTTTATCTATAAGTTTACATTTGATGATTCAAAAGGCTGTGAAAAGATAAGAAAATTATCCACAACTTTCGTGTTTTGCAAAAATTCTAATTCCTCTGTTTACTATATCAAAAATGGGCTGAAAGGCAGCATATACCTGCTGTCCAGAAATTTTTCTACTTATTTGTTTTTGCAATAATGGTGACCCATTTAGCCCCGTTTTTGTTCTTCATGATTTAGCTTCTATATCGTTAAACTCTAGACCTTAAGTGTGTATTCCATTGTGTATTTAAGGTACAAGAGGCTCTTGTAAAAGCTAAGGAAGTCGATATAATTGCTTGATAGTTGCTTTGGGGATTTGTAACTTCTTGGTGTTTTTCTTTGAGCTTTAGAGGCACTAAAGCTCCAAGGTTTGCACATATTCTTGAATTTCACATTTTATTTAGTTGAAGTATTTAGAATATCTTAATCTTGGGTAAAACTTGTCTTTACTTGAATTTGTTATCCTATTCGGTTGTTGCTAGTTAAATTCTTATTTCGCTATGTTTAATTGAGAATGAATACTTTGAGTCACTTGGCAGCTTTAAATATCATTTGGTATCATGTGGAATGCTTTTGTAAGACAAACTAACTCGCCCACATATACGGATTGCTTGAGCGTTATTGCATTCTCGTTGGGACTTTGTCCTTCTTGTGATAGTGACTTTGCCACTTATATTGACATGCCTCTTGAGATTATTCGGATATTGTCCCATCTTGATTTTGGATTCACATTTCATCTTAATTATGGATCTTGGTCTTTCTTAAGTATGAATGGGGAAGACACTTTCAACATGGTTCTTGATTCTCTTGATTATTGGGTGACGACCCTACTTGATTTGGGACTCCGGTCCTTCTTGTTATTAAATTATGCTTTGATGTGATTGCATGATGTATGTGTGGGCGAAATTAACCAAATGGTGAGTTTTCTTGGATTTTCTTTGGAAAGCTTCTTGATATTTGAGATTTTGAATATTGATATCTTGAACTATTTTAATATTTGATATTTTATTTTCTTGAAAGGATTGTACCTTCATATAGTTCTTGATGGTGATTTTGACAAGCTTATTCCTAGAATTTATTCTTGTACTCCTTACATTATATTTTTATATTAAGTGTTAGCTAAGTTTATGTGCTACTAAGCTTTATGCTTAGCGATAGTTTGTTACTATCGTAGGTGATGTTCCGAAAGAGACTTGAGGATGGACATCTTAAGTAGACTCTTTGGATGCTTAGATGAAGATCACATTTGCATGAACATATTCATTTTGTATACTTTTGGGGACTTGTACGTGATCCATGTGATACACTTAGATATGCACTTTTGAATGATTTGGGTCATGATGCTAATATTTTGTAACTTGGTTTTGATGAATGACTTGCCTATTTTGGGAGTGTCCATGCCCGAGTCTTGTAATATTTTAAATTCAGTACTTGTGTTGAACTTGGGAAACTTAACTAGTTTGTATTTGAGATCGAGAGTTGAATTTCATGCTTGGTATGAGCCTTGGATGTTGAATCATGAAAAATATATCTCTACTACGTGTTTGATGAATTCTAAAGTGTTGATTTAACTCAAAATAGGTATTGTCCATTTTTATGATTGGATATTTCTATTTTGTTTAAGGAGGTTTCTTTTAGATCCTACTATGTTGAGATGTCGTATTTGGAAACTTGTTCACATGGGCCTATTTCCGCTACCACATGATAAAGTCATTGTTTTAAATTTGTTTCTTCTACATTTTGTGGTATGCTCGAATACATAAGTATTTATTATTTTGTTCTACTCGTGAACATGTTGTCAAATAAATTTTATCCTTAAATTTAGTTAATAGTCTATTTTACAAAAATAGTTTCGGGACGATTATTAAATTTGTTAGTATGGATTAATTCGTTAAGTAGCATCCTCCCTAGGGGGTTGCTACAATAGTTCTGTAGAAATTAAGTTATCCGGCATAAGTTTCAAAAACTATGCCTATTTGGAAAAAGTTACATAGAAACTATGCCTTGTCTGACATAGTTCTGCATAAGTTAAGTTATCCTACAAAACTATACCGGACAAGGCATAGTTTCTATGTAACTTTGCCCGAATATGCATAGTTTCTATGAACCTTGTCTTGCAAAATTAGGTCCTAAATCCGATTTTTTTTTTGTTTTTGTTTTTATGTCAGAGATACTTTCAGCCACTTTTTTTATTGCTTAAAGTGCCTAAGGGAAAAAATTAAAGACCACCCAACATAGCGGCAATTGTGCGAATTGCCCACTTTTCAATGTTTTGAATTTGAGCGGATCAAGATGGGATGAACTAATAAATAGGCCAACCAAAATTATAGGGGCAAGATCACAGATGCCCTCTCAAGCCAAAATAATTACCCGCCCATATCCCTGTTACTTTCATACCCCCAGAAAAAATCAAAAATACTTACCCGAGATGCCCCCAGTTATGATACCAGCATGTTATGTAAATATACTGAGATGGTATCATGGAAGATGCTTCAGTCCTTCTCTTAGTCCTCCATTATACCATCATGGTATATAAATATACTGAGATGGTATCATGGAAAATGCTTCAGTCCTTCTCTTAGTCCTCCATGATACCATCATGGTATATAAATATACTGAGATGGTATAATGGATGATCATGTTCATTTATTCAAAGCGACACACTTTTCTCGAAAAAAGACCTATATGATACTATCGTCTTATATACATATACCGTGATGGTATCACGAAGGACTGCTTCAGTCCTTTAATGAGACACTGTGTCAGTATATGCAACTTAATCTTGTTTTCAATTATTTGATTACAAATATATAATAAGGCTTGTTATAGACAGTATTATTTGTTTTCATATTAAATACAGATGGTGTTGGAAAATTGTTAGAGGCGTTCACATTAGGAAGAACAAATAAGAGACAAATAAAACACAGTAATGATAATAAAGATAAGACAGAGTTGAAATTAGAAAATCTGGTTCAAGGCACACTATGATTGATGCTGTCTTCAGAGTAGATTTTCGTCGCTAACCGGTGCAAATTGCAAAGTGACATTCTACTCCCAAGATACAATGAATCACTCAGCTATCTTCTAATGTGCACTCAAACAGAAGTTCCGAGAGTTCCTTTTTAATCTCTCAACTACTTTTGTAAAAAGGAAGAGGCAAGAATGCATAATTTTATGTTGCAAAAACTTTTTGTGTTGCTGGAATTTTATTTTGCTGGAATTTTTTCTAAGAGTTTAAAATCTACAGTAGACTTATTACTTATAAGGTGTAGAAAAACTTAACACACCTTTTCAAAGGAAGGATGCACCCCTTAAGGGATGACATCTTTTCACGATGAATAAGTGTATCCTTTAAAGAATGGGTAACACCTTTGTTGTTTCTTTTCAAAGGTGTGTTTAAATTTTGAATCCCTGCTAAAATAAATTCGAGTCCGGAACCAAAATGCCCCCCAAAAAAAACATTTTGAACCAAAATACCCCAACAAAAAAAAATGTTACCAAAATGCCTTTAGCGCAGTAATTTACTGCGCTAAAGCAGTTAACGGGGATGGCTCCGTTAACTGCTATAGCGCAGTAAATTACTGCGCTATAGTGCCTTTTTTTTGTCGTCCCTTTTGGTTAACCCTTCTTCCATTACACTTTTTAACGTACTTTGACCATAGATTAATCATCCTCCGGGATCCCAAACTTCAATATTTTATATAGAACCCTATTTATTTTTGTGCGATTAATAAGGTAGGATCAATACATCAAGGATACGCAAAAGTTCGGATGGCCGTTTTAGTGGCTGAAAAGTGCTCGAACGCCATTTTCGTTTGAAGACTCGGTGACATTAGCTTGAAGTTCTTTACAAATACTTAAACTTGTTCATTAATAATTAATCAAAATTTAGTCAAAATGACAGCATTCATACAAAAAAAATAAACTTAATTAAATTGCATCATTCATTCATAACCTTGAGTAGATGAAAATACTTAACATACTAATTAATAAGAAAGCCAAACTTTTTAAAATACAATCATCAAAGTAAGAAAAAAACTTAAAAAACATTCATCAATTAATTCCCTTGAGTTGATCTTCCGCCACCACCGCTAGATGTGCCACCACCACTAGAGGTACTTCTACCACGAAAGTTTCCTCCACCACGAGAGGTACTTCCACCGCGAGATGTAGTTTGACCACGATGCCGTAAGGGACACTTGCGTTTATCATGACCAACATAATTGCAAAATGAGCATTTTCGAGTGTATCTCCCCGGTGGAACATCCATTTCATTATGAATACGCGAGTATGCATTCTTTCAGAATTTACGGATAAATGCTTTATTTGCAACCATTGAAAATGGATCCGGTGGACAATAACTCTCACTGCCAAGTGGGTAGAACCTTCCAGCATACGTTCTTGTATAATTTTTCAACTGTATATTCCTCAGCCATGTACGAGGAGGCGTTCTTTCCCATTGTGATAAAACACTTGAAGGCATGAGAACATGGCATGTGATATGATTGCCACTTGCTGCATGTGCATGTTCTTGGAATCTCACAAATTGTGTGGACGTTACCTCCTTTACCTTGGTGCACACTTGTTGTGGGTTCAAATATGCGCTCTGCAGGGTTGTACTCCATCCGATCATGTTTCTGAGCCTTATATTTGTGGTACTCGAACAGTTTTGACGGTTTTGGCATCCATCTTAGACCTTCTGTTGCATATGCTTTGGCCTCTTTTGATCTAGTGACGAACCGCTCCACAACCTGCTTAAATGTCATTCTCACCATTGCGGTGACGGGTAGTCCGCTTGCAGATTTCAACAAGCCATTGAATGACTCAGAGCTATTTGTTGTCAGCATACCCCATCGCCTACCTTCATCCTGGTGTAATGTCCATTTGTCTTTATCAATTGCATTCAACCAGTGGAAGGCTTCCTCATTCGCTCGCCTAATAATGTCCAACTGCAGGTTAAACTTCTTCTCCTGATGCTCTGTTGCAGCCGCCCACATCCAATTGCAAAGTGCTGGGATTCGATATGCCTTTTGGAAGTTTTCCTTCAAATGCCTTAAACAATAACGATGGTAGGCAAAGGGTGGCTGCCACCCCTGCAAATTGAACATATTGTGCAATTTGCCAGCATTTCTGTCTGATATCACACAGATTCCCATGCGATCCTTAATAACGTGTTGCCTTAAGTAGTCCAAAAACATACCCCACGTACTAATGCTCTCATTAGCTGCAATTGCAAAAGCTAGAGGGAGTATAGCTCCATTTGCATACATTTCAACTGCTATTAGCAGCTTTATGTCATACTTCCCGTACACATGTGTTCCATCTATTGATATTACAGGCCGACAATGAGAAAAACCATCAATGCATGGTTTGAATGCCTAAAACACAAAATCAAAAATATTACCGGGCACACCAGGTTTCGATTTGAGCTTCCATTCAACAACAGTACCATGATTGAAGTGTTGTAGAGCCGCCATGTATCTCGGCAACTTCTTGAAAGAGCCCTCCCAATTGCCGTAGACTATCTCATGTGCACGCCTACGCCCAAGATACGCCTTCCTCCTAGTAACAGTTTTGCTATATACTTTCAGGACGGTTGTAATACAATCTTTAATAGGGAACCTGAAAAAGTTGAAATATCAGCATATAGCAACGAGGAACATTATATTAACACCAAAAATAAAATGAACATAGGCGAAGGGGATACCTTGGGTTTTTTCCAATGTCGCCAACTAACACACGGGCAATCATATTGGTATTTAGATTGCAATGATCATCTGGGAGGTCACCCATATCACAAGTGTGCTTTGTGTAGAACTTTGAAATAGTCCACATCTTTTCAGCAATTTCCTTACCACGGAGCATCCATTCGCAGCCTTGATATTTTCGCTTGCAGACCAATCGCCAAAGTTTTCGTGTGGAATCGTCAACTTTAAACTCCCTCATCCCCTGGATGCAATAAATCTTAACAACCCTTTGCAATGATTTTTTCGAGCTGAAAATCATCCCTTTTTCAATATGAGCCTTTTGTTTTAAAAGATCCACTGGCTCTTTGCACAAACTTTGACGAATATGATCATCATCCCTAATAAAGACAAAGGCATCTGGGCGATCTTGAAGATGATCAAGATATGGGATCTCATCGGAATGCCACTAAATCGGCGTCGACTCTTGCTGTTGAAATTGGCTTTGTGGCTGAACCGGAGTCGACTCTTGCTGTTCAAATGGTTGCTGTGAATTCAGTTCCTCCTCGTGTGCCGGACTGTCCATCATGTCTTGCAACAGTTCTACTTGATGTTGAGGATTAGTTCCAACCTCAATCTCATCGTCACTTTGCTCATCGTCACTTTCATCCGCACTAGGTATTTCCTCACTATCGCTGGATGATGTCACTATATAATTCGGATAATCCGGACCATCCATAGCAGGCCTTTGCCTATAATTTGGTGCAACCACCACATTCTCCCTACATAAGAAATTAGGGTGTTTTAACTACTACACATCAAATAACACTATTGATGTTAAAAAAATAGACGTACCGATAGTAATCAATTGCACCGAAACTTGAGGAAGGACCATCGCTTTGAGTTGTTGGATAGGCTAAGGATGTTCCAACCTGATTCCTCCATCCCGATTGAGGAGACCGTCCGATATGATCCATATCAGGTGTATAACCCCTAAATAATATAATCGACATCATTAGTAGCATTCAAGTGCTAATATAATAATAGTAAAAATAGAATATTTACCACATTGGTATCTATTATTGCGGTTTGCACCGAGAATGGTCACATCGGCTTGCAGAATCAGAAAGTCTTGTTCGTGACTTGGAAAATCTCAACGCTCCAATCCCAACAAGGTACTCCTTAACCATGCCTCAAGTAGGTCCAGAAACTTGCGAGCTTGCCGTGCAAAGGATTAGAAAAGAAAACAACAGAATGCTGGCAAGACGATCTCATGTGCACGTTTAAAGAATTTAAAGAATACAAAAGTAGTCTTTTATAATGATGTCAGAGTAGATTTTCATATTTTAGTTAAGAAGAGATGATACTCTTTATTGGACACTTCCGCACCACTAAGACATTATTAGAGAATGTTGGAAAAGTATTAGAGATGATCACATTAAGAAGAGCAAATAAGAAACAAAAAAATTATTTTAATAACAATACAAATAAGACAGAGTTGAAATTGAAAACCCCGGTTCAAGGCACTCTATGGATGGCGCTGTCTTCAGAGTAGATTACCATCACTATCCCGGTGCAAATAGCAAAGTGACATTCTACTCCCAAGATACAATCAACTTAACCACTCAGAAATCTTCTAATGTGCACTCAAATAGAAGTTCCGGAGAACCCTTTTAATCTCTCAATTGCTTTTGTAGGAATTGAGAATAAGAAGAAAATAAACTTTTGCAAAGAATGAAATTATAGAGAGCCTAAAGATCTAGATCTCAATGGGATTGCGTCCATAGAAAGTGAAATACACCTCTTCATGAATAGATGTACCCCTTAAGATTGGATGACACCTTTTCACAATGAATAGGTGTATCCTTTAAAAAATGGATAACAACTTTTCAATTTTAAATTGTGTATTGTCAAAAAGCGCTTTTAAATTTTGAATCACTCCTAAAATTATTCCAACAGATGGCACAAGGTTGTGTTCGGGCATGGCATGGTATGATTACTATTGGTACTTGGGTTATCAATATTTATGCACTAGCGCACTGATTTTATTGAACTTTAAAAAAGGTCTATAATGACATTAATTATGTTAATGCTTTCGTGGTATATTGCATTAAATACAAAAGAATCTATATATAATATAAATCTAGGCATAGACAAGGTGATGTGACACCTCTCTATGACCAGCTTTACTATTTATCCTTTTTGTGGTTTTTTTGGCTTTTTATCTTATTTTTTGTAATAAAAATATTAATATATCAAAGAAAACTCCATTTAAGATTGACATTTATGTTGTCAAATATCGTGTTCCTCCAAAAGAGTGGATCAGTTGCAACAATTAATTCTAATAACGGACGCAATTTGAATGGGCAATTTCCTGATTATGGCCTTATTGGAAGGTTACAACATTGAATGTAAATATGTAATGATAGCTATTAACGTAGTAACAAAGCAATACACAGCCTCTTCACAACCAATCCTTTACGCATTTTCCTCTTCATAGTGGAACAATGAGGATATTGCAAGATCGGAGCATCTCCCAAATATTTTCTCTTTTGGGCCATGGCGGAACCTCGATAATTTTGTGATTCATTTATGTTTGTTTCCGTAAGTGTGATTCATTTCTCTCTCACACTCTGTCAACCGGCGAATTTATGTAGTTTATGATGGTAAGTTTGCATATTCGTAAGATGTCGAATAAATCCAAATTTAGCATGCATTTTTCTTAATTTGAAGGCCATGATGGAATATGCGAGTGCGTGTATAGTATTATTTACTTTTGTACACACTATTAGTTATGTTTTTGATTTTCCACCCGGTATCCGATACCCGCATTAGAGTCTCATTATATTCGGATTCCCGGTGCTAGGGCCTCATTCAGGGGAACCGCTCCCTATCAAGATTTTTCCATACCCATGGTTCGACCCCGAAACCTCTGATTAAGGAGGAGCAGCCTCATCCGCTGCACGACATCCTTTGGTGGTTGCTTCGTCTTCAGTAAGGTAATTGAGACTCTCCCTTACAATTTTGGAGTAATTGTTCTTTATTTTGTATTAATAAAACATTCATTTATCTTGTCTTTTATGGCATCAAACCTTTTTTATCCAATACTTCTAATTTAGCACTTATATAATATTTTGGTTGGTAACATTGGTTGAGGTAATATACGTGCATCCTGCTTAAAGAAGTATTAAATTAGGCAAAGCGATGTAACACCTTTTTATGGTCCATTTTACTATTTATCTTTTTTTTTTTTCTGATTTTTTAGGCTTTTGACCTAATTTTTGTAAAATATATATATATATATATATATATATATATATATATATATATTCATGAGATTACACCATATGCATTCACCATCTCACTTTTTCACATATCAAATCCAAATCTTATGCAATATGCATTAGC
Organism: Lycium barbarum; assembly: GCF_019175385.1. Classification (NCBI taxonomy): domain Eukaryota; kingdom Viridiplantae; phylum Streptophyta; class Magnoliopsida; order Solanales; family Solanaceae; genus Lycium; species Lycium barbarum. Next base: position 135,833,289 of record NC_083339.1, read on the forward strand.
AAAAATGGGTCAGATAATACAGACATGAACAGAGCTAGAGAATCAAGGCATTAACAATTCAAGCCATTGGTAATTTGAAGGAATCAACATTGTACCATATTAGCTCTTCATTCATTCTTCGAGTCACCAAACGTCAATCAAATGGACTTAACAAAAGGAATCAGAAAGCTTTTGGTGAGCAGTTTAAAGTATCATATCACGGGATGAAGCAAAAAGAAGAAAGGAAGGAGGGGTAGATGTTTTGTAAAAGTTTTTATGAGAAGCTACATCTAATCTATATCTATATATAATATAAAGCTAGGCATAGACAAGGTGTTGTGACACCTCTCTATGGCCTAGAAACACAATTTTTTTTTTCCGTTTTTGACCTTTTTTTATTTTTTGCCTCATTTATGTGCTATGTTAAAAAAACTTAAAAGTCACTCCTTTAACTCTCTTAATTACATTAAATATGCTATATATGTTAAAAAACTATAAAAAATTGTTTTAATTATCTTAATTATGGCCAGCAAGTCATTTTTCCTTTACCTACTTTTTCTTTTAATTTTCTTTTTTCATTTTGCTCCTTCAATTTATTTAACACAATGGAATGTCAAAGAAAAAGAAAGTTTTTTTTTTCTCCATCGTCAAAGAAAATGAAGTGTCTGAGAATTTCGCTTTGCCTACCAAAGTCCAAATAGCCAATAAAGTCTGAAAGTAAATGGGGGTACGTTTCTTAAACCCCACGTAGGAGTATTTTTTCCTCTTCTTTATTTGCTTTAAAATTTCACCTTCATAACTCATATTTAATTACTTATTCAATTTCTACTCTTAATTATATTCATAACTCACATGCTTTTTATATTCATAACCCCCAAATATTTAGTGCAAAAGTTTAAGATACCTTATGATATTCCTCCATTTTGTCTATATAAATTCATAATTTTTATTTTATGAGACCCCTACCTAATGTTATGCTTTTCATTCCATATTTGAAGTAGCAATGCCCTTATATCATCACTGTAAATTAGATTCATGCTTTAGTTTGGCTTGGTGAAGAATGCTCTTGAATGTTGATCGGTTTGCGAGAAGGGACGTCGACCAAAGTTGAAAGATTATGCACTGATTATTATGTATTTCTTTTGCCATCTATTTTCTTACTATTAAGGTCCTAGGCTCCTAATTAGGAGGATGTGTTTGTTGTACTTTTTTCGTTTGTTTTCTTTGTGAGACCTCTTTAATTTAGTTTTCTATAAATGAGTTTCTAATTGTTTCAAGTCTGTATTTTTGTTTGCGCTCAAATTAGTCATTTGTGATTTTGTTGGAAGTATGCTAACTACTAACCAAGGTCCAAAATTTACAATTTGTTGCTTAAAATCTATAGTTTGCTGCAAGTTTGTATTTAATTTGCTTTAAAATTGGTGCGTTTTTTGTATCCTCAGGATTTTGAATTCACGCCAATTCTCCTTATTTTATTTTTTTAAAGTTTCAAGAATAGATGTCTTAATTATTGTAGAAATAGATATGTCTTAGTTATTGTATGGAAATTCAAGCGGAAGACTCTTCACCTACCATGGCAAAGCTAGCATAAAAATGTTACTCATTTGAGGATGCTAACCGAAAAGGATCTTCAACAAGTTGACAAGAATCTCTCTGTAAAGCTTTGTGTTGAAGGCTTACTGGATATAAATTGGTAAATCATTGTTGAGCATGTTCCTTCTTCTCGGTCTCATGGTTACTACTTACTAATGAAAGCATTATTTCATGTTTTTGGGTGTTTTTCTTTTTTTCTTTTTATTGGATACGTAGAGTAGATTTCTCATGTAATTTTTCAAAATATTATAAGTACTTTTACTTTTATGCTGGTGAGGAATAGGTGTTATTGATTTGTTTACTCTTAGTGCTGATTATCCCTAGGGTTAGAGTCAATTTAAATTTTTGCTCAATGATTTTATGTTAATTTTTTAAATACAGATCTTTAGTACAATTGTTATATTCACTCATTCAATGTTAGTTTTTGTACTCATGGTTATGAGGAATGTCTTTTACTCAGACAAGACAGTATTCTACTGAGTTTACATAAAGTTGTCTTTTCTAAGGGTAAGTATAGAAATGAAAGAAAGAGTTACTTAAGGAACCACAAAAATTAGAGAAGATAGGACACTGGAGAAATTTATAACTCTCAAGTTTCAAAAGGAAGATCCGCTCCAAAAACAATAATGCGTGCATAACTGGTAGAGATATAGCAGTCGGACTCTCGCTGCTCAATCTAATTTCCTCTTTTTAATTTGATCTATTTGTAACTATAAATTGCAGCATGATTCGAGATTTATGTTTTCAGAATATATTTTTAGTTATAATTAGCCTCAATATATAATTACTGAGGTTTGGCTTGCAAGGCCAAACTTCGTATATTGGAAGTTTGTTGGCACAAGAAATGTCAATTTTGAGACAAATTTATGATTTCAAATGCAAATTTTTGCAACTTCAATTGTGTATGTCGAAAGTTATTTCCAAAATGGTGAAACTTAAAAGAAATTACAACCTAAGACTGTAGCTTAAATAAGGGTTCCAGAATTGGCTATATGCGCGCTTTCCCAGTATCAAATGGTTGAATACATTTGATGAATTATAGTTACAAAATAGAACACTAAAGGGTCGTTTGGTAGGAAGGATGGGACTATTGGTCTCATGGAATTGAAATTATCCCATGTTTGGTTGGTGGGAAAATTCTTTTGGTATCCCACCCAATCCCATCTATATGGAATAAAAGGTGTGATAAGTTATCCCATCCTATCCCACTCAATCTCGTTTATATGGATAACTTATTGCTCCTACCAAATGATCCCTAAGGACTGAAAGTGGGATGAATTAAAAAAAAAAAGATTTTTTCTATTAATTTTCTTCCAAGTCATTTTCTTATTGTGGTTTTTTTCCTTTTTTAAAATGTTAATAATTTTTAGTATTTAAATATTAGGAGAAGATTAGTTCGTGAATTTCAATGAGATCTTTCATGTTTATATTTGTTACTACTTAATGTTAAATATTAGAGAAAAATTAGTTCCTAAATTCAATTTTTTAATAAACTGCGCGAAGCGCGGCTATGTTTACTAGTAAAAAGGACAAGAGTCTGGATACATTAATCAATATGACGAAGATAATGACGAGAGTATTCACGTAATTTGATGCATACAGTCAATAGAGCTATTATTTGGGCAAGATGCTTCCTGTTCAGGTAATTAAGTTGTTGAATTCTTCGATTCATGTGAAATTCTGTGGACAATGTATGATCAAATACAATGGCCTTTTTTTTTTTGGGTCACAGAATAAGATTAATCAACATATTAACTAGTCAATCAAAACGATCTAAAAGAGTCCAAGCAAACGTTTGATGTTTAAATAAAACCAATTTTAGTGTACGTGTGATGCGTATGTATTCGTGAATTAAAAAAAAAAGACGAATTATGTAAAAATGACATTAAATAGATGCAACTTTATTTAATGGGAAAAAATATTAATCACGTTCAGCTAGACAATAAATGAGAAGAAATCATGCCATTCAAAGATTAAATTTTTGAGTAAAATATGTTAATGAAAAAAATAAAAATCTAGACAAGACATACATTTCACCCCAATGTTGATCAACCCGTAGCTTCTTTCTATGCGTCTCACAAGAATATTATAATCAATTTGAACACCAACATATAGTCCATCGTCAATTTATCAAAATTGTAAGTGACACAATTGTGGTTGAATAAAAGTTGTACGACAAGCTAAAATTTAAATATTGAACTATAATCGTCGTTGATATGAGATATTATACGAGTAATGAACAAAATTAATAATAATGCTACACATCAAACATATGAAATATCCATAGACCTTGACCTTAGTAAGAGTTTACGACAAAGAATGTGAAATAGTGTAAAAATACCCAATTCCTCCTCCTCCTAGTTGGTTTTAGTTTTAAATTTCTAACTTGAGTACAAAGTCTACCAACAAACACATTCGATTGATTGAAGGCATTAATCAACCAATTTTTTTCCAAAAGTGTCCTTAAATGTTTTAGCTATCATGTTGGATGAAAAATTAACTTTTCCTACTAATTGTCATCTTCTTTTCCTTTAAGCTGCGACACTTCCTATTTTTTCACAAAAAATAAAGAAACTCTCCGCATACTTTATTTATGTGAACCGCTTCTCACACCTCAATGGTATTAAAAAGTTCACCAGTAAGCTATTTCATAAATCATGATACCACTAAAGTACGTAGAGTAAGCAAACTAAGCTCAAACCTTCTTTTAAACCCTCTTCCAGGAGCTTCACCTTTTTGCTCCCTAGCTTGGTTACTCCATAATGTTGATTTATGTACGATTTGCTCTAAATTTTCCTCACTTCCTCTTGCAATAGATTTGCACCCGGAGCCTAGAGGGAAAAAAAAATCCGATATGGAAGGCTTCTAACTCCAAGCATATATCTTTACGTACAATAATTAAGAAAATTAATGATATATACTTTGGATTCGATTTTGAAAACTAATGAACATATTTTAGAAGTTATTATATATTCTAGACACAACATAAAAGAAAAGTTATGGCTTCAAAGTGTTTAATTTTTTAAATTGAAGCATGAAAAATCAGCAGATGTAGAATAATCAATCACATTACTCACCGGTCACGACGTTAAGGATTAGTCGCAACTTTCAATGAGTCATCAATTGTGATGGAATACCAAATAAAAACATCAAATGTCACACCCAACTTAAATAAGTTCTTTTCCTAATTTTTATGAAAGGACGGAGTTGATGAATTATGCCGACGAATGCACTGCAACATAAACAAAATAACGTTATTAGGAAACCAGTAAATTAAGATAAATATACAAACATGTCACTATTGGAAGAAAAATAAATGACTTGAGATATAAAAAATGTATTACAAAAAGACGGATTGATGAATTATGCCTACGAATGCACTGCAACATAAACAAAATTATGTTATTAGAAAACCAATAAATATAAATAAATATACAACCATTTGAATATTGAAAGAAAAAAAAAGTAGGGATCTAGTAGCTCAGTTGGTTGACTATCTGAACTTTCACCTTGTTAGTGAGGATTCAAATCCCAACATTGTAATCCCCTTCCCCCTCTGTAATAAAAACAATTTTAAAAAAAAAAATTGAAAGAAAAACAAATGACTTGAGATATGAGAAAAAGTAGAAACTCAAGATTGTTAGCAGAAATATATGCCATCAGAAATCAATATATTGCAATTCTGCAAATCACGAATAAAACCACGGTTAATTCCTATTCAAGTTCTTATAAAGGACATATATATACATAACTTCTATCGTTTAGAATCCAATACAAATAAGAATCTCTCTTTAGTGGCAGTGATTTACCATAATTCGGAGTCGCCATAATTGTGGTCGAATTGAAAGAGCTACTATGCATTGTTTTTAATTGACTGTGAAGTATAGATATATAAATATAGCAAATAGTAGCACGTAGTAACTCTATTTCCTATTTTCTTCTTCTTTTTTCCCCCTAAAAATAATCATATGCCTACTCTTTATAAAGAAAAAGCAAGAAAGGGAAAAAGTAATGTTTTGTTGATTAATCTCTAGGAAACGTGAATGTCAAAATTCTTGCCGTCAATGAACACAATTAAAATAAGGAAAAGATTTTTATAAGGTAAAATTTTAAAGTGTGAGAATGACTTTAAAGATGGTTGGTAGGGGTGTTCACACTTTGGTTAAAAATCAATTCGAATCAAACCGATTAAATAAACCGATAATTGTTTGGGTTTGGTTTTAAATTTTGCAAAACCGATAATGTTTTGTTTGGTTTGATTTGATTTTATTAAAAACAAACCAAAGGAAAAATCGAACTGAACCGACAAAATAATATACACAATTTTACAGTTATATATACTTCATTCATTTTTATAAATAATTTTTAATACTTTGTTTACTTTTTAATCAAAATTTTCTTTATCTCTATTAGGCTAATGAACTTTACACCCTAAGATCATTTCTTAAATCTAATTCATGAATTCAAACTCATTTATTCAAAGAAAAAACTATGAGATTTAACTAAAAAAAAAAGTTGTATTTCTTATAAACATTGTTCACTTGATTAAAGCTTATAGATCTTAAGACATTTTATCCATAATCAAAGAAAATTATAGCTCCCACAATAAAAGGGTAATAACTAATTATAAGTTGAAAAGGGATGAAAAAGTCTTTCCTAACCATAGAAAAAAAAAAGAGAAATACCATTAGGTTTCTTAAAAACTGAAAAACCGAACCAACATCGACAACAACCAAACCGATGGTTATGTATTACATTTGGTTTGGTTTGGTTTGGTTTTAATAATTAAAAACCCGACTAAATTGGTTTGTTTTGATTTTGACCAAACATCGACCAAAACCGACCCATGAACACCCCCAGTGGGTGGTCTTGAACTTTTGACCTCGCTTACCTCACAGGCAAAACTTCAAATCTAATGAATTTTAAAGTCTTAAATGTTATGAATTCATACATAATATAAATAAGGAAAGACCTAGTAAGAAAATTTTGTTTGATTTCAAAGTCCTTTAACTTAGGCACACAATTCAAATAAGGTAAGGTTTAACAACCAAATTTTAATAGATTTTCAATTTCTAATTTCTAAAAAATACGTATTACGACTTTACCGACCTCATGAGGTCGGTTTTTTGAGGTCGGTAAAACCTGTTTTTTTAATTATATATAATTAAATTATAATTTGTGGAAAATAGTAAATGACAATTTTGTCTATTGTAGAGTCTTTTAATGAAGGACAAAAAGTTCAATCAATATTTTTAAGACCCTTCGTACTTTTAATATTGTATAGAATAAGAAAGAGAAAGTGTCTTTAAATAGAAAGGGTGTGTCCTACAATTGGTCTTCTTAAATGGGACATCTTCGAATGGGACATATTCGTTTATAACATTACTTTGCTGCAGAAAATTTAGTCCTATCTCCACCATTCTTCTCGTTCCTTTTCTTGTCCAGAAGATCAATCCCTAGTTCTTGCCTTTCTATTCTATTATATAAGTGTCTTAAGAGGACTAACACAGCATTGAATAGTTGTATTAGAAGCTGTATAAATTGTACACTTTAACACAACAATGAATACTTGTACCAAAAGTTATATAAATTGTACACTTTAATAAATTATCTTTTTATCCCACGTGGACATATGTCATAGTGCTGAATATTTATTCTTTTCTCATGTATACACGTATGCACTTCAATTTTAATTCTCCGACATATTTATTTCCTTCGTGCACTGTTACTTATTCACTTTTGACTTTTCACGTTCTTTAAGAATTAATAAATGAAGTACTCCCTCCGTCTCATATTACTTGGCCACATTACTAAAAATATATGTCCAAATTACTTGTTCATTTACAAAACCAAGATAAAATTGATTAAATCTTTCTCATCTTACCCTCTCCGTCCCATATTACTTGGCTACTGAATATTTATTCTCTTCTCATATATACACGTATGCACTTCAAATTTAATTCTCCGACATATTTATTTCTTCCGTGTACTTTTACTTGTTCACTTTTGACTTTTCACGTTATTTAAGAATTGGACCAACACTGCCGCACATATTTGTACAAAAAGCAACATAAATTGTACCGTCAACTTGGACATTTTATTGGGTGACTGAATTTCATTGTTCTTCTAATACAAACACATGTATTGTAGCTCAATATTAACCTTTCATTTTACTTTTAAGGGAACACGTGTTTACTTTTTTTGTCTATGTGGAGAAACAACTTGGGGTGGGTGTTCGGTTTTTCGGTTCGGTTTTATCAAATTTCGGCTTGACTATTTCGGGTTCAGTTTTTTTAAGGTGGACACCAAACACCGAACCAAACTAGTTCGGTTCGGTTCGGTTTCGGTTTTTTTAATATAATATTAGAAGCGATTCTATTGACACTAATTCATATTCTCAAAAGCAATAAAACATAAAACTGATAAATTGAAATCAAAATCAAACAAACAGGATACACAAGAACAGAAAACTATAACCATGACATAGGATTACTAGGTGTTATATACATACCGTAAGAATAATTAAGAAAACACACAAAGGACATACATTAATCCTAAAGAGACATCCTAGTTACCTTTCTTTGTTAAGGATATTTGATTTTTTCAATTGAAGTGGAAAATTAGGGATACAAATGCAAAAGAGGACTTATTACAATTGAGTTTTTTTTTGCTTTAAACTTAATGGGCCTGGACTATTTTAATTTTTTTGGGTAATGTATTAAATTTCGATGCGCGTTCGGTTTTTCGGTTCGGTTTTATCAAACTTCGGTTCGGCTATTTCGGTTTCTATTTTTTGACGATGGACACCAAACACCGAACCAAACTAGTTCAGTTCGGTTCGGTTTGTTGAAGTTTCGATTTGATTCGATTCGGTTTTTCGATTTTCGGTATTTATGCCCAGCCCTAGAAACAACTGATTTCCTCTTCCATTCTCACTTAGATTTCCCAATCACTTTTGACTTATATTCCTTCTACTTCTCTATCTCTCTCTTTGTTTTTTTTTTTTTTAACTGGTAAAACTATATAACTTGTATACTTTAACCAATTACTTTTTATTCCACGTGGACATGTAGTATAGTATTTAATATATATTCCCTTCTCATGTATAGATGTACGCACTTTCATTTTAATTCTCCGACACATTTATTTCCTCCGTGCACTTTTACTTGTTCACTTTTGAGTTTTTACGTTCTTGCTGAATATTTATTCTCTTCTCATGTATAGACGTATGTAGTTCAATTTTAATTATCCTACACAAATTTATTTCCTCCGTGCACTTTTACTTGTTCACATTTGACTTTTCATGTTCCTTAAAAACTAATAAATCCCACGTGGACATATGTCATAGTACTGAATATTTATTCTCTTCTCATGTATACACGTATGCACTTCAATTTTAATTCTCCGACACATATTTATTTCCTCCGTTCACTTTTACTTGTTCACTTTTGACTTTTCATGTTCTTACTGAATATTTATTCTCTTTTCATGTATATATGTATGCACTTCAATTTTAATTCTCCGACACATATTTATTTTCTCCGTGCACTTTTACTTGTTCACTTTTGACTTTTCACGTTCTTTAAGAATTAATAAATGAAGTACTCTCTCCGTCCCATATTACTTGGCCACATTACTTGACTTTTCACGTTCTTTAAGAATTGATAAATGAAGTACTCCCTTCGTCCAATATTACTTGGCCACATTACTTGACTTTTTACGTTTTTTAAGAATTGATAAATGAAGCACTCCCTTCATCCCATATTACTTGGCCACATTATTATATTCGACTTTTTACGTTCTTTAAGAATTAATAAATGAAGTATTCCTTCGTCCCATATTACTTGGCCACATTACTAAAAATCTATGTCTATTTTTCTTTTCTATAATTTTCTTATTTTCCTACTATATATAAATAGCTAAGAGGTACGAACACCGCAATACCTTATTGTACAAAAGGTAAATTAGATTGTACTTTATATTTGGACACACTTTATTGGTCGGTGATTCAAGTTTCTTGCCCTTTCCTCTATTTTCCTGTTAGGGCTACACGTGTCTACTACTTTTATGTTTTTCTAATCTAATATATATAAGTGTCCAAGAGGAACGAACACAGCAACAATAAATTGTACAAAAAGTTGTTTGAGTTGTATATTAAATTTGGACTTATTCTAATTGTACTTGTTTTTTTTTCCAGTTGTGGGTCCACTTCATTTAACAAGTACTACCACTTGGTTTGCTGCCTATTCTCTGTACACGTGTATTCCACTTTTACGTTATCATATTTCTTTAATTCGACACTTCATTTTATTACTCTATTATAGAAAGCACATGAAATTGCACTCTAAGCAAGGACTAACATGTGCATATTTCAGAAGTTTAACATTAATTCTACCTCTTGCGTGTTTATTTTTTAGGTTTCCACATGTCCGCAATGTCTCAATTGTCCTTTCATTTGGCATATACTCCCTCTGTCTCAATTTAAGTGTCTAAGTTTGACTAGACACGAAGTTTAAGAAATAAAGATATACTTCTAAATCTTGTGGTTCTAAATTAAAAACGTGTATAATATAATAAAATATCCTTTGAATCTTATGATTATAAATTTGACATGTACAATATGTGACTTGTCAACTTAATAAATATAAAAAGAGGTGGACATAACCAAAATAAGACAAATTTTAACAACAATTGAGAAATTAAGGGGAAAATAAGAGGAAAAGAAACAAAATATGGAGACTCACTAAGGAGAATTGCAGTATCATTTGCAAAATACACACATCATAAAGACTAACTAAAGTGAGTAACCAAATTAATCATATTGGACCCCATGCATCGCACAGGCATAATTTGCTAGTTCTGTGATAATTTTCTATAATTTGCTTAGCGAAAATAAAAAATAAAAAATCACATCAACTAAAATTATTTATGTATAAATCAATAGCAATTTCACCAACGAGAAGGAACAAATATTGTCGCTTTTAGAAAAGCCACTACAAGAAAGTATTGAAATGGCAGCAAAAAATTTAATATTTGGCAACAACTTAGTTTTATTATTGGCAAATGAACTTTTTTGTTGCCAAAGAAATTAATTTTGTTGCCATAGTATTGATTATTGTTGCAAAGAATACTTTTGGCAACAATAAAAAAAGTTGTTGCACGTTATTGCAATAACAGCAGTTGGGAAAAGTTTACGCAACAAAAAAAAAAATGCAAAAAGTACTTTTTGCAAAAATAATCAATCTATGGCAATAAAAAAAAATTGTTGCCAAATATATTTTTTCTTGTAGTGACCGTTTTGCACCTATTATAAGCCTTCAATTTGAGTTTTCATTCATGCTTTCAAGCCTTAATCTTTAGTTTTCTTCTTCATATAATTTTTACAACAAGCCATGTTTTGAAGCTTATGGGTTCAAACAGTGGCGAAGCCAGGATTTTTCATCACGAGGTTCAAAAATATAAAAGAGTAAGAAACGAGGAAGCTAAGGGGGTTCAACATCTACTATTTATACATAAAAAATAATTTTAACCTTGTGTATACATGATAATTTTTCGCCGAAGGAGGTTCGGGTGAACACCCTGGCTACCACTTGGCTCCGCCCCTGGGTTCAAATCTAGTCCTTTTATTTTTGGGTTCGAAATTAATGTATTGTACATATTCAATGAAACTTGAATTTTTATAGAATCAAAATAAAAATGATTTCTTAAAAAGAAAATAGAAGGTTTGGACTAAAGCTGCTGAATTCGGCCGAATCTCATGAGCTATACTGGCTCAGCCCCCGGGAGAATCCACATCAAGCTCAGATTTTCTTAATAAACCTCTCCTTTTTTTTTTTTTTTTCTCTCTCTCTCTTCTTTTTCATCCTTCTTCTTTGTATTTCCAAATTTCCGATTTTGACTAAAAATATGAGAATTTTGGGAGAAACCTTTGACGCACAGTTAATCAAACCACTAGTGGTTCACCCTTTTATGGAATTCTAAGTACAGATTTATACTCCTGTCAATCTTACATGTACGTTTAATTCACTAATTTGTAATTTTAGCTATACTTGAATTATATGCTGGTTATATTCGTGCATATTATTAGACATTAGTATACCCTTTTTTTTTGTCAACCTTTTGATTAATCTATAAGTTCATGTTTGAATTCATTAATGTGCCCACTTCTTTTTTCCTTCAAGAGGTGCATAACAAGAAGATCTTCTGTACACTGTAATCTACTAGTACTAGTAATATTTTAATTTAATGAATCTAATTTCTCACTGTAGCTAGCCTTCTTAATTTTCGCAGCTTGCCAACGACCTTCCATGTACAGATGTTTCTTTCTCAACAATAATTGTTAAAATCTGAGAATATGTATCTACCCCCCCAACCCACCCCACGCCATCCCACCACCACTGTGGGGTGAAAGTCTGAGCGGATGGAGTTAATTAAAAAAATATTAGTGGACAACAAAACCAAATGATAAGTTATACTCCTCCGACTCATCCTCAATCAACACATAATTATCAATCGCATCTTAATTGGTATAGTAGAATTGATGGAAAAGTATACACTTCAAATGTAAAGCAAGTGGTAAGCCACAGCGTGTTTCAGAATTGACGTCAAAGAAGGATAAAAGTTACTTCCTTTGTTTCAATTTGTTTGAACCTATTTTCTTTTTAGTCCGTGTCAAAATGAATGACCTCTTTCCTAATTTGGAAACAAATTCACTTTAAGAATGATTTACAGCCATGCAAATTTTCAAGGCTTATTTTGAACCATAAGTTTCAAAAGTCTTCGCTCTTTCTTAAATATCGTGCCCAGTCAAATGAGTTCATATAAATTGAAACGGAGGGAGTAAAAAGAAAGATGCGGTTCTCTTAATCTTCCCTACCGCGGGCTATGAGAAATTTCTTGAGTCCTCGTTTTAAACTGGATCTTCACATCTCTCAATTTTCATGTGTGCGATTGTAATAAAGGGGAGGCGGCTATAAGTGAATATATCATGTATCAGGAAAAATCTTATGTAAAAGAAACGTGTCAAGAACGTATAAGGAAAATTAATTACTAGATCTTTTACTAATGTGGACATTATAATACAGGAGTCTTGATAAGAAACGGGTTGTAGAACGAACTCAACCTCAAAAAATAGTTCATAGGATAATGATTGACTGAGACCATATAAGAAGATCAAATATTCATTCTACAATCAATGTGCGACAACTCAACAGCACGCTTGCATTGTCCTGTCCACTGGCGCGTGACTATAATATGAATCCAGTATTGGGTCAACAGAAGTAAAATTGGGTCAACAGAAGTAAAATGTATGTGACCTTGATATCATATTAAGGGAAAAAGCTCTAACTCCTCAAAAGAATTAGCATACGAGGTGACACCAAGTAACAGGGAATATTCTAAGGTTTTGTCTTAGGTTTTGTTTAAACCGTTGACGTCAAGTCTAAACCTTTTTTTTCCTTTTGGTCATTATTTAATATTTGGTGATTCCAATTCCTTCGTAATCGGAGAAAGTGACACCCCGTTTTGCTTGCCGCTTTTCATAGCTTTTATTTTCGACTGATTTTTTTACTAGAATAGTTACTCATACATAAAGACACTTAACACATTACATTTATATAAAGTCATGTACTTTGAAATAAAAGATAAGGTATAATGAAAGAAAAATATTTATATACGCGTATAAATAAAAATTCGTAAGTGGTGTCAATATTTAAAGAAAGCATAAAAAAATATGCTACTATAACATCATATTACAAGACACAATTCAATAAGTACATATATGACGAATCTCCTTCACAAGATTTTTCATTTGTTTTTAAATATATGTATAAATATTACTACTGAAGATGAAATATCTAGTTGAACTTCATTTATGGAGGAGGTCACTGGTTCCATTCTATACAACCGCTGCAATATTGACAAACGACTAATGAGGCCTAAAAAATGTAATTAAATCACATTTCCATGGAGATTTGAATCGATGATCTTAACCAGGAAAGCGATGTGCCCGAGCAGTGAACTTGTAGAAACTATACAATCTTGACTTATTCCATTCATTCACCAAGAGAGAATATATATAGGATACAATCTTGAACCCTAGTGAAAAAAGGAAACTAAGATCCTAGTGAAACAAGGAAACTAACTAATATATGGTAATTAGTGAAACAAGGAAACTAACTAATATATGGTAATTATCTCCCAACAAATATGCTACCAAATAATATCAAATAATATAAAGATATTATACCGCAATACCCCCCTCAAGTTGGAGCATGGGAATCAAAAATGCCCAACTTGGAAAGCAAGAAGTCAAACTGAGTTTTGCCGAGAGCTTTGGTAAAAATGTCTGTCAATTGTGAAGATGTTGAAACGTGTGACGGAGAAATCAAACCTTCATTAATTGCATCACGAACAAAGTGACAATCTACCTCAATGTGCTTTGTTCGTTCATAGAAAACCGATTTTTTTGCGATGTGCAAAGCGGACTGACTATCACAAAATAATTTGATCGCCTTGGGATGTTGTATACCTAAACTCAACAACAGACCTCTCAGCCACTTCAACTCACAAGTGACCGCAGCCATGGACCTATATTCAGCATCTGCAGAAGATCTAGAAACTGTGTGCTGCTTCTTTGTCTTCCAAGAGATGGGAGATTGACCTAGAAATACTAGCCAACCTGTCAACGAACGACGAGTAAGCGGACAAGCCGCCCAATCAGAATCACACCATCCCTGCAAAGTCAACTCACTGTCGGCACGTAACAAAATACCATGTCCTGGTGTGCCTTTCAAATAACGGACCACTCGTAAGGCCGTTTCCCAATGTTCAATCCGGGGTTCTTGCATGAATTGAGACAAAATATGAACAAAATATGCCAAGTCCGGTCGAGTGACCCCCAAATAAATCAAACGCCCGACTAATCTACGGTAGACCTCCGGATCCGACAACAAATCTCAATTTGCAAGGCCAAGTTTATGATTTTGCTCAATAGGGAACCCACTTGGCTTTACACCTAACAATCCTGCTTCAGAGATAATTTCAAGAGTATACTTGCGTCGACACAAAAACAACCCTGATGAACTACGAGCTACTTCAATACCCAAAAAATATTTGAGAGACCCAAGGTCTTTCATTTTGAAACAATCACTCAAATAGGCTTTGAAAGTTGCAAGTGCAGCGGAATCATTCCCAGAAATAATAAGATCATCAACATAAACCAAGATATTAATCTGAATATTTCCTCTAGTAAATGTAAAAAGAGAATAATCAGAATAAGATTGAAGGAAACCGTACCCTTTCAAAGCAGTCACCAATTTTGCAAACCAACATCTAGTGGCCTGTTTCAACCCATACAGCGATTTGCGCAAACGACACACCAACGTAGGATCTGGACTTTCAAACCCGGGAGGGAGCTTCATATACACCTTCTCATCAAGGTCACCATGTAAAAAGGCATTATGAACATCCATTTGGTGAAGTTCCCAATTTTTGGATGCTGCAATGGCTAGGAAGGCTCGAACAGTAGTCATCTTGGCGACCGGAGCAAAAGTTTCATTGTAGTCAATCCCCGCTTGTTGATGATTTCCCAACACAACCAAGCGCGATTTGAGCCGTTCCACATCTCCATTTGACAAAAACTTGGTTTTGTACACTCACTGATTACCAAGTGCTTTCTTACCCGGAGGAAGATGTTCCAAAGTCCATGTACCATTGTCTTCTAATGCACGTATATCTTCTTTCATTGAATGTCTCCAACCTTCGTGTTTCATGGCTTCTTTGAAGCTCTTAGGATCCTTACCCGAAATAATAGCTGCAAGAAACTTACGATAATTTACAGAAAAATTGTCACAATTAATATAGTGTGCCAAAGGATAGGGAGTACCTAAGGATTGATTGTTAACAGGAGTTGTAGGGGATGGACTATTAGCAAAAACTGAGTGTGTCACATAATCACGAAGCACAACAGAGGGAAATTTCTCCCGAAAACCACGCCCCAAGCCACCTTTCACATTCGTGACTGGGGTATAGTGTTACTGCCCCCCTTGCTGCCAGCGGGCGCTGGGTTCCCAGCGGGCTGTGTAGTGGCTGTTGGCAGCCGCTCAGCCTCGCTGCCAGCTGGCGCTGGGTTCCCAGCGGGCTAAACAGTGGCCGCTGGCTGCAGCTCGGCCTGGCTGCCAGCAGGCGCTGGTTGGGCAGTGGTTTGCGGCTGCTGCTCGGCAGCCTCCGAACTATCAACATCGCCCCCTAATTCATCCCCGTACACCATAAAATCACGATTAATTTCAGCACCCTCATAAAAAAAACTAGACGAAATATTAACATCTTCCGGACAAGCAAAAGGAAACACATCCTCCACAAACTTTACATCACGAGAGACATAAAATTCCTTCGTATCAAGATCAAACAACCGCCACCCCTTCTTACCAAATGGATATCCCACAAACAAACACTTTCTGCTCCGACTAGCAAATTTGTCACCCTAAGTTTTTTTATTATGAGCAAAGCACAAACACCCAAAAGTACGAATAGCATCAAAAGAAGGAGGCTTATTGAATAAAATTTCAAAAGGTGTTTTATTTTCCAATTTGGGTGTGGGGGTACGATTTATGAGATGAGATGCAGCTGTTATATCGCGTATTTTTGAACGTCGGATTATTTGTAAGCTGAGGTGGGGCCCACACGTCGAGATTTTTTTTGGAACATATGACGAGTTATATGAATCACATATGTAAAGTTAAACACAACTCATGAAGGACCCTTAGGCCAAATCAAAGTGGAAGTCCTCCAAACGAATATTTTTAAGAAAACGTTTTCGGGTGACCTGACTTTGGGGGGAAAAAACGGTATTATAAGTTTGGAATTTAGAAAAATACCAAGAAATAGAAGTTGTATATAATTGAATTATCTTTCCAACCATAGGTCGTGGGTTCCCAGGTGACGTCGGTACAAGGAGATATGGACGTTTTAAGGTCGAAAGGTCAGTGGGCTAGCCCAACACGGGACCAACCGGGTTGGCCCAAAAAAAAAAAGAGAAAAAGAGGCCCAAGTCTAAGGGGTGGCCCGCTAAGCCTTGGCCCAAGCCCATGGAGTAATTAATCCATGTGATTAATAATAAAAAGAGCCACAAGTCTTCATTTTGAAGAAGTTTCAAGACTAATCAAGAAAACAAAAGAAAGAAGGAGAAAAACAATGGCCTATTCGGCCATGAAGGAGAAAAAAAAAGACCCTTTGAAATTTTGTCCCAAAAATTATTTTCTTCATGTATTCCTACTAATTCAAGGGCCCTTTACAATTTGGTGTAGTTGTTTTGGAAGAAAGAGCACTTGTTTCTTCAAGTTGACAACTTGGCCAAGTGAAGAAGATTGTAAAAAAAAAAAAGAAGGTAAGAATCAATTCTTTTTTTCTTATGTTATGAAGGTTTGTTTATGTTGTAGTATGTAGAAATGAGTAGAAAATATGAAAATATGAAAGTTTGCAAAGTGGGTATGTATGTAAGGGTGTAGCCGTGTATGTATATTGTTATATATATAATATGAGTTGAATTTTATGTTGTATTCTAGTTGTGGTTATGGTGAAATTTATATTGGAAATGAAAGTTGAATGAATTTGGTGGAAGTTGGAAATATGGAATGTAGAAGATTATGTCACTATAGAATGATTTTATGATATTATGGAAATGAAGTTGTTAAGATGTGAATTATGATTATGGTTGATGAAATTGGAAGGTGGAAATATGTTATGAATATGTATGTTGAAGATTAAAAGTTTTGGATGGATTATGGTTTGGTGGAAAATTTGTATATTTTGTATATTTTGTAAAATGATATGAAATGTTCCGAATTGTATTGGAGTGATCTTGATTAGTAAATGAATATGAGAATGTTGGTATTGAATTGAAAATGTGAAGTTGGAATGAAAGTTGTTGCACTATGTTGGAAAGAAGATTAGTTATGCTATATTGTGTTTTCTAATGATTGTTGGTGTTGTTGTTGAATTATTTTGGCCGAGTTAAATTCTCGGGGATGCTATATGTATAGGGGAGATGCTGCCCAAATTTCTGTAGACAAGTATTGGTTAAGATTGAACTTTTAAACCTTATGATTTATATTTGGTAAATGTGACCAAATGTAGATTTTGGACGAAACGGGATTTGAATTTGGAGAGGCGTAAGGAGCGAATAAGGTATGTAAAGCTTTACCTATTCTTCTCTTGGCATGTCCTAGGTATGATAGGCTTTGATTCGAGCCTCGGGGACGACTCTACTCTTCGGAATCTACGTCCAAATTTGCCCCTTTTTCATTCAGTAGAATTGAATTGAATATGTTATGAATAGTTAGAAAAAGTGCCTAAATGTCTAGAACTTGCACCAATAGGACCCGATTACCTTAAAACTCTCACGAGCGATGTTATGAAGTGTGATATACATAAATTACGTACGCCACCTCATTTGACCCGAGGTGGGCCCATTATTCCCGGATTTTTCTGATTTGTTCCGTTTGACTTATTTTGAAGTAGAATTCAAAGGAAACTCTTAGCTACTCTTCTGACTACTATATGACATTCGTTTGAATTATTTTGATAAGTCCCATAATATATTTTGAAACATGGAAATGATTTCAGAAAGCTTATTTTGACATATGCTATTGTGATGTCCGAAAGGCATACACTATGATTACTGCTCCATTTCTATTATATGGTTTGTCATCTGAATTATGCTACTGAGTCTCCGTAAATGTGTTATATTTTATTTTGCACTAGTTTCTCACTACTCCATTCGTGGATGCCTCAATGTTTCCTTCACTGAGCCCGGGCCAGGATATGTTATCACGCGTATTCCACTGCATTGTTCGCCATGCCTCGATGTGAGGGGGCAGGTATACATGTACATGGGTTGTGGAGTATGCTGTGCCATGTACACACATTCTGATATATGATGATTTGATATGATATGATATGATATGATATGATATGATATGATATGATATGATATGATATGATATGGCCATCTGATATGTTTGATATGTGCACATTCTGATATGATATGATATGATATGATATGTTACGGAGACATTCCCTACTCTGGAGTTATGCTGTGTTGGCGCCAGTGACGGGGCGGCGACCACGCTCTGTTCACCATGTCCTATAATGGGGCCGAATATGACATATGTTCCGACATGCATTGATAGTTCTGTCCACCGTGTCCCTCACAGAAGGGCCGGGATCTGTTATATGCACATATATGATATACGATTCTGATATGCACGGTTTGTGTTTGGGAAGTAAGCTCTCTGGAATTTTGTACCCTCTGTACTTCTTCTGACCTATGATATTGATATACATGATCTGTGTCTGGAAAACCAGCATTCTGACATTCTGGATTCATACTTCTTCTGACATATGACTTCGGCATACATGCTCCGCGTGTGGAAGACAAACCTTCTGGTACTCTCGATCGGTACCCTTTTCTTTGACACATGATCTGCGTTCGGAAAATAAGTGTTGGTACTTTGGATAATGTACTTACTGTTTGTACTGTCTGTTTCGATTATGGTTCAGTTTTCTGTATTCCATGCTTTACATACTCGGTGCATTTTTCGTACTGACCCCTCTTCTTCGGGGGCTGCGTTTCATGCCGCGCAGGTACAGCTAGATGAGTTGAAGTTATATTACAGAAGATGTTCCAGCGGAGTTGGCAGGCTCCATTTGCTCCCGGAGTGTTGCCGAGTCAGAGTTTGTATGTTATGATTTCTGGATTTATGTTAGAGACTTTGCGGACAGAGTCGTGGGTATTGGTTATCAGTCTGTAAGCGGCTCCATCAGCCGATATGTCATTCTGTGTTATGTAATAAATTTTATATAATTACGGATTTTGTTTAAAATTGAGAACGATAAAAGATGGATTTCAAAAACTTAATATGTATTTTACTTTTATCTGATTTTCAGAGTCTGGAGAAATTATGTGTGTAATAAGAATCTGTGGGTTCGCTCTGCTCCGGATATGGGGTCGGGTGCCCATCACACCCTAGTAAGACTGGGGTGTGACAGCAGCAAGAACACGTTCACCCCAGAAAAAAATAGGCAAATTGGCCTGAAATCTGAGAGCCCTCGCAACATTCAACACATGTTTATGCTTCCTCTCTACCCTCCCATTCTGTTGCGGAGTACCCACACAAGAGGTTTGAAACAAAATACCAGTGGCGGAAAAATAATCGATCAAACAATTAAATTTTGTACCATTATCACTTTGTTCAACATTAATTGTCGATCAACCATAGCAACAAAAGTCATAAACATCGGAAACACTTCTGTTTTATCAACCAACAAGTAAATCCAAATAGCTCGGGAAAAATCATCAACAATTGTTAAAAAATAACGAGCTCCACACGATGAAACATGACGATATGGGCCCCACAAATCACAATGTATTTTCTCAAATATTCTAGATGCATTATTATCACTTAAAGAAAATTTGTCTCAAGGATGCTTAGCACGTAAACACACTTCACAATCCTTTGCTAAACTACTCTTATCACTACTGACATGAGGAAGCAACTTAACTACTCTCTCGGAAGGATGCCCAATCGTCGATGCCACAATTCCAATGGGGACATTGCCACGACAGTAGACACATGTTGCACCACGTCCGGTTTGCTAAAATAGTATAGTCCGTCCGGTTTGCTAAAATAGTATAGTCCGTCCCTCCTAACTCCCGTTCCAATCAGCTCATTCAGTGGGTCATGAATAGCACACATATAAGAATTAAAGGAGACAATAGTATGTAAATTATCAGTAAGTTGGGGGACGGAGAGTAAGTTGCAACGTAAATAAGGCACATAAAGGACATAATATAAGGTGATTTTATCTGACAGTCGAACAGAACCTTCCAAAGAAGCAAGCACCTTTTCACCATTAGGCAAACCAATAGGACAATCAACAGTATGGACATCAAACAACCAAGATTTCTCACCGGTAACACGATGAGTAGCACCAGTGTCAATAATCCAAGAAAAAACATCAAACTTACCGTTCAAGCGATTTTCGGGAATTGTAGCATTACCAAAAAATCCCGTAATAGCCTTCCATTGATCGAAAGTAAAGTGCTGACCGACGGCAGCGTTATTTGATGCGCCCTTGAAACGAGTAGGCGTGATATAGTCCCCGGGTCGGTCTTGAGGACCGAGAAAATAGGGAGAATTAGACTCAATTTTGGGTGGTGGTGGAGGAGGTACGGCGTCACCGGCCATGGAAATTTACGATGAAGAGAAGAAAAAAAACGTGTGGCCTGATACCATGTAGAAACTATACAATCTTAACTTACTCCATTCATTCACCAAGAGAGAATATATATAGGATACAATCTTGAACCCTAGTGAAACAAGGAAACTAAGATCCTAGTGAAACAAGGAAACTAACTAATATATGGTAATTAGTGAAACAAGGAAACTAACTAATATATGGTAATTATCTCCCTACAAATATGCTACCAAATAATATCAAATAATATAAATATATTATACCGCAATAGAACTAGTAGTTGTCGGCCGTCAAATTTCAACATTTGATATTAGTATTCTACAATTTTGTTTGCATATTTTGTATCTATATTACGACGAAGCATTGTCTCATGACACCACTTCCCCTAAGGTGTCTACTCCATCCCTGGAGATAGCTATAAATTTTAGTTATGTTAGCATTTTTACTTTACGTTCTATGCTTTTTAAGAGTTATTTAGTCTTAATTCAGAGATTTAAACATCGGCGAAAAATATTGAAAAACTTCAACACCTAGTAATCTTTTATTTTTATTTTTGTTACTACTCCGTATTTTATTTCGTATTACATTGGTAGAGATGAGTTAATTAATGAAATAATATAGTTAGTGAACGTTATATAACTAATCCTATTTATTTGAAATGACGCATACTTGTTATCGTTGTTTACTGGGAACTGGCATTCCCCACAAGCATATGATAATATGGTCTATGGTGTTTCATTAGGTTTTATGGAAATAAAAGGCACAGTACCACTTGATTACCTCTCTCCCAAGAAGGTCAAAATTATTAATGAAAAGATAAAATAATTTGGCTAATTGTATATAGTCTTCGGGAAGTAATGATTTCAATGTATGATGTACATTAATGCCAACTTGAATAGCCAACAAAAGAAATAGTACAAATGTAATCAAATTAATAGTCTAGGCTGTTTTGGGGGCATAAAGTATGAATAGTATGATTATTGTTTCATCAACTAAAAATCCGTGTATATGGCTTACATATCTCCTTGTAGATCATTGCTGGACCTTCACTTGCATGGAGGCATCTGGAGGCACACGCCACACACAGTACAATCGGTGAGCAGAGTCAAGCCCAACCATTATAGTCAGAAGACGCGTCATGAACTGACGTGATTGAATTTAGCAAACCAGCTTTTGCAATCTCAAATAGATCCTTGATGCATCAACCCCTAATCTTGTAATTTTCACCTGCAAACATGAGATAACAAGAAAAACATTGTTAGTTTAATTAGTTGTCAAAATTAACTAGCTTCGTACGTTATTTTCCATCATCTTTCACACTTCTAATTTAACGTATATTCCATCTATTTCATTTTATGTGTCTTAATTTGACTGTCACAGTAATTACAAAGTATATGAGAAACTTTTGAACTTGTGGTCTTAAACTAACTTTTTGTATAATGTACCTAATTGTCTCTTGAACCTTGTGGTTGTTAAACATGTCATGTACGAACTTGGAGTTAAAAAATTTACTAAATATAGAAAGTCATGACATTCTTTTTCGAAAAGGCTAAAGAAGAGAGTAAAACACATAAATTGAAACAGACGAAGTATGTGAATCACCTGAGCGTGGATTGTATAGAGAATCGTATCGTCAACTGTTGAATAATTAGCAGTAACAACTTGAGCACCTTCTTCCTCTAAGATGTTTATAATCTCTTGCATGGTGAAGTTCTTTTGCAAACCACTAATTAAAATCACCTCTAGAGTTGAATCCAACTCTTTAACTTCAACCATAGGTGCTCTTAAAGTACAAGTGCCTTGTGCTATAACCATCTCCTTCCTTCTCTTTAATCCCTCTACTCTTTCTTTTAATCTACCGATGTAACTAATGGCTTCATCAACTTGGTCTTGTTGTGACATCATCTCCTGAAATTGTTTCATCACTAGGAAGTCAAGGAGAAGTAACAACCTAAGACATTCAAAAAAGGCTATAGCATATAATATCTTAAGACTTTGAAATTAATTAGGCACGTGCTTTCAAAGAACATTCATTTTGGTAAACAGTACTCTGAAATGTAAAATCTTATTGCAAAACCTGTGTTGTTGGTAACATTTGCTAAGTTTTTTGTCCATTATGCTTCACGGTACTGGTGTATATTTTCGTAAAGCATCCAAATTCTTTAAAAAACAAAAAGAAACTAAGGGTTCTATTCATTTGCTATAAACAGCTAAGTAGCTCCGATTCAATTGATTTCAAAACAGTACTGAAAAAAAAGTACGTTAACCAATTAAAATTGGTAGTTAAATAGGATCATGGTACAGCCTATGCATTGCAAGAAGGTTTAAGTTATATACATAAGAAAAGTTTTACCCTATCAGGTCGCCCAAATATTTACAGGTAAGCCTCCTTATAATGTGAGATTTGTAATCTTGAAAATAAAATAAATTACCTAGCTACTATAACATGTAACGATGACCTAATGATATAGAATTCTTTATACTAACAAATTATATACCTTATATGCGAGACATAAGCTTAAAGGCATTTATACTAGAAATTCATATATTGATGGAAAGGATTATATCAGCCGACGAAATGTTAGTACACCTGGACAATTAGGTTGAATAAATTGTTGGCTCGTAGAAGGCAATGATAGACTGACACAGTGGGTTCGGAGCGCTTCTGCTAAAGAAATTACTGAACAAGTGCATATTATCCAATGTAGAAACTTTTCAATCAATTTATCCGTTTAAAGCATCTGAATACAAAATTTCCACACGCATTTGACAGAAGAATTCCTATCTGTTCTTTTTTAGGAAGAATCAGGTACACGATTTATTAACAGTCATCAGATATTTAAACTTCTAAAATGAGTTAATACAAATTAATGATATGTCTCACATGGAAATATTCAGTTGACAGTTCCTCCTTTGTTAACCCTTAAGAGCCTGTTTGGATGGGCTTATGCCTATAAGCTGCAAATAGCTTATAAGCTAAAAAAAATAAGTTGGGGTAGTCTAACTTATTTTTTTTGACTTATAAGTTGTTTTCAGCTTATAAGCTGCTTTAGATAAGCTAAGTCAAATGAGCCCAATTATTTTTTTGAGCTTATTTTAAGCACAAAATGATTTTAAGCTGGCCAGTCAAACACTCAAAAAAGTTGAAAACAACTTATAAGCAACTTATAAGCCAATCCAAACGGGCTCTAAATCTTTTAGACGGACAAATTAGGAACTTCTTTTACTAGGATAACTTTGATTAGCTAGCTAGGTTTCTACATAGATGCCTTCTGATAACCGTACAACTATTCAGCAAAGGACTTTTATAAATAGCACTTCATTTTGTAATGATGCATATCCATCACGTACTATAATATTTTTCTTTTGACCAAAAATTAAAGTAGCCTACAGATGCCTTATAGTAGTACTAATTAATACTACAATTGATATAGTACTATATATAGGCAAAGGTATAATAGTGATTCATGGCGAATGTGTGGACTAAGTAGAATTAATTAATGTCTATGGAATCATTCTAGTTTACTTTGCTCTTGCTTGGGGTGAAAAAACTGGAGGATCTGAAGTTCAAGTGAAATGTATGTAGCACCAATAATTGTTGTCAATCTGTATTCGGAAAATAATCTAAAACAGAATCTGGAAAGAAGGAAAATAAATTCGAGCTCACTGAATTCACAGTGTGTCCTTAAGGAAATTATTCCCCTCAAGTACCCGAGGTTATGAAATATATCCTCCCATGATAGAACGAATTAACACCAGCGTAGCAGTACCTCAAACCTCGGTGAATAGCGAACGCAAAAGACGGTAGAAATCACACACAGAAATTATAATTTGAATTGCAGGAAAGAAGGAAGAAGAAGATCAGAATGTTTTGTTAAGTAAAATCTGATGTAATGACTAAGTATTTATGGCCAACAAAGTAAAGGAATGAAGAGGTGTGAAGCCTTTTCCATGAAATGTGCAAAGAATCATTTCCCATTCACACCTATTCGTAAAATCCTAACAATAATTGCACACCTGAATTCGGAAAGGTAAGTTTACTGGCGCAGAGAACCTTTTAAGGACTTTTAAAATGTAAAAAATTTAAAAAGGTTCTTAAAATTAGACAGGTTAATGTTGAAAGTTGTATAGCGAGAAAGTAAATGAAGTTGCTAAAAGCAATATAGCACTGTATCATCATGCTTATATCCCTCTCTTCCTTTCTCCGTTTGAGAGCATCTTTACGACTACAAAAAAGACCTAGACTTTTGAAAATTGGAGTAGAACAGAAAGTGGCACAATCCAGTAACTTTGGTCTAGACCTTTGTATTTATCTTAAAAAATTCATTTATTGAGTACAATTTATGAATTTAAAACTCAATAACTTCAATGGCTAGAATTTAAAACATATAAACTTTAAATTCTGGATTCATCTCAACGTGATGCTAGCTTGATCCCATCCTCGAACTATCTTTTTTCTAATAGTAACACTTGGAAAGAAAATGTGGATCGATATATTGGCCAGTCTAACAGTACTCACTCAGCACTTGAATCTGAAAGATCACGGTGGCAATAGTAATAATTAAAATAAGTAAGAAGAGAAATTTCCTCCTCTCGCTTAATAACCTACATCTATATTTGATTGAGAAAATATAGATTAAGTTACCGTGGTTTGTAAGATGGAGAAGATCTTGTGTGTGTGAGAGAGAGAGAGAGAGAGAAATAGGGTTTATACCTTTGACTGGTTGGGAGGAATGAGAGAAAAAAGCTTAGAACAAAGATACTTCATTTGTATTCTTCTGTTCTTTTCCTGTGTTTTCCGGTCAGGCTTTTCTGAAGCACTAACAATATTGCACTTAATACTGCTTTCCATTTCAGTTGTAAGAAAGCTAGCGATATGATGAACAAGTGATCGATTGTAGAGATATGGCTGCTGGTAATTTAGGTATCTGCTAAAGTTTGAAGCATGTTCATTTATAGTATATAAAAGAAAATAAAGGAAAGAGGGAGGAATTATCAATTTGTAGGGCCCAAAGAAGAAAGAGAATGCGATACGTATCAACTTTCAACATACACACACCGCGCGCTTACACCGTCCACTCCAAGGAATAAAATGTGCAATTAATCAATCACTGGCTAACTCTTTGGCCAGAGCTAGAATTTTCACCAAAAATATGAACAAGTAAATATATGAAGAAGCTAAGGAGGTTCAACATATACTATATATACATAAAAAAATAATTTTAATCTTATATATACACTATAATAGCTGAGGGATTCGAATGAACCCCTGGAGCCTACCTGACTCTGCCCCTGCTTCCCACAGTTAATACTTTAATTTTATATATATAATAAAACATCTTTATAAAATCATCGTTTAATTTGTCCCGATATAGTTTAATTGTTATTGTGAAATATTGTTATAAAGAACATTAAATATTCCCTCCGTCATGTAATACTTTTCGTTTAGTCAGTTTAAAAAA
Organism: Lycium barbarum; assembly: GCF_019175385.1. Lineage (NCBI taxonomy): Eukaryota > Viridiplantae > Streptophyta > Magnoliopsida > Solanales > Solanaceae > Lycium > Lycium barbarum. The sequence continues at coordinate 135,859,580 of NC_083339.1, forward strand.
GAATTACACTTTTTTAATATTAGTAACAATTTAACTCTAAACTTCTCATTTTATCCTTACTAAAATGATTTATTTTCACACAAATATCTATTGCTTGTTTTATACACAAGTTTCAAAAGTATTTCTTCATTCTTAAATAAATGTTTAGTCAAACAACTTCACATAAACTAGGACGCAAGGAGTAAAATATAATTTAAAAAATCGATTCCAAAGAAAATTTGATCGTTATAATAAAATATTGTTATAAAGGATGACTGTTATAGAGAGCTCTAACTATACTTGGCATTTATATAAAATAAGTTTTATGTAATTAACGGACTTTTACAATTTATTTAGTCTGATATAAATATAAGTCCTTCCTCCACAATCTAAAGGGCAATTTGCACGATTGCCTTATTCAGGGTGGTCTTTAATTTCTGCCCCTCAAATTGTTCGTCTTTAATTTTTGCCCTTCGCCTAATATCCCGAGGCTCTGAGTTTGAATCCCGGCTCAGTTAAAAAAAATCACAAGACAGAGTTTCGTAGCAAAATTAGGCCTATTCGGGCAAAATTAGGATTTAAGGCAAACTTTTATCCAAAATTAGGCTTCATGGCAAACCTCCGCCTTAAGGCCTAACTTTTGCCTGAATAGGCCTAATTTTAGGCAAGTGTTAGACCTTCAGGAAGAGGTTTCGCAAAAGTCTTACCTTGCGATTTTTTTTTTTTTACTGAGCAAAGTTCGAACCCAAAACTTCGAAATATTTTCGATCATTTTTTTAAATAAAAGCCAAAATTAAACATCAGTAATTGAGGAGACCAGTAGGGCAATCCGCACAAAAAAATGCAATCTAAATCGCTTTAATGTTAGGCCCACCCGAATAAGGACAATCGCGGAAGTTGCCCCGAAGCATATGCATCATTGTTGGCAATGACGAGGCCCAGGTGATAACAGAACTTTAGCAATGGTAAAACTATTATCACGTCTGTTAAGTGGTTGAAAATACCACTCAAGTATAATGAGTGATTTTATAGGTAAAATGACAAAAGAAAAATATCTGCTATAAAATAAAGAAAAGTGATTGCTTATGACATGATAAAAACATAGTGATTATTTTTTGTTATAAAATAAAAATAAAAGTCAATTTCGTGCACAATTTTTTTTTTAATTAAGTCACATTACCATTAATAAACTCTATAAAATAATTAAATTCAAATATAATTAATCTGAATGTCGAGAGTCTACCGGAAACAACTGTAGACAACGAAATTTTATTGAAATTAAACTCGTAAGAAATTCGGATTATATTAAATTCAAGATATATTAGTCCGAATAAATAAATTTTGGGCTAATATAATTGGGTTAATTATTTAAGTCCAATAAATATGGATTTAAGTAATGGTCCAATTTCATTGGGCTAGTCCATTTAATTGGGCTACAAATGATGAGTCCATTTTGTCAAGCCCAAGATGTCATCTTATTCAAGAGACCCAAAGTGGTGCCACATGTCAAATGACGTGGCATGCAAAGTCAAACAAAGAGAGCCAATAGGGTCATGCCACGTGTCAAGATGATGCAGCATGCCTAGTCAAATCAAAAGCTAATGAAGATACGCCATGTGTACAAATGACATGTTCCGGCCAATCAAATATCGACATGTCAGCTTAAATCTGATTGGTCGAAAGAAGTCTGTCCTTATCATAACTCCTCCATCCTACAACTATAAATAGGGGTCTCATAATTCAGAAAAGGGACAGAAATTCTAACAAGAAGCAAGAGAGAGCTCGTGGATCAAACGCTGCAGATTTCTCTACAAGCTAAAAGCTTTCAAGCATTCAAGTATTTCTCTAGAAGTTCTAGAGATCCAGACGAAGATTCAAGATCAAGTTTCAAGCCCTTGAATCCAAGTACAAGTTCAAGATCAAGACCACCAGATTCAAGATCAGGCTCAAAAGCCCTTGAATTTAAGTACAAGTCAAGATCAAATCCATCAAGTTCAAGAATAAGCTCAAAAGCCCTTGAAATTATTGTTGAAAAGACGAATCAGAGGAATCATAGAGATTGTAACACTCATATTCTGAAATCAAATACAAAGATTGTTGCGATATTTTCCTGTCTTGATTATTATTTTCTCGACGCGAATTTTATTGTCTACAAATTCTGGCACGCCCAGTGGGACAATCTCTACCTCTCATCTCAACTTTTCAATCATCAAAGTTTAAAAACATCGAGATGACTTCAGAGAAGACCAACTCCAAATCAATTTCCTCCAAGGTTGCTAGCTCCAAGTTCTCTGTTGATGTGGAAAGCATCCTCGACATTACCTTTGGTAGCATTGGACCAGTTACGAGGAGCAAAGCAAGCATGTTGGGACAACAAGCACTCCAAGTCTCATCCGTAACAACTCCTGTTTTTGGATCTTCATCTCCAAAAGGAGCGAGATCCTCTACTGATGCATCGGAGGAAGGAAGCAGCATTGCTGAAAAGATTAAGAAGACTCTAGCCCTACTTGATCTCTCTGGATCCAAGAACTCTGCTATGAAGGAAGATGATGATACTTCAAGTGACGGATCCTCTCCACTCACACCACATGAAGTAGGCCAGTCAAAGATCAACTTATGCGATAATCCATGCTATTCTCCAACATCCCCAACAATCATGCAAGCAATGGTAACCAACGCTTCGTCAATGGAGGAGACACTGGCAAATTTGGCAAAGGTGATTGATGGCTTGGCCAAGCATGTGCAAAATCAAGACGCTCGGATTGAGAAGTTGATGGACAAGATGGATGAATTAATGGAAGGAGAATCCAGCCACGCACCTGGGAAGGGTCCAGAAGTACAAGAGACTGAACCTCGTGCAAAGCAAGTACCACCTACCAAGGAAATTCCTGTTTCTTCTGAAGGGATGATTCCTCTTGACCGACTAAAAGAGTTCATTGAAGGGACTATTAAGGATAAGTACGAAGTTGCTGCCAAGTCTTTGTTTACTTACGGAAAGCCGTACATTACAAGAATCGATAGCTTCAAGATGCCCGCTGGTTATCAACCTCCCAAATTTCAACAATTTGAAGGCAAGGGAAATCCAAAGCAACATGTGGCACATTTTGTTGAAACATGTAACAACGCTGGGACTTATGGAGACTATCTTGTCAAGCAGTTCGTCCGCTCTCTCAAGGGGAATGCCTTTGACTGGTACACTGATCTCAAGCCTAATTCTATCGATAGTTGGGAGCAACTAGAGCAGGAGTTCCTCAATCGCTTTTATAGCACAAGGTGTACCGTGAGCATGGTCGAGCTTACAAGCACTCGCCAGAGGAAGGGTGAACCAGTTATTGATTTCATCAACCGATGGAGAAATGTGAGTCTAAACTGCAAAGATAGGCTCAGCGAAGCTTCCGCGATAGAGATGTGTATCCAAGGAATGCATTGGGGGCTTCACTACATATTGCAAGGAATTAAGCCAAGGTCTTTTGAAGAACTAGCTACTCGTGCTCATGACATGGAGTTGAGCATGTCTTCCACTGGGAATGAAGTAATGCCTGTTTACGACCCTCGCAAAGGAAAGGACAAGCAGGAACCCAAGAAATGGAGCAAGTTCGTCCCCAAGAGTGATAATAAATAATCCATGAACGTCAACGCCTCGCCTGTAAAGTAAACTACGAAGGTGAGCAAGAAGCAGAGTACGAAAGCAACTTCCTTCCAAGACAACAAAAGCCGAAAGTCTACCTTGAAGGAGATGCAAGAAAGAGAATACCCCTTCCTGGATTCTGATGTCCCTGAAATTTTTGATGAACTACTTGAGCTGAAGCTCATTGAGTTACCAGAGATGAAGCGGCCCAATGAAGCTGGAAGAACAAACGACCCGAACTATTGCAAGTATCATCGACTTGTGGGTCACTCTCTTGAGAAGTGCTTTGTCTTCAAGGACAAAGTTATGCAGTTGGCTAATGAAAACAAGATTCTGCTTGATGATGAAAAGGCAAGTTCGAATCAAGTCTCTATCACCTTTGGCTCTTTCGATCCGGTCAAAATATACAGCTTTGAAGAACATGAGGGAGGACCATTGGAGGAAGATGGAACCCAAGTTGATGAAGCCAATGATGAAGGTTGGATTCTGGTGACTAGGCGGAGACGCTGTAAAACAAGTCCACGAAAAGAATCATCTAAACAACCAACAAGGAAAAGGATGGTTAGAAGACCAAGGAAGCAGAAATCAGTTGAGCGTCTGAGGAAAGCAAAAGTGGAGGAGAACTACCACCAAGAACCACGATGTCCTGTGACTTTGGGGGAATTCCTACCAAGCTGGTTCCATAATAAGACTGCTCGAGACAACATTGAGGCATCATGCTTCAAAACTGATAAAGAGGAAGCAAATGATGAAAACCTATCAACATTGTCTCTGTCATTGTTGACACCTAATTTTGGCTCGAGGTGCTCAAAATTAACGTTTTGGGGGGCCCTGATTCGTTAAAGAGCACGAAATACATTTTTACATTTTTTGACAATTTATTGATGATTATCCTTATTTTAGTAATTTTATCAATTTATTTTCATTTTTAAGAATCATTATTTTTACACATGTACAGTGTAATACTACCATTTTTTGTGCAATTAATAATTGTTCCTTAATTTTATAGCAATACATTTTCATATCATAGACATTAATGTTTATATTTTATATTTGCGTTATTATTTATACATGTATTAATTAACTATATTTTAGTACAGTCTGACAGTGCAGGGAAAATCGGAGTAATTAATTTTTAAACGCAGAGTAAAATCCGATCAAGTCAAGGTTTCATCACTTTTTTTTTTAAAAAGGGATTAAAATAAGCATTGAGGGGACAAAGGGGTGCATTCTTTCATTTTTTGGACAAAAGAGGGTGTTCATTGATATTATAAGAAAGGGTGGGGTTAAATTTTATTTTTTTCATCCTTTGACTTCATTCTATACACAAACACACACTTACACAGACAACACATCTCATTTTCCAGATTTTATTCCTTTCCCCTTTTCTGCAGGCCCCACGTGTTTTCTACCTTTTGAATTTTCTTCCATTTCTTTCCCCCTAAAAACTCTCTCTCCTCATTATTCCACACACTAAATATTTTCAGATTTTTGCTTCTCCTCTCTCTTCCAACAAAACAAAAACCCTAAACATTTTCTCCCCCCTCTCACTCCCCTTTAGCCGCCACCACGCCGGAGCTACGCTCTCGGGCGAGGCACCAAACCGCCCCCACGAACCGCCACAGTCACGAAAACACCTGCACAACTTCATCTTCCTCCATCTACCACCACCATCGTCACTCCGCCCCTCACCGTTTAGCCACCGCTACACCCATTTCACCACCCCAAACCCCAACTTAAAACACCACGAACCAAACATCCCCTTCCCCTCCGAGTTTCGGTGAAACCATAACACCAACGACACCACAACCCTCTACTCCCTCTCCTTACTTCTCAAAAAACAGCCGCCCCTACCGCCCTTCCACCATCTTCTCTGGTGAACTTCTCGCCACAAATAGCCCTTGCCATCTCACCCACTGCCACCTTTGTTCACTTCTCTCAATATCTATCTATATGGTTACCTATACGTATATATATAGATTTGTACATTGTTCTGTTCTGTTATTGTTTGATAAAGACTTTAACTTTGTTCTTTAAGGTTCACTTTTTTCATTGTTCAAGAATCTGAAGTTGTTTAGCTGCTTCTTTAGTACATATACCCTTTGTTGGGTTTTCAGTTCTTGAGGTATGTTTTGAATAGTTCTTGTAAAATGACAATTAAGCCCATGGTGGAGTTCGGTGTGAGTTGTTCTTGAAAAAAAGATCAAGTTTCTTAGAGTTTAATTAGGTTGCTTGAGCTGATCAGATTTATTTTTTAGTTGTATTGATGCTAGTGTTTGTGTAATTAATTGTTACTTAAGTGTGCATTTAATGGTTCATTGTTTCAAGTAACGTCTTCTCTTCATTTAATTTTTCTCCATCTTGTTTTTGAATTTCTTCTAGTTTTCTGGATCTTTTTTTTAACGCATTGGTTTTTGTAAAATATGGAAAAAAAAAAAGAGCTGATGTTAGGAATTTCATTTGTTTGTTTGTTACTTTATTTGGAATTAAAAAAACAACTCTCAGTTCCAATTTTGTCTTTTTGTAGAAAGACTGATAGATTTTGTTTAACCACTAATGTCAATTCCCACGTTCATTTATCTAGTTTTTCAAGGTTTTGGGTTCAATAATACATAAATATAGAACCGTCCCAGTTTGTTAGTTCAAAACGTAGACTGTGGGTCGGACATTTTTTTCGAAGTCAAGATGGCCGATGAAGAAATTTCCGTCGATTTCCAAGGCCTTCCATGTATAAAGACGGGTTTTTATTTTAAGTTTATTCATTATTTCTTTAGTTCATCCGATAGTTATTTATTATCTTACTAACATTTTTATTAAGTCTTATGCAGGCATCCGGAGTTATTTTTTTGAAGATGACACTCAAAAGAAGTTCAAATAGCTTCTTAAATTCTCTGTTTATATTTTTTTTTACATTCTTAAATTATACAAGCATAAAGTATAGTGAAACTTTACTTTTTAGGGTGCCGGTTGGTGGTATTTATTTACGATCTGCTTAGGTGATTTAAATTTTATGTGTTTTAGACAAATTAATATTAGGTAGTTATTATTTTCGTAGCTAATATTCTTATAGTTATCATGTTTCGCTAGAGTTTTAATTCAATAGCTTGGCACACTTAAGTAAATAAAATAGGGTGATTTGCCTCAATATTTAGGATTTAGAACATACTCTCATAATTAATTGATTAGGCGTACATACTTTGCTAGTTAAATTAGTTAACTCACCTTGAGTGCAAAATAATTTCATGTCCATTCTTTATACCCTTTTCACATACCCAAGCTTCTAAGTTACACATAACTTTTTTTTTAAAAAAAATTATTATTATATCACATATGTATAAAATATGTATTGCATGATTATTTATGTGAATAGTCATATTAGTTATTCTTTAGTCCTAATTCTATTAATTTTTGTAATTAATAATCAAGCCTTTTTACACATCCCTCGTATAGTTAAATTGATCCAGCCGGGAACCACATTTGTGGATTCTGAAGGATGCCTAACACCTTCCCTTCGGAATAATTTGAACCCTTACCTAGAATCTCACTTATTTTCGTAGACCATGTTAAGCTGCATATATTAATAATTTATAGGTACCCTAGTATACCTTAAATGCTAGGTGGCGACTCTGTACATAATTAATTATTTTAGAGCCCCATAAGTTGTGCTTTGTTTAGCCTTGGTTAAAATGGGGTGCAACAACATGGCGAATCTGCTGGGGACACTTAGGTTCTAACCATATGGACTCAATTTGTTATTCGAGGTATGTTGTCTTTATTTGAATTTTTCTTTATTTTACTTGCCTGTATTTATTCATCATGTATATCCTTCCCCTTGTTCCCTTATTTGTTTACGTACACTTCTGCTTTTAATTTCATACACTGTATTATTGCCTTTTTTTTTACTAGCAAGTTTTATTTACCATACTCATTTTTTTACTTTATTGTAAATTATGCATCTTGCTTTTACTGTTTCTCTTTGATTGCTATCTTTTGGTGGTTTTATATTAATATTCATATGTGTTATCGGTTTATATAAAATGGCATGTCGTTCATATTTCCTCCACTTCTGGAAAACTCACACTATCACACGTACACGCGAGGTGTGTTTTGCGCACCCGCGAATTTTTTCGTAGAATCCAAATTTTAGGAGAGTTGGCGTATGCACGGGGTGCCCGAGTAACGGGGACCGCGTAGCCTTCTCACTCGAGTAGTCCGCTCGGGAGCCTTGTGTCATAGGAAAACCAACTCTTAGAATTCCTAGGTTACTGTACATCTCATTTTGCAGTTATTTTTAGCTAGGTTGAATTTTATCTTTTATTTCGAACATTTTTTCATTTTTTCACATACTCTTTATTTGTTACATGTTTTGTTTTTAAATAAATATTGTTGTTATTTGCTTTGCACTACCTTAGCACTTTATCTAACTATTTTTTAGTTGACTTGCGTCGAACCCTGCATTTTGTAAAATATTTTTTCTTCAATCATGCATTTTATACCCTATCTGCAAGAACTACGCACACCTGACTCTCTTCTTTGATGAGATACGTAGGCAGCCCTTTTGGGTTCGGTATTCATTATTCAAAAAATCACAAAAAAAAAAATCCTTTATTTTGAAAAATCACAAAAATATTTTATTTCTTTCTATCCTATCTGAACGAACTACGCGCACCTGATTCTCATCAAAGATGAGATACGTAGGCAACCCTTTTTGGGTTCGGTACCCCTATTCAAAAAATACAAAAATATTTTTTTAGATTCATATCTTTAACTTGGTTGGTACCAACACAGTTAGGATCGTGCATACGAAAGAAACAAGTGATAATCAATATGATAGAGAGGACTGACTTCATGGTAAACCATAGATTCTTTTGGTACCTCTCATTCACACCTTAAATGACACTTGAAAAATTCTCCTGCATGCTTGTAAGACAAGAACAAAACCAACCTCATTGTTTCATGTGCATTGTGTGGTGAGCTTTAGATAGCGTTCAATTGCATTGCATTGTGATCTAGAACTTGGCCTGAATGTCTGTTGAGGCGAAATTATGAGTAACACTCAGCATAGAAAAGGATCGTAGGCCTTCTTTGACCCGTTTGAGCCTTTCTAGCCTACCAAATGACGTTATCCCTAGCATTCCCCCTTTAAGCCTAAAGCCTTTTCTTTGACAACCACATCATAAGCCTATACCATTTCTGAGTGCTTACATGCACTATCTCTCTCTTGGCCCAACCTCCCTGAGCGCACTAAAAACGTGCAACCGCGGATAGAGATCTGAGCTGAAGCTTAAAAAAAAAAAGGGATTCAACCGTCCCAGAAAAACAAAGGCTAAGAACGACCTCCAAAGCAAGAAGGAGCCCACACAAAAAAAAAAAAAAAAAAAAAAAAAAACTAAGTCATTCGGGATCTCAGACATACAACCCGTTATTTCTTTTTATTTTCACACTCAGGCATACAACCCGGAATTAGTATCAAGACCTCGGGCATACAACCCAGGTCAATTCTCTGAATCCCCACAGAGTCTCGGGCATGCAACCCTAAACTCAAAAAAAAAAAAAAAAAAAACGAAAAAAGGGCTTTAACTTGCAAAAGAGGTCGCACAAGTACAAAAGAAAGGGACAATAAAAAAAGTGTCAGAGCACAAATACTGAGCACAGACATAGTGCAACGCTTAGGGAAGGATTAGTCACTCCTTACCCAAATAATATCCTACCCTTTTCCCAAGCCTACATTACAACACCATAACAAGCCCTACGTGATTATATGCTAAGGTTTCTCTCATTAGTGGATACTTACATGACGGCCAAGCTTATGGTATTACAATTGCAAGCATTGAACATCTTTCTGAGTTTGAGTGTACTTCTCTAGATGTCTCAAAGTTCAAAAATACTGAATATGTGTGAAAAGAGACTTTCTTTCTGGTGAGGGCATTTGAAACATGAGGATAGGTATAGTTTATAATCCTTGTTTGAAGCAAAATGAACCAATCTTGTCGATCTTTAGGTATGCCTGAGGTACCACTTGAAGCTATAGGAATTACCAATAAGTCGATCTTGGTTTGTTGGACGATAAATAATGGTGAATTCTTATGCACAATACTAATTGTTCGTACCAATTGAAGTTGAGGCATGTTATATAAATCATTGTTATTAAAAAAAAATCATTTTTGCTAGATTTTGCTCTCAGGATTTTGCTATTTTTCTTGATTTTGTTTTTTATTGTCGCACAGTAAATATAGTTCAATGTTGTTGTGTTGTTACTAACTCTACGATGTATCGACATCTGGTCTTTCCATGAAAGATCCTCGTATTTCTCCGCTGAAGCATGAAATTGGGAGAACATTTTTGAGTAGCTAAAAAAAAAAAAAAAAAAAAAACGCAAGTGCACATCGCATTTCGCGGGAAGTATGCAAATCTTTGTTTGTTTTCTAAACTGGGACAGAATTTTTGAGGGGGCCCTCAAAAATTCCACCAATGGCGCATTTCGAGAGAAAGGCACGGGCTCGGCCAGCCCCACAGTAGGACACTGCATTGGCTCGTCCAGCCCCACAATAGGACACCGAGGGCGTCATAGTCTAAAGGCATCATTCTCATCGCCTAAAGGCACCATTTCATGGCCCAAGGACCTTACCTTCTGCACTTCATTTGCGCCGAAGCAAAGGCGTTACCCTCCACACCTGCATTGCTTTATTGTTTTCAAATGCCCCTGCGTATGCTCGCAGCCGCATTGCACTGCATCTGCATAAGGCTGAGCACCGCCTTCATATATTGTCTGGGCTGCGCACCGCCCTTTCAATTTTTTGCATAAGGCTGAGCACCGCCTTTCACATGTTGCATGGGCTGTGCACCGCCCTTTTATAATTTCTACATAAGGCTGAGCACCGCCTTTCATTGATGCATGGGCTGCGCACCGCCCTTTGCGTTGCTTTCATTTGTTACATGGGCCGTGCACCGCCCTTTGTAATTTCTGCATAAGGCTGAGCACCGCCTTTCATATGATGCACGGGCTGCGCACCGCCCTTCGCATCGCTTTCATATGTTACATGGGCCATGCACCGCCCTTTGTAATTTCTGCATAAGGCTGAGCACCGCCTTTCATACGATGCACGGGCTGCGCACCGCCCTTCGCATCGCTTTCATATGTTACATGGGCCATGCACCGCCCTTTGTAATTTCTGCATAAGGCTGAGCACCGCCTTTCATATGATGCACGGGCTGCGCACCGCCCTTCGCATCGCTTTCATATGTTACATGGGCCATGCACCGCCCTTTGTAATCTCTGCATAAGGCTGAGCACCGCCTTTCATACGATGCACGGGCTGCGCACCGCCCTTCGCATCGCTTTTATATGTTACATGGGCCATGCACCGCCCTTTGTAATTTCTGCATAAGGCTGAGCACCGCATTTCATATGATGCACGGGCTGCGCACCGCCCTTCGCATCGCTTTCATATGTTACATGGGCCATGCACCGCCCTTTGTAATTTCTGCATAAGGCTGAGCACCGCCTTTCATGTTGCATGGGCTGCGCACCGCCCATTTAAATTTCTGCATAAGGCTGAGCACCGCCTTTCATATGTTACATGGGCCATGCACCGCCCTTTTGTAATTTTTGCATGGGCTGCGCACCGCCCTTTTGTAATTTCTGCATAAGGCTGAGCACCACCTTTCATATGTTGCATGGGCTGTGCACCGCCCTTTTGTAATTTTTGCATGGGCTGCGCACCGCCCTTTTGTAATTTCTGCATAAGGCTGAGCACCGCCTTTCATGTTTCATGGGCTGCGCACCGCCCATTTAAATTTCTGCATAAGGCTGAGCACCGCCTTTCATATGTTACATGGGCCATGCACCGCCCTTTGTAATTTCTGCATAAGGCTGAGCACCGCCTTTCATGTTGCATGGGCTGCGCACCGCCCATTTAAATTTCTGCATAAGGCTGAGCATCGCCTTTCATATGTTACATGGGCCATGCACCGCCCTTTGTAATTTCTGCATAAGGCTGAGCACCGCCTTTCATGTTGCATGGGCTGCGCACCGCCATTTTGTAATTTCTGCATAAGGCTGTGCACCGCTTTTCATATGTTTCCTGGGCTGCGCACCGCCCTTTTGTAATTTCTGCATAAGGCTGAGCACCGCCTTTTATATGTTTCACGGGCCGCGCACCGCCCTTTGAATATTTCTGCATAAGACATCGCACCGCATCTGCCTTGTTTTATTATTATTTTCTTAATGCCCCTGCGTATGCTCGCAGCCGCATTCCACTGCACCTGCATTGTTTTATTGTTTTCAAATGCCTCTGCGTATGCTCGCAGACGCATTGCACCGCACCTGCATTTGTTTGTTTTAAATGCCCTGCGTATGCTCGCAGATGCACTGCACATACATTGCATCATTACTTTGCGAATGCTCGCAAATGCACTGCACATACATTGCATCATTACTTTGCGAATGCTCGCAAATGCATTGTACATACATTGCATCATTACTTTGCGAATGCTCGCAAACGCACTGCACATGCATTGCATTATCACTTTCAGATACCCTTCAAACGCATTGCATCATGCCGGCTTAAAAAAAAAAAAAAAAAACGTCCATTAGTTATCACCTTTCGAACTACATTGACCTGATTCTCGTGGTTGACGAGATATGTAGGAAGCTCTACGCAGAGTTCGGTCACATCAGTGCGAGAATCATTCTTTCCCGAGCAAGTACACAATCTTGCACCTTCCCAGTATCTCGTAGCTCGATACTGGGGCAATTTTGGAAGAGACGACGTGGGTATGCGAACATTTTTTTTTTCGGCCCTGAACAATCCTTCCCTTTTTATCATTTTTCTTTTTACCGCAACCCTGCCGACGAACTGAGAGTATTGTCAAAGCTCTACCAACGTCTGACCTCTTTCTCCATACATATCCTTTTAGCAATTCTTTCTCGAGCCAAAATAGGCTAAATGTCAACGTCTTCGTCCGAAAACTCTTTCATCGTCTCCGGTCGAAGAGGGACAAGTTGTTGACACCTAATTTTGGCTCGAGGTGCTCAAAATTAACGTTTTGGGGGGCCCTGATTCGTTAAAGAGCACGAAATACATTTTTACATTTTTTGACAATTTATTGATGATTATCCTTATTTTAGTAATTTTATCAATTTATTTTCATTTTTAAGAATCATTATTTTTACACATGTACAGCGTAATACTACCATTTTTTGTGCAATTAATAATTGTTCCTTAATTTTATAGTAATACATTTTCATATCATAGAAATTAATGTTTATATTTTATATTTGCGTTATTATTTATACATGTATTAATTAACTATATTTTAGTACAGTCTGACAGTGCAGGGAAAATCGGAGTAATTAATTTTTAAACGCAGAGTAAAATCCGATCAAGTCAAGGTTTCATCACTTTTTTTAAAAAAAAGGGATTAAAATAAGCATTGAGGGGACAAAGGGGTGCATTCTTTCATTTTTTGGACAAAAGAGGGTGTTCATTGATATTATAAGAAAGGGTGGGGTTAAATTTTATTTTTTTCATCCTTTGTCTTCATTCTATACACAAACACACTCTTACACAGACAACACATCTCATTTTCCAGATTTTATTCCTTTCCCCTTTTCTGCAGGCCCCACATGTTTTCTACCTTTTGAATTTTCTTCCATTTCTTTCCCCCTAAAAACTCTCTCTCCTCATTATTCCACACACTAAATATTTTCAGATTTTTGCTTCTCCTCTCTCTTCCAACAAAACAAAAACCCTAAACATTTTCTCCCCCCTCTCACTCCCCTTTAGCCGCCACCACGCCGGAGCTACGCTCTCGGGCGAGGCACCAAACCGCCCCCACGAACCGCCACAGTCACGAAAACACCTGCACAACTTCATCTTCCTCCATCTACCACCACCATCGTCACTCCGCCCCTCACCGTTTAGCCACCGCCTACACCCATTTCACCACCCCAAACCCCAACTTAAAACACCACGAACCAAACATCCCCTTCCCCTCCGAGTTTCGGTGAAACCATAACACCAACGACACCACAACCCTCTACTCCCTCTCCTTACTTCTCAAAAAACAGCCGCCCCTACCGCCCTTCCACCATCTTCTCCGGTGAACTTCTCGCCACAAATAGCCCTTGCCATCTCACCCACTGCCACCTTTGTTCACTTCTCTCAATATCTATCTATATGGTTACCTATACGTATATATATAGATTTGTACATTGTTCTGTTCTGTTATTGTTTGATAAAGACTTTAACTTTGTTCTTTAAGGTTCACTTTTTTCATTGTTCAAGAATCTGAAGTTGTTTAGCTGCTTCTTTAGTACATATACCCTTTGTTGGGTTTTCAGTTCTTGAGGTATGTTTTGAATAGTTCTTGTAAAATGACAATTAAGCCCATGGTGGAGTTCGGTGTGAGTTGTTCTTGAAAAAAAGATCAAGTTTCTTAGAGTTTAATTAGGTTGCTTGAGCTGATCAGATTTATTTTTTAGTTGTATTGATGCTAGTGTTTATGTAATTAATTGTTACTTAAGTGTGCATTTAATGGTTCATTGTTTCAAGTAACGTCTTCTCTTCATTTAATCTTTCTCCATCTTGTTTTTGAATTTCTTCTAGTTTTCTGGATCTTTTTTTTAACGCATTGGTTTTTGTAAAATATGGAAAAAAAGAGAGCTGATGTTAGGAATTTCATTTGTTTGTTTGTTACTTTATTTGGAATTAAAAAAACAAACTCTCAGTTCCAATTTTGTCTTTTTGTAGAAAGACTGATAGATTTTGTTTAACCACTAATGTCAATTCCCACGTTCATTTATCTAGTTTTTCAAGGTTTTGGGTTCAATAATACATAAATATAGAACCGTCCCAGTTTGTTAGTTCAAAACGTAGACTGTGGGTCGGACATTTTTTTCGAAGTCAAGATGGCCGATGAAGAAATTTCCGTCGATTTCCAAGGCCTTCCATGTATAAAGACGGGTTTTTATTTTAAGTTTATTCATTATTTCTTTAGTTCATCCGATAGTTATTTATTATCTTACTAACATTTTTATTAAGTCTCATGCAGGCATCCGGAGTTATTTTTTTGAAGATGACACTCAAAAGAAGTTCAAATAGCTTCTTAAATTCTCTGTTTATATTTTTTTTTTACATTCTTAAATTATACAAGCATAAAGTATAGTGAAACTTTACTTTTTAGGGTGCCGGTTGGTGGTATTTATTTACGATCTGCTTAGGTGATTTAAATTTTATGTGTTTTAGACAAATTAATATTAGATAGTTATTATTTTCGTAGCTAATATTCTTATAGTTATCATGTTTCGCTAGAGTTTTAATTCAATAGCTTGGCACACTTAAGTAAATAAAATAGGGTGATTTGCCTCAATATTTAGGCTTTAGAACATACTCTCATAATTAATTGATTAGGCGTACATACTTAGCTAGTTAAATTAGTTAACTCACCTTGAGTGCAAAATAATTTCATGTCCATTCTTTATACCCTTTTCACATACTCAAGCTTCTAAGTTACACATAACTTTTTTTTAAAAAAATAATAATTATTATATCACATATGTATAAAATATGTATTGCATGATTATTTATGTGAATAGTCATATTAGTTATTCTTTAGTCCTAATTCTATTAATTTTTGTAATTAATAATCAAGCTTTTTTACACATCCCTCGTATAGTTAAATTGGTCCAGCCGGGAACCACATTTGTGGATTCTGAAGGATGCCTAACACCTTCCCTTCGGAATAATTTGAACCCTTACCTAGAATCTCACTTATTTTCGTAGACCATGTTAAGCTGCATATATTAATAATTTATAGGTACCCTAGTATACCTTAAATGCTAGGTGGCGACTCTGTACATAATTAATTATTTTAGAGCCCCATAAGTTGTGCTTTGTTTAGCCTTGGTTAAAATGGGGTGCAACAGTCATCATCTGAAAAGCCTGTTGAATCTTCTTCGAAAGAGGTACACACATGTGATGCAAGAATCACATTCACAGATGACGATCTTCTACTTGGTGAAACACTACATAATCGTCCATTGTACATGGTGGGTTATGCCCTCGAGAAGAGGATAAACAGAATATTGATAGATGATGGATCTGGAGTTAACATTCTTCCTATTCGTACAATGAAGGAACTTGGCATCACAACTGAAGAACTTTCTGAAAGCCGCTTGATGATACAAGGATTCAATCAAGGGGGGCAACGAGCCATAGGTGCTGTCAAAGTAGATATCACCATCGAAGATTTGCAATCAAGTGTATGGATGCATGTCATCGATGCAAAGACTTCGTACAATATGTTGCTTGGCAGGCCATGGATACACGAGAACAAAGTTATCCCATCCTCCTACTATCAGTGTTTGAAGTATCTCGAAGGCAGTGTCGAAAAGAAGATAGTTGCTGATGATAAGCCATTCACTGAAGCAGAGTCACACTTTGTCGATGCGAAGTTCTACTTGAAGAACTACACGGTGAGAGAAGTAAAAGTCGATGACATCGCAACGACCAAGAGTGATAAGATCGCAACTGAAAGAACTGATGAGACTATTGGAAAAGTTGAAGTTGGCGCTGAGGTGTCGCACTCCAGTCCCAACAAAGGGAACACCGTGTCTTTGAAGAAGAAAAAGACAACTCCCGTGCTCTGCTATGTTCCAAAGTTGAAGAAAAAGGAAGGTCAACCATCTGAAGCTCAAGAAAATATACTAGGGGGGCTAACTCTTCCCATCAGACGAATTGATGCGATAAATTCGTCCTCAAAGTTACTTGGAGACTTCATGGCTCAGAATCCGCCACAAAATATGGCACTCCCTACAAAACGTACAAATGAAGGCTTTGATCTGAATGCTTACAAGTTATTTGTCAAGGCTTGGTACAACCCCAACGAGCCGTCAAAGTTAGGGAAACTTCCATCAGGAGCTAGCATGATACAATCACGTGAAGGTTTGGGATACAAACAACCTTCGCCAGTTCGCATATCCATAAGAAGGGCAAGTATCAACTACATCACTGTGGAAGATGAGTCTGTTGCTTCCAACAAAAGGCCTTCAGTGTTTGAACGTCTTGGAAAGTCGGCCGCAAAAGCTTCTGTATTTGAGATATTAGGGCCGTTAAGACTGAAGAAGAAAAGGAAGAACAAGTTCCACAGAGATTGTCAAAGCGTGAAAACGCTTGCTTTGCCTAGAACCCAGAGGGATATACAAAGTTTGATTCCTTCTAGAATGAGACGACAAACAAAGCTTGTGGTTTCATGTGGGAAGGTGCTAAAAGAAAAGGCTCACACTGTAGTGTATACCAAGGAGCATGACGAAGATGAGGAGAGTGTAGGTTCTTCATATCATATTACTGCACAAAGTGATCAAGATACTTCGTTTCAGATAGAGGTTGCCGAGAAGTTGGAGGACATCTCCTCGTGTTACCACATATCTTTCAATGATGGCGATCCTCGAGAGGATGAAGATGCCAGAGATGCTCCACCAGAACTTGAAGAAGGGGTGAAGACCACAGTAGACTCTTTGAAAGAAGTTAATCTTGGTACTGATGAAGACCCAAGGCCCACCTGCCTAAGTGCTTTTCTAACAAGTGATGAAGAAGACACTTACATGGAAATACTCAAAGAATATAGGGATGTTTTTGCTTGGAGTTATAAAGAGATGCCTGGATTAGATCCCAAAGTAGCAGTCCATCATCTGGCGGTCAAGAATGGTGCTCGTCCTGTTAAGCAGGCCCAAAGGTATTTCAGACCAGATTTGGTTCCTTCAATCAAAAATGAAGTCAACAAACTCATTGAAGCTGGCTTTATTCGTGAAGTTAAATATCCTACATGGATTTCGAGTATCGTTCCCGTAAAAAAAAAGACTGGCCAAATTCGAGTTTGTGTTGACTTCAGGGATCTTAACAACGCATGCCCTAAAGATGATTTCCCACTTCCCATCCCAAAATTGATGATTGATGCTACCACTGGTTACGAGACGATGTCTTTCATGGATGGTTCATCCGGCTATAACCAAATTCGCATGGCACCAAAAGATGAAGAGCTTACTGCATTTCGTACACCCAAGGGTATTTACTGTTACAAAGTGATGCCTTTCGGTTTGAAAAATGCTGGTGCCACATATAAAAGGGCTATGCAGAATATCTTTGATGATTTGCTCCACAAAAATGTTGAATGTTATGTGGATGACTTGGTGGTAAAATCAAGAAAGAGGAGCGACCACTTGCAAGACCTGAGAATAGTGTTCGAGCGACTTCGGAGATATCAACTTCGAATGAATCCATTGAAATGTGCCTTTGGAGTTACTTCTGGAAAATTCCTTGGTTTCATTGTTTGACATCGAGGAATCGAAATTGATCAAGCCAAAGTTGATGCGATTTTGAAAATGCCCGAGCCTCGAAATATTCATGAGTTAAAAAGTATACAAGGGAAGCTAGCTTATATTAGGAGATTCATTTCGAATTTAGCTGGGAGGTGCCAACCATTCAGTTGTCTCATGAAGAAAGGCGCCCCTTTCAAGTGGGACGAAGCATGTACTAATGCCTTCGAGAATATCAAGTCATATTTAATGAAGCCTCCAGTTCTAGTAGCCCTTGTACCTGGAAAACCATTGATACTGTACATTGCAGCACAAGAAAGGTCAGTTGGAGCGTTGTTGGCCCAAGAGAATAGCGAAGGGAAAGAAAACTCTCTTTACTACTTGAGCAGAATGATGACACCCAATGAGCTGAATTACATGCCAATTGAAAAGTTGTGTTTGGCGCTAGTCTTCTCGATTCAAAAGTTGAAGCACTACTTTCAAGCTCATAGTGTTAACCTCATTTCCAGAGCAAATCCCATCAAGTTTGTGATGTCAAAACCAGTCCTCAGTGATCGACTAGCGAGGTGGTACCTCCAGTTTCAACAATTTGAAATTACATACATCCCTCAAAAGGCTGTAAAAGGATAGGCATTGGCAGACTTCCTAGCAGATCACCCGATACCTGATGACTGGGAGCTAACTGATGAACTTCCCGACGAAGATGCAATGGTCGTTGAAATTCAATCTCCGTGGAAAATGTACTTTGATGGTGCTGCACAACGTGATGGAGCTGGTGCTGGTGTGGTGTTTGTTACTCCGCAGGGAGAAGTTCTACCATACTCCTTTACTTTGACACAACGTTGCTCCAACAATGTCGCTGAATATCAAGCACTAATACTTGGACTTGAAATGGCCGTCGACATGAAGCAGTTGCAGTTGCAAGTCTTTGGTGACTCTCAGTTGGTGATCAATCAACTCTTGGGAAGCTAAGAAGTCAAGAAGCCCGAATTACTCCCCTATCATGGTTATGCTCAGAAGTTGATAGGATGGCTTGGTGATGTGACTCTTCAGCACGTTCCAAGGAAGGAAAATAAGAAAGCTGATGCTTTAGCTGCTCTAGCTTCAACACTAACTCTGCCAGATCAAACTCAAGTGACTATCTGCCAAAAATGGGTAGTACCTCCACCAAATGAGGATGAAGGCGCGGAAAGTGAGCTTGAGCATCTCATAGCTGTTTCTGAAGCTGCAAAGGAAGACTGGCGACAACCCATCATTGATTACCTAAGTTATGGGATACTGCCAGAAGACTCAAAAAGAAGAACTGAGATTCGTCGTCATGCACCTCGATTCCTTTACTACAAAGATACCTTATATAGAAGATCTTTTGAGGGGATACTCTTGCGATGTTTGGGAGAGGATGAAGCGGTCCAAGCTTTGAAAGAAGCATATTCAGGAGTATGTGGATCACATCAATCTGGACCAAAACTCCACTTCCACATAAAAAGGATGGGATATTATTGGCCAACGATGGTGAAGGATTGCTTGGACTATGTTCGAAGATGCAAGGCTTGTCAGTTTCATGCGAATTTTATACATCAGCCGCCCGAAGCATTACACCCGACCGTCGCATCTTGGCCATTTGACGCTTGGGGGTTGGATGTCGTTGGTCCGTTGCCGAAATCTTCTGGTGGACACTTGTACATCTTGGCTGCAACTGATTGCTTCTCAAAATGGGCCGAAGTTGTCGCTCTTAAAGAAGTGAAGAAGGAGAATGTTGCGAACTTCATCCGAGTAAACATCATCTACCGCTTCGGCATTCCTCGTTACATAATAACGGACAATGGCAAGCCATTTGATAACAAATTGATGAACAAGATTTGTGATCTCTTCGGCTTCAAGCAGCGTAAATCTTCTATGTATCATGCTGCCGCCAACGGTTTAGCTGAAGCGTTCAATAAGACTTTGTGTAACTTGTTGAAGAAGGTTGTCTCCAAGTCCAAACGAGATTGGCATGAACGAATGGAAGAAGCTTTGTGGGCATATAGGACGACTTACCGCACACCAACGCAAGCAACCCCATATTCGCTTGCTTATGGAGTTGAAGCAGTCCTACCACTTGAGCGTCAAATACCTTCTTTATGACTTGCTATTCAAGAAGGGCTCACCGAAGAGGAAAATGCTCGGTTGCGTCTTGCAGAGTTAGAAGCACTTGATGAGAAAAGACTGGAGGCTCAACAAAATCTTGAATGTTATCAAGCCCGTCTATCTCGTGCCTTCAACAAAAAGGTTCGCTTGAGGTCCTTCCAAGTGGGAGATCAAGTCCTTGCAGTAAGAAGACCCATTATCGTTTTCCATAAGTCTGGGGGCAAATTCACCTCAAAATGGGATGGACCATATGTCGTACAAGAAGTATATTCAAGTGGCGCTTACAAGCTTGTTGATGCGGATGGCTTGAGGATCGGTCCTATCAATGCAAAGTTCTTGAAAAAGTACTATCCTTGAAGCGAGATGATGCTCCTTAAGGCACGAGCATAAACTGCATGTAACTCCTGGCCCGCAAGAGTATAAACTGTGCACGGCCCAAGAAAATGTCCGCTAGGTTGAAAATCTCGCAAGAGGCGGCCTAGGCAAAAGTTAGGACACAAAAAAAAAATGTCCGCTAGGTTGAAAACCCCGCAAAGGGCAGCCTAGGCAAAAGTTAGGACACAAAAAAAAACAAAGAAAAAAAAATTCATTTTTCTGAACTACGGTATGACTTGATCCTCTTCACCGAGGTACGTAGGCGCTTAGAGTTTTATTCTAAGTTCAGTCGCATGAGTAAAAAACAAAAATGCATCCCCCTATGCGTTGTTCAAAATGAAGTTCGCCTGACCAGGCGCATGGAGATCGTACAGACAAGTATCCTTTTGCTTCAATTTGGACTTTCACTAAATATCAGTAGTCCATCGAAGGTAAATCTCCATGACAAATGG
Source organism: Lycium barbarum (assembly GCF_019175385.1). Taxonomy (NCBI): domain Eukaryota; kingdom Viridiplantae; phylum Streptophyta; class Magnoliopsida; order Solanales; family Solanaceae; genus Lycium; species Lycium barbarum. The sequence continues at coordinate 135,880,458 of NC_083339.1, forward strand.
GTTTCTCCAATGGAATGACTGTAATCTCATAGCAAGTGGTTAAATCAAGGAGTTAAAGTTTGCAAAATCATTGGTCTCCAAATTGAAGGCCTCAAATCCGGCAACTCTTTGAGTTGAAGTCCAAAGCCATCGCAACTGCAAGGCGAAGCCTTCAAATATGTTAGTCTTCAAGCTAAAGTTTTAAATTAATCATATCTGCAAGTTGAAGTCTTAGAATCCAGCAAGCCTTCAAATTCAATCCTTCAAATCCGTCAAGTCTTCAAGTTGGAATGAAAAAATCTAAGGTGGATTTCCCGAATTTATCTGGGATGATCCATAGGGTTTCCAACTTTAATTTTTTGGATACATAATAGATTAATAAGTCTAGTTTCCTGAGAATTTAGAGGCTCATGATTTTGATGTTCCTACATCGAGATATGAATTTTCTTGACGAAACTGTGCAAATCTGGAACTATTGACGTTTTAGCATGTATTGTCAACTTCTTGAATTTATCTGGAAATATTCAGAATGTTGTTGGCTTTGATTTTTGGGTACATGCTAGATCTATGAGTCTAGTTTCTTGAGAATTTTTCGGCTCGTGAGTTTAGCTCCCCTATGTCGAGATATGAATTTCTTTTGCGAGACTGCTCGAATCTGAAGAATATTGGCGTTTCAGCATGTAGAGCCAAATTCTTGGATTTATATGGGATGATCTATATGTTTTTTGACATTTATTTTTGGATACATGATATATTTATGAGTCTAGTTTCTTTGGAATTTTGCGGCTCGTGAACATTTTATCATCTCAAAATGTCTGGTAATATTTGAATATAATGAAGACCATAAAACTCATCAAATGGTGATTTAATTTGTCAAACTAAAATTCAACAGTCACCTTTTCTCATATTTAATAAGAACCATTAAGGCTAATAAAGCCAATCGCTTCAAGACAAAAGAGTCAGCATGATCTGAAATATATTCTTCTCTTCTTTGAATTCAAATACATAACTTTTACAATTTTTTAAAAACCATTCAATGGTCTGTTCAAAGTTTAACGTTACAAATATATTAAATTTTGGTATCAATTGTTTGTTGAAAAAAAAAAAAAGAGTTGCTAAATGGCCACACTAATTTGACCCAAATTTGGCTACACTTATGTAAAAATCACCATAACCTTTATTGTACAATTTTAAATTAAGATAAACTTTGAGAAAAAAAGATAGAAATAACATTAAGTAAGCATAAATTATTAAATTTGTCATAAATAATCATATAAATTTACCTCATTTGGGTCATTGTGGCCAAAATAGTGTGGCCAAAAGACCTTTTTCAAAAAAAAAAAAAATCTTTCAACATAACTCTAGTCAGACACCATAACCCTCACATTTTCAAAAATTTTACTGTGGAGAGATATATTTTCGTAACTCATAAGAAGTATTACCAATTTTTTCAAAAGACATTGCATCTTAAAAAATATTAGGCACTGACAAAATCATTACTCATCACCACAAAAATGTTATTTTTGTCTTATTAAACTCAAATAAAATCTTTACCCAACTTTTCCTGATAATCACATAAAAATAAAATGGGTTCAAATATTAGGACCATGTACCACCTCAGTTCGCGCTAATATTTTTTCAGGTTTTGAGAAGAGCTTTTCCATTCCTAGAACTTGAGTGGTTCTAGAATCATCCACATAAATAAAGCATTCTTCTTCTTCAACTTGGATGTAGTACAAGAAAATAATTTGTTAGCACAAAGATGCTCAGTAGCACCAAAATTAAATCGCCTAACACCCGATGTCTCACATTAGCCACAAGATTCGTTTGAGAAATGACCACAATAATTATATCATCCGCTTAGTCCGCTTTATTTTTATTTAGCGGGATTATCATTTTCTCCGAATCTTCTTCTACATTAAGGAATATATTGGCTTAATTTGCTTAGCGGGATTATCATTTCAAATTATGATTTCAAATCGCATGTCCAAACGCCTACTAAGAAAAACCTCTCAATAATTCAACAGTATGGAAATCAAATGACATTTTATATCCATTTCAAAAATGGAAGCCCAAAATTTGTCGTATTTACTTTCGGTTATAGTGTGAAAAGCTCATAATGTTGGGAATAAAATAGACCCGCAAAAATAATATTCACGGTATTAGTGATAAACGTGGAACACTAACTTATGGTTAAATCAGCAAGAATAAAATGCAGCAATAATGACACCAAGATTTTACGTGGAAACCCTTCTGAATAAGGGAAAAATCACGGCCAAGAGGAGCAGCTGATATCACTATAGTAAGGAATTTTACACTGTGTAGTCACGAGTATAAATACTCCAAAGACCACTACACACTCAAAAAGAAAAACACTCTTTTGATTTTTCCCACCTCACTACAATATCACTCACACTCTATTTTTCTTCACATACTATTTTCTTACACAGTCTATGGTATACCTCACTTTGCTCTCACTCAGATGTATTGTCTGAGATTTTTGATGTATAGCAAATGATTTTGGTGTGTTACAAATGAACCATAAGCTACCTATTTATAGGAATGAATTTCCTATGATGAGGTAAGCCTTACCTCACGACTATGATGAGGTAAGCGCTTACATCACGAAAATGTGAACAAAAGAATTGACTTGTTGACCAATTCCACAATTGCTATCAATGTGATTTTGTCAAGGAAAAAAAATCTTCCTTCCTTAAAATATGGGATAGGGACTGGACTCCACACATAAACTTTTATAAATTTATAAATTTCAGCTAACTCCACTTTCCCCTTGTGTTTCTGATGGAACTGGGGTCGCGTTGTCCATTTCATTATGGAGACACATTTCCAAATAGGCTATAGGCTATAGAGCCTGGCGTTTCTAGTAAACTCAATCGTATTACGGAATATATGCTACATATACACACATTTTTCTCTGAGTTTGAACCTTACTTTAGATTTGTGACTTCCTTTTTCAAGTAATCCAAACGTAAGGAGAAAATTTATTGAAAATGTAATATTCAATTATTGATATTGCAAAAATGAGTAGTTGCCTGCCAGTCCCTTTCTCGTAAAGGTTAACTTATTTAATTCTGGAAAAATATTTGTTAGAACAGAATCTAACACGATTTAGGCTAATTTGTGAATCCGCTCATAATTATAATATTATAATAATATCTTCGTTAATTTCCACTTATTTCTCCATCAATTTTACTGCCAACCTCCGGTATGTTTATTCCTAACTAAGGGACCAGATACAGTACCACTTGTCCCTTCATATATACCAAAAGCAATTGGTATATCTTGCGACTAAAATGTGCTACATATGTTAGTAAATAACTAAACAACAACAAAAATTGTATTGACTATTGATGATGCATCAGGCTGGATTTGAATTGTGAGTGGTCACTGAAAAACATACACAGTCAAGATTCTTGACGAAAGGAATTACATAAGATGCTTACTGGTAGAAACTATACAATCTTGACTTGTTCCATTCATTCACCAAGAGAGAATATATATAGGATACAATCTTGAACCCTAGTAAAACAAGAAAACTAAGATTCTAGTGAAACAAGGAAACTAACTAATATATGGTAATTAGTGAAACACGGAAACTAACTAATATATGGTAATTAGTGAAACACGGAAACTAACTAATATATGGTAATTATCTCCCTACCAATATGCTACCAAATAATATAAAGATATTATACCGCAATACCCCCCCCCCCCCCCCCCACCCTCAAGTTGGAGCATGGGAATCAAAAATGCCCAACTTCGAAAGCAAGAAGTCACACTGAGTTTTGCCGAGAGTTTTGGTAAAAATGTCTGCCAATTGTGAAGATGTTGAAACGTGTGACGGAGAAATCAAACCTTCATTAATTGCATCACGAACAAAGTGACAATCTACCTCAATGTGCTTTGTTCGTTCATGGAAAACCGGATTTTTTGCGATGTGCAAAGCGAACTGACTATCACAAAACAATTTGATCGTCTTGGGATGTTGTATACCTAAACTCAACAATAGACCTCTCAGCCACTTCAACTCACAAGTGACCGCAGCCATGGACCTATATTCAGCCTCTGCAGAAGATCTAGAAACTGTGTGCTGCTTCTTTGTCTTCCAAGAGATGGGAGATTGACCTAGAAATACTAGCCAACCTGTAAACGAACGACGAGTAAGCGGACAAGCCGCCCAATCAGAATCACACCATCCCTGCAAAGTCAACTCACTGTCGGCACGTAACAAAATACCCTGTCCTGGTGTGCCTTTCAAATAACGGACCACTCGTAAGGCCGCTTCCCAATGTTCAATCCGGGGTTCTTGCATGAATTGAGACAAAATATGAACAGAATATGCCAAGTCCGGTCGAGTGACCCCCAAATAAATCAAACGCCCGACTAATCTTCGGTAGACCTCCGGATCCGACAACAAATCTCCATTTGCAAGGCCAAGTTTATGATTTTGCTCAATAGGGAACCCACTTGGCTTTGCACCTAACAATCTTGCTTCAGAGATAATATTAAGAGTATACTTGCGTTGACACAAAAACAACCCTGATGAACTACGAGCTACTTCAATACCCAAAAAATATTTGAGAGACCCAAGGTCTTTCATTTTGAAACAATCACTCAAATAGGCTTTGAAAGTTGCAAGTGCAGCGGAATCATTCCCAGAAATAATAAGATCATCAACATAAACCAAGATATTAATCTGAATATTCCCTCTAGTAAATGTAAAAAGAGAATAATTAGAATAAGATTGAAGGAAACCGTACCCTTTCAAAGCAGTCACCAATTTTGCAAACCAACATCTAGGGGCCTGTTTTAACCCATACAGCAATTTGCGCAAACGACACACCAACGTAGGATCTGGACTTTCAAACTCGGGAGGGAGCTTCATATACACCTCCTCATCAAGGTCACCATGTAAAAAGGCATTATGAACATCCATTTGGTGAAGTTCCCAAATTTTGGATGCTGCAATGGCTAGGAAGGCTCGAACAGTAGTCATCTTAGCGACCGGAGCAAAAGTTTCATTGTAGTCAATCCCCGCTTGTTGATGATTTCCCAACACAACCAAGCGCGATTTGAGCCGTTCCACATCTCCATTTGACAAAAACTTGGTCTTGTACACCCACTGATTACCAAGTGCTTTCTTACCCGGAGGAAGATGTTCCAAAGTCCATGTACCATTGTCTTCCAATGCACGTATCTCTTCTTTCATTGAATGTCTCCAACCTTCGTGTTTCATGGCTTCTTTGAAGGTCTTAGGATCCTTACCCGAAATAATAGTTGCAAGAAACTTACGATAATTTACAGAAAAATTGTCACAATTAATATAGTGTGCCAAAGGATAGGGAGTACCTGAGGAGTGATTGTTAACAGAAGTTGTAGGGGACGGATTATTAGCAAAAACTGAGTGTGTCACATAATCACGAAGCACAACAGAGGGAAATTTCTCCCGAAAACCACGCCCCAAGCCACCTTCCACATTCGTGACTGGGGTATGGTGTTGCTGCCCCCCCTCGCTGCCAGCGGGCGCTAGGTTCCCAGCGGGCTGGACAGTGGCCGCTGGCTGCAGCTCGGCCTGGCTGCCAGCAGGCGCTGGTTGGGCAGTGGTTTGCGGCTGCTGCTCGGCAGCCTCCGAACTATCAACTTCACCCCCTAATTCATCCCCGTACACCATCAAATCACGATCAATTTCAGCACCCTCATAAAAAAAAACTAGACGAAATATTAACATCTTCCGGACAAGCAAAAGGAAACACATCCTCCACAAACTTTACATCACGAGAGACAAAAAATTCCTTCGTATCAAGATCAAACAACCGCCACCCCTTCTTACGAAATGGATATCCCACAAACAAACACTTTCTGCTCCGACTAGCAAATTTGTCACCCTGAGTTTTTTTATTATGAGCAAAGCACAAACACCCAAAAGTACGAATAGCATCAAAAGAAGGAGGTTTATTGAATAAAATTTCAAAAGGTGTTTTATTTTCCAATTTGGGTGTGGGGGTACGATTTATGAGATGAGATGCAGCAAGAACACATTCACCCCAGAAAAAAATAGGCAAATTGGCCTGAAATCTGAGAGCCCTCGCAACATTCAACACATGTTTATGCTTCCTCTCTACCCTCCCATTCTGTTGCGGAGTACCCACACAAGAGGTTTGAAACAAAATACCAGTGGTGGAAAAATAATCGATCAAACAATTAAATTCTGTACCATTATCACTTTGTACAACTTTAATTGTTTGATTGAATTGTCGATCAACCATAGCAACAAAAGCCACAAACATCGGAAACACTTCTGTTTTATCAACCAACAAGTAAATCCAAACAGCTCGGGAAAAATCATCAACAATTGTTAAAAAATAACGAGCTCCACACGACGAAACATGGCGATATGGGCCCCACAAATCACAATGTATTTTCTCAAATATTCTAGATGCATTATTATCACTTAAAGGAAATTTGTCTCTATGATGCTTAGCACGTAAACACACTTCACAATCCTTTGCTAAACTACTCTTATCACTACTGACATGAGGAAGCAACTTAACTACTCTCTCGGAAGGATGCCTGATAATGTCCAAATTCACTCCTCAAAGAGAAAGTGTACACGGTCGTATGCAATATAATTTACACTCAAGTAACGATCCAATGTATTTTATGATTTTACAACTAAGAGCGGGTTTATGTTAATAGATAATGATTTCTAAAATCTCATTGAAAGTCTTCCAACCAAATCAATGAATTTCACTCTAAGCTTTCTCAAGCCTTAGAGTGTGATATTGGGCACAATCAATTTAACCTCAAGTAACTATCCTCTTCCGAGCTCAAGTTATTAGATGGGTTTAATGACCCAAATTCTTGCTAATTAATATTTCCCAACCTAGATTTTCTCTTCCGAGCTCAATCAAAGTAAATGGGTGAGTTCTAGGGTTAGCTAATCCCTTTGGAAACATTTAAGAACGAGATTAATTAAAGAAACAATAACCCATTTCATTAGGAATAAAAATCATTCAATACATAAGCAAAACAAGAGTTTCAAACCAAACTAAACATATGAATATTTGCATAAACAAGATTCAAGCATTGGAATGAAATACCACACACATAAATATTCAATACATAGCAAGAGTAGAAGAAATGGGTAAAGAATTTCTCATTGGATGCCTCCAAATCTTCTCTTCCAAGGTGTTGGTGATGAACCCTAGCCTCCAAGAACTTGTGTGTTGTGCCAAAGATGACAACATTTTCTCTCTTATGTTCCTTTTATAGTCCCACAATTTTCCTAATCAAAATTAGAACAAAATAGCCACTGATTTTCGGAATTGCAAATCTGTCCCGTTTTTGCAAAACTGTCCAGTTTTGACAGTTTTGCAAAACTGTCCCATTTGGCCTCTTTTTGACTTAATTTTCACTTGATTTCTTCCGATCACTTCTAAATCACATAAAACCTGTAAAATAGATGTAAACGATATTAAATGCACTATTTTCTCAATCAAACATTGCAAAAGTCTAAGCTTAAAGAAGAAATAAGGTGGTAAAATACCAACTTATCAAACCCCCAAACTTAAACTATTGCTTGTCCTCAAGCAAATCAAATCATACAATTTCCTTCAAAGGACTCCATTCAAAAGTGCACCAACATCACACCAAGTCAAAAAGTCTACTTTAAGCACAAACACATGACTTTGATTTGTACCACCAATTAATCCAAAACATATGAATCACCAGCTTCTTCTCAAAAACTTCATTTTCATTTCAAGTGCTCAAACACCAAGTTAATCATAGTAATCAAGTCATGACACTAAAGCTTCAAAATTTGCCTCATTATCACAAAACAACTATCTCTTGTTCATTCCACTCAATTGGAAAATGGAATAAATTCACAACTCAAATTCTCATGTGCCCTCACAATCAAAAGAGAATCCCAATCTCGGAAAATGCAATTTAAAACACAAATGGGATATCAAATGGAAATAATTAACTCTCTCTCTCACACAAAGATGTTCAAATGCACACAAGTAGTACCATAGGCTTGCCTTTCATGCATTTCTCCACTAATGTAGACACACTTGGTTCAAAATCAATTAGGACTTAAGGGTTGTAATGTAGGCTTTTGGTTAAGGTAGGACGCAATTTGGGTAAGAGTAACTCAAAACCTCCCTAAGCGCTACAAATTTCAACAATCAAAGCACACATCCTTTAAAACTTTTCCACCCTTTTCTTCATCTTTTCATTTCACCAACTAGTCTTCCCTTTATTCGAAACTTTTATTCTTCCTTTCCCTTTTTATTTTTTTTATTTTGGGTTAACCCTTTCACCTTTTAACCGACTTCCTCATCACAACTTTTCCAACCATCACCCCTAAACTTAGGCTTTTAGCCTATGTTTACACTTTCAAAGCACTTAGGGAGATAGGATGCCAAAAGATAAATCAATAAAGAACAAAAGGTTAAAGCTTGTAACATGGTTGCCAAAGCAAAGGTTAAAGGCTCAAAAGGGGTTGACTAGGGAAAATACAAGGGTAGAAAATTTAAGGCACAAAGCGGTCCAAGGAAGGCCTAACATCATTTTTCAAACCAAGTGTAGGCTAGGATTTCGCCTTGAAACTCATTCCGGGCAAGTTCTAGACCACAAATAATGCAAAAGAACTCACAAATAAACATCACACACATGGCACGTGAAAACTCAAGTATAATATATATCCAAGAACCAATCGAAACAAATGAACTCAAAAAGTCACTCATAGCCTAAAGAGACTAATTCGTGAAAGTAAGAGCCAAAATTGAGTCTAAAGGTCACAACAAGAATCCTTAGTTCAATCGTTTTTTTTTTTTTTTTAAATCAAGAATTCATATGTCAAGGTTTAAATAAGTTGGTACCAAATAAGACAAAATTTGGTCAAGGAGCAAAAATCACATCCCACACCACTTTTACTCCTAACAAAAACTAAAGAAGCTAGTGAAAAAAAAAACAATCATACTAATATAAATATGTAATAAAAAAAACTAAAATAAATTCAATCTACCAAATTGTCATCCATCATATGACATATCACACCCCATCACAAAAATATCTATCAAAATGGTCTCACCCCCCAACTGAAGATGTTGCATTGTCCTCAATGTAACTAAACAATGAAAGCCAGAGTTAGAAGGGACTCCCTGAAAAAAAAATGACGTTGTGAAGCAGAAATGTAAGGGTGAGGAGTCTGTGTACTTGGCAGCGGCTAGCTCTAGCATATACTCATTATTCAACTCTTCCATGAATTGTTTCAGATGAACTAGGGACATTTAATATAAGAAAATTGAAAATACCAATTGATTCTCATCCCTGCAAAAAGGAGTACCAATCTTAACAAGTTCAACATTACAATCAATGGTACCAAATTAGCAATGACAGTTGAAGATATCCATGTAGCATTCCATTTTTTTTTTCAACTCAAGCAATTTATAAACCAACAGCCCAAAAGAACAACTCTAGCCATTTTTGCTTGAGCATTACCATGAAAGTACATAAAATATCCAACCATGAAAATATGCATTCGGAAAAAGAAAGTTACAGTCGAACTCACATCCTCTTCCATTTACACATTATGCACATATTTGAACAGACTCAGCAAAACTCCCTCTCGTACCCGAACCACACATCAAAATTGACTCCTACACATCTCTTAAAGTCGCTTGGTTACTCAGACTTCACCAGCGAAGTAATTTCTCTCTCAGACAATTCATTGAACAAGTTGTGGGCATCACTTTAACCAAGTTCTTTGCAAGCATAGAATGATTGAATTACCCTCCCAAAAATTTGGGAATTATAGTTCTATCCTATCTTCATCTCAATCAAACAACAACAACACCAGAACTTCGCACAATTTGTGCCCAAACTCAGCACCAAAACAGCCGCAGAGAAAGAAAAGAAAATAGTTTTTATTAAAAGAAAAAAAAACAGAGAAGCAGCGAGGAAGAGGGAGAGAAGAAGAGAGAGGAGAGCATTTACCCGGCGTTGGGGGTCGAAGACGGCAGTGGTGGAGTGGAGGTGCTTTTGATACTAGGTGTGTGTGTTGTGGTGTTTTAGAGGAGAAATAGAAGAGCACAAGTTTTGTGGGGTTTGTTTTAAAAGAAAAGAGCTGCTGCATGTTCACTTACTGGACTTAAAAATAAGAACAAACCACTTGAAGAGTTTTGTGCATTTTACTTTTGCACTTAGTAGCCACTCTAACAACTTGAGTCCAAAACTGGACAAACCCACTGGCAGTGCCCCCCCCCCCCCCCCCCTTTTTTTTTTTTATGCAACTTACTACTCCTTTATCCTTGCAAATGAAATCCAAAAATTATGAAACTTGGTAGATTAATCAAAAATACTAAAATAAACTTATCTAAAAATTAAAATGCAAGATTAAATTAAAAAATACGAAAACAGTTTTGCAGAAACTGTTCAATTTTGCAAAAACTGGACAGTTTTGCAGAAACTGTGCAATTTTGCCAAAAACTGTGCAAAACAGTCCAGTTAACAGTGCTGCAATTTTCAGCAGCTACTGGTTTGGGGCTGTCCGGAGATCCGACCTGCTCAAAACAACTCTAAAAATTCTGAAACTTTGCAGATTAGTCAAAAACCATAAACTAAACTATTCTAAAAAATAAAATATCAAAAACGATTTAAAAATTTTAAAACGATGGGTTGCCTCCCACCAAGCGCTTAAGTTATCGTCGCGGCACGACGGTTACCTTTACCACTTTTCCTTCCATTTGGAAAATATGAATTTGCGCCCCAACTTTGAATCAAGATTCCGGTGATGCTCGTGAGGCGGTGGTAGGAAAGGAAAGAGGCCAACTCTCGGGTGTCACATTTTGTACTTCTTGGCCCGTAAGTGAGGCGTGCCATTTTGTCTTCTTGGCATAGCAAACTTCAAAATGAAAACGCTTTCTTCTTCATATCCAAAATTCTCCATAGGCTCGGTTAGTTCGACTTCCATATCATCAACTAAGCACAATGTTGAAAAATGGTTGGAATGTGGTCCAATGCGCTTCAATTTCAAATTCGCTTCATTTTTTACATCCTCACCCAAAAATGAACTAGAGTCTTCAAAAACCATTTCGTGAACTTTTTTATGCAACTCTAGTATCATTTCTTCAATCTCAGTATCTAGCATTATTTTTGGATTGGTCGGTTGGCAATTCACCATTAGCTCATGAAAATCAATCTTGACCTCTTGTCCATTGGAAACCAACTCAAAATTATAATCCATAGCCCTTTGATATTTAGCATTACATGCTTCAATCTTTGCATTCAATTCGGCCTCCAATTTTCGGATAGCAATTTCAAGTAGCTTCATTTCTTGACTTTGCTCAACATGCATTTTTAGAAATTCTTCCATCATCCGTGAAATGCCTTCACGGTGATCTCCATAGGCTTCAAGTTGTTGAGCTTGATTCATTAGCCAATCTTGGCTCAAAATTTCCATTTTGTCAAGTTTTTCTTCATTGTGAGAGTCGTCCAACTCTTGTAAAAATCCATCCATGGTGAGATACACCTTTTGGATAGTTTCATCATCTCCATGTTGAACATCTTCCCACTATTTGGTCAAGACTTGCCCATATTTTTCATTCCTACCCATTATGCTTTTCAAAATTTCCTCAACTTCTTCTTTTTGAGAATTGGAGATTTCTTCTTCAAGATTTTGCTCTTCTTCTTCAAGTTGAACCATTTCTTCAATTTCACAACTTTCGTTGTGGTCACAAGAATTTTCGGGCTCATCTTTTAAATTTGAAATCTCTTCTTCAACCATTTCATTTTGAGGAGTCGACACTTCCATGACAATTGAGGAATTGGCATCCTCAAATGAATCATTCATTTTTTTCATAACTTCTCCATTTTCTAAAATGGATTGTTGGTCGAGTTTTCGCTCTTCCTCCATCTTAGCTTCCCGATCTAAGTATGTTTGGAGCATTGCCATGATGCCTTCAAATCCGGCACTTTGTCCTTCACTTGCCATGTCATTGTCCCTATCAAATTCAAAAGCACAACTAGCATTTTCGTTAGAACAACTTGGGGGAGGGGGAGCAAAATAATTAGGACAATCACCCCAATGTCCACCTTGACCACCACATATATCGCAAATATTCCCATCATAGAATTGAGACGGTGCACACATCTCTCTCCCGGGAGCATTTTCACAATCTTGCCAAAAGTGGGGTCCTCCACAATATGGGCATGGGTCATCAAAATATGGATTGCAACCATAAAACCCATTTTCATTCCAAGATGCCATAGTAACACAAGTACAAAAATAATAAACAAAAACAAAAAAAAAAAAACACTAACACAACGAAACACAAAAAAAAATAATCACAAACACATATTCACAAGTTTGGATCAAAGCAAGCAAACTTAAATCCTAAACTAACCCAAATACGCCAAATTGTTCCCCGGCAACGGCGCCACAATTGATAACGTCCAAATCCACTCCTCAAAGAGAAAGTATACACGGTCGTATGCAATATAATTTACCCAACTATGAGTCGGGGTCGATCCCACAGGGAACAATATGCTAGGCAATTAAGAAAGTAAAGAACTTTCACCAACTAAGCTAAAGCCAAACGATAGCTAATATTTTGGTTTTGTTTAAGAAAATTATAACTAATGCGGAAATGTAAACTAACCTAGAAAGCAAATAAAATGATCAATGGTCACAAGCATGGATAATAGGAGATTACACTCAAGTAACGATCCAATGTATTTCATGATTTTACAACTAAAAGCGGGTTTATGTTAATAGATAATGATTTCTAAAATCTCATTGAAAGTCTTCCAACCAAATCAATGAATTTCACTCTAAGCTTTCTCAAGCCTTAGAGTGTGATATTGGGCACAATCAATTTAACCTCAAGTAACTATCCTCTTCCGAGCTCAAGTTATTAGATGGGTTTAATGACCCAAATTCTTGTTAATTAATCTTTCCCAACCTAGATTTCCTCTTCCGAGCTCAATCAAAGTAAATTGGTGAGTCCTAGGGTTAGCTAATCCCTTTGGAAACATTCAAGAACGAGATTAATTAAAGAAACAATAACCCACTTCATTAGGAATAAAAATCATTCAATACATAAGCAAAACAAGAGTTTCAAACCAAACTAAACATATGAATATTTGCATAAACAAGATTCAAGCATTGGAATGAAATACCACACACATAAATATTCAATACATAGCAAGAGTAGAAGAAATGAGTAAAGAATTTCTCATTGGATGCCTCCAGATCTTCTCTTCCAAGGTGTTGGTGATGAACCCTAGCCTCCAAGAACTTGTGTGTTGTGCCAAAGATGACAACATTTTCTCTCTTATGTTCCTTTTATAGTCCCACAATTTTCCTAATCAAAATTAGAACAAAATAGCCACTGATTTTCGGAATTGCAAATCTGTCCCGTTTTTGCAAAACTGTCCAGTTTTGACAGTTTTGCAAAACTGTCCCATTTGGCCTCTTTTTTACTTAATTTTCACTTGATTTCTTCCGATCACTTCTAAATCACATAAAACATGTAAAATAGATGTAAACGATATTAAATGCACTATTTTCTCAATCAAACATTGCAAAATTCTAAACTTAAAGAAGAAATAAGGTGGTAAAATACCAACTTATCAATGCCCCAATCGTCGATGCCACAATTCCAATGCGGACGTCCGTCCCTCCTAACTCCCGTTCCAATCAGCTCATTCAGTGGGTCATGAATAGCACACATATAAGAATTAAAAGAGACAATAGTATGTAAATTATCAGTAAGTTGGGGGACGGAGAGTAAGTTGCAACGTAAATAAGGCACATAAAAGACATGGTGTAAGATGATTTTATCTGACAGTCGAACAGAACCTTCCAAAGAAGCAATCACCTTTTCACCATTAGGCAAACCAATAGGACTATCAACAGTATGGACATCACACAACCAAGATTTCTCACCGGTAACATGATGAGTAGCACCAGTGTTAATAATCCAAGAAAAAACATCAAACTTACCATTCAAGCGATTTTCGGGAATTGTAGCATTACCAAAAAATCTCATAATAGCCTTCCATTGATCGGAAGTAAAGTGCTGACCGACGGCAGCGTTATTTGATGCGCCCTTGAAACGAGTAGGCGTGATATAGTCCCCGGGTCGGTCTTGAGGACCGAGAAAATAGGGAGAATTAGACTCAATTTTGGGTGGTGGAGGAGGAGGTACGGCGTCACCGGCCATGGAAATTTACGATGAAGAGAAGAAAAAAAACGTGTGGCCTGATACCATGTAGAAACTATACAATCTTGACTTGTTCCATTCATTCACCAAGAGAGAATATATATATAGGATACAATCTTGAACCCTAGTGAAACAAGGAAACTAAGACCCTAGTGAAACAAGGAAACTAAGATCCTAGTGAAACAAGGAAACTAACTTTTTTTTTTTTCCAAAGCTTTTGTATTTATTCATGTAAAACACAAAAGTACATGGGGGGACTATACCAAGACCCCATGAATACATCACAGGCCACACATAGCCAAGGCAAAAAGGAGGAAGTTTACATCTGCAGCCTATCCTCACTAAGCTTTTAGCAACTTACATTTAGCTAAAAAGGAAATTACTCTACAATATTCTTGATGTGCATGCTGTGTGAATCTTAATTCTTCAGCATAGCAACAACAATTTTAGAGTTCATCTCTATAACACAATGCTGATAGCCCTTCCGCGTGCACAGTTTGATAGCAAGCAATGCAGCCTTGGCTTCCGCAATATTATGATCCCTGCACAGGACTGGGGATGCAAAAGCAAACACAGTCTGCCGTGACCAGCCAGTAGATTTCCTTCTCCATTCTTGCATAATAGAAAATTGTCCCATGATGGCAACAATGGTCATCATCAAGGGACAGCATAGGCAGCAGCAAAAAGGTTCATGTCAAAACCAATAGCAAACAAGTGTAGTTAGAGACAGAGGAGCAGTGTACTTCCTCATTGTAATTGCCTGCAATATAAAGAAAGAAGCCCAGGCAAAAATGGCTACAATGAGAAGCATTGAACCAAATTAATAACATGTCCTTTGTACAAGTCATTAACATGGCTCCAGCCATTGTCACCATTCTACCTATCACCTTTGCTGTACCTATCAGTTTTCTGAGTTTTTTTTAACTCTTCTCCTGAAGGAGGGGAAGTCAAATTTATTCATTCGGAGCGGTCCTCTAGTCTCCGTTGGCAGGTCACCTTCATTCAAAAAAAATTCTAGGGACTTGAATTTGGGTTGCATATTTTGCTAGTGTATCCGCTACCTCATTCCCTTCTCTAAAGCAATGCTTTATCGAGATGTTTCTGTGAGCCATCTTTGCCTTAGTGTTTTCTATAATGTCCCATAACCTCCAAGGAGGTTTTAAGGAACCATCTATCATTTGTACCACCATCCTGGAGTCCAATTCTACCTCAAGGGATTCGAAAGGATGATTAACACACCAAGAAATTCCAACCAGAGCTGCATATGCTTCACTATAATTGTTAGTGTAAAATTGGGTTGGATATGCAAATGCCATGATCATATTCCCAGTTCTATTCCTAACAATACCACCGGCTCCCGCTTTGTTTTGATTTTTCATGTAACTTCCATCTGTGTTGAGCTTCCAAGTGTTGCCTATAGGTTTGATCCATCTGATCATCTTACTGGTTATCACAGCTTTGAAATTTTCCGCTTCGAGACAAACTTTGCTCCAGTTCCAGGTGTAGTCTATGGATTTAAATTTCTGTCTTATTGCCACCTTGATCTGAAAAACAGATTGAAAGCATATATTAGAAGCAGTAAAAAAAATTTGTTCAAATTTCTTGGTGCACCTTGCTCTCCAAATTTCCCAACATACTATCATTGGAGTGATAAGTAGAAGGAACTTGTGAACAATATTCGTTGGTTTTTGTCTCCACCATTGCCAGAGAATTGTCTGAACAGTGGAACCAGTAATGCTGATCCCCAGTGGTCTGGTCATGATTTGCCATATTTGTTTTGCAAGCTCACTTTGTGCAAAAACATGATTCCCAGTTTCTATACATGCAGTCCTGCAACAACAACAACTAGCACCTTTGTCAATATTAAATCTTGCAAGATTAGCATCTAGAGGAAGATTTTTCTTTAAAAGCTTCCACATGAAAAAGGAAACCTTGAAAGGAATTTCTTTTATCCAGATGAACTTATAAATGTGAGGGGCAACATCCTTCTTCCTAAGGAATTCGAGAGCACTGGAACATGTAAATAAGCCATTGCTATTCAGCTTCCAGATAGGCTGATCCTTTTCATCATGTTTACCGATAGGGATACTCTTGATCAGATTCAGAGTGTCCCTTGGTAAGGAAAAAGGATTATCATCAATCTGCCATTGCTGATTTAATAAGAAATGGTTAATTTCCACATTTCCAGGCTTGGCCGAAGGTTTTAAAATCTGATAGAGAGATCCATGATGGGTCCAGTTATCCCACCAAAACAGACTGTTACCGGAATTAATTTTCCAACTGATGTTGGCTTCAATATTATCTCTAATATGAAGCAAATCTTTCCAAGCAGCTGAATTTTTTGGATCAATGGTCTTAGAGTTGAGGTTACTTCTTTGGCAATACTTTGATTTAATGAAATTTGCCCACAAAGAAGGTTCTGTTCTCAATCTCCACCATCTTTTAGCAGCAAATGTGTGACAGATATCAATAAGACTCCTGAAACCCAAGCCCCTTTCTATGGTAGGGTAACTCATGTTTTCCCAAGAGGACCAATGGTAGCTATTTTTACCATCTTTCTCTCCCCAGAAGAAGTTAGCAAATTGCATTTCAATCTCATATAGAGATGTAACCGGTGGCATTAAGGCAGCAAATATATGAAGAGCTTGAGATTCAAGAACATGCTTAATAATGGTAGCCTTACCACCTGGAGATAAGAATCTTCCTTGCCAACCTGCAATCTTATTAAGGATCTTTTTGGAAATGTCAGAAAAATAAGAGATTCTCTTCCTACCACAGTATATGGGACAACCTAAGTATGTAAAAGGGAAGGAAGACTGTTTGTAACCAGTCCACCTTCTTATCCTCCTATTATAAATCCTGTCCGTCTTACTATGGGTGAGAAAGAACGTCTTATCATTATTAATCTCTTGACCAGAAGCCTTTTGATACAACCTAAGCAAATTCATCATGAGCTTAATAGAAAATTTATTGGCAGAAGTAAAAAGCACAAGGTCATCAGCATAACTAAGGTGATTAATCTGGGGCCCTTTTTTATGCATAGAGAAATTAATGAACCTATCATTATGATTAAGATGATTCAAAGCTCTTGAAAGAGTTTCGGCTGCAATAACAAAAAGAGTAGGAGATAGAGGGTCTCCCTGTTTTAAGCCTCTAGAAGATTTTAAAAACCCATATCTAACACCATTAATAATTACGGAATACCAGTTGTTAGAGATCAACCTATAAACTAGATTGATAAAAACAACATCAAAGCCCATCTTTCTAAGAACAGAAATTAAGAAATTCCAATCCAATTTATCATAAGCTTTAGACATATCTAATTTAAAAACAACATTGCAACTGTTAGAGTTAGGTCTAATACCATGAATAATCTCTTGTGTTAAAAGAATATTCTCGGTGATTTGCCTACTTTTAACGAACTCAGATTGATTTTCAGAAATGATCTTAGGCAAAATATTGTTAATCCTTAAAGCAAGAATTTTAGACAGTATTTTGTTTGAAAAATTACTAAGACTGATAGGTC
Organism: Lycium barbarum; assembly: GCF_019175385.1. Lineage (NCBI taxonomy): Eukaryota > Viridiplantae > Streptophyta > Magnoliopsida > Solanales > Solanaceae > Lycium > Lycium barbarum. The sequence goes on from NC_083339.1 coordinate 135,898,212, forward strand.
TAAGCTTAGAAAAACAATCAGGTGAGGTAACCTTAGGAATCAGTGTTAAACAAGAATGAGTATAGTACTTTGTAAGGTTAGACCCATGAAAAAAGGAGAGAACAAAGGAGATTACCTCTCTTTTGATGATGTCCCAGCAGTATTGGAAAAAAAACCATTAAAACCATCAGGCCCTGCACAACTGTTAGGGTCCATAGAATCTATTGTTGTCTTAATTTCTTCTGCTGTGGGATATTTTGTTAATAATGCGTTGTCCTCAGTGTTGATCAGATTGTCGCAACCTCTGATAAAGTTCAAATCCCTATCCCTTGGTTTTCCACTGAATAAGTCGCTGAAATGATCGATGGCAGCTTTGGAAATATTTAAATTCCCTTCGACCCATTGACCATTCTGATCTTTAATTTTATAGATTTGAGCTCTTCTTCTCCTAGCCTTGATGGTACTGTGGAAGTACTTCGTATTTGAATCCCCTTCTTCAGCCCATTTGATTCTAGCTTTTTGTCTTAAAATAGAATCTTCCATTTTCAACCACTTGATGTATTCGGCTTTAGCCTTATTAAGCAACGTTCTATCAGTATTAGAATCGGAATTTAAGTAAGCAGTTTCTGCGTCTGAAACTTCCTTCTCAAATTTCTTGACGTTTTCAAAAACGTCCCCAATACTGTTTCTAGACCACTTACTAAGCTCCTTAGACAAAAATTTTAGCTTTTGTTGTAATCTCCACATAGGATTGCCATATACTTCGGTGTCCCAGACTTTTTTAACCAAAGGAAGAAACTCTTTTTGATCAGTCCAAAAATTAAGAAATTTGAAATATTTGATTACCTGTTGGTTGTCGTCGGAGCAATTGACGAGGAGTAGGTTGTGATCAGAACCTGTTTTGGATAAATGCTCCACATTGATATTTGGGAATTTAGCACTCCATTCCTCATTATGTAGCAACCTGTCTAATCTCATATGGATCCTCTCGGTCCCCCCTCTCCCATTACACCATGTATGGATATTACCTACAAAACCAGCATCAGTCATACCACAATCATCCATACAGTTTATAAAATCAAAACATGTATTTAATCTAAAAGGAGCACCCCCTTTCTTTTCCTCGGATTCCATTATAGAGTTAAAATCCCCTCCTATGGCCCATGGGCCATCGATGATGGAATTTAAATCTCTTAACTTCTGCCAAAGATACTTCCTTTTGTTTGCTTTAGATCTGGCATAGACAGTTGTTATCCATAAATTATCAGTGCTTCCCTGCATGTGTACCTGCAAAGTCACCTGTTGTCTGGTTTTGGAAACTACTGAACAAACATAGTTAGAATTCCAGAAAATCCAAATTTTACTATGAGAGTTGGAGATGGCATTATCGAAACCCATCCTTCTCCTAAACTTCTCTATTTTGTTACTGTTATGGAAAGGTTCTTGTAAAGTAATAAAATCAATTTTATGAAGTCTGACAAGCTTAGTGAGTCTGTCCAGAGCACCCTTGGAGGTTATCCCTCTAATATTCCATATTATGTATTTAATCATAAAGGAATTTCAGGGGAAAAGACAACCTTATCAGATTGTTCCGGTTTTTCTGTGAAATTATTGTTGTTTCCCTTTTTGTTCTTTCTACCTTTCTTGTTTTTGTTACCTCTCGGTGACAAACCTTGTCGTAAGATAGCTTCTTCTTTTTCTTGAGTGATCGGGTCCCTGATTTCTTTTGAAATTGGAGCAAATACTGCGATTAGACTATCGAGGATTTGTGCTTCCTCCTCTTCAGAGATCTCTAGCAAACTATCAGGAACCTCCTCGTCTGAGGATATTCCTGCTATTTGTTCTTCACTGGTGTCATAACCATATTCCTGATCGAAGTTATTACCTAAATTAGAACCATGTTTTTCAGGAGGAATGTACTCTATACTACCCAGATCAATCTCTATTCTGCCTCCTTTTAATTGTAAACACTCAGTATCGGCTGTAGTGGGGGACATATGATCTTTTTGTTTTCCTTTAGAGCTGCTGCATTGGCTATCTAATGTTTTATTCTCTTCCGGAGGTTGATTGACTTCCACACTGTTCTGTGGTTGCTCTTTTGTCGACTTGTCTCCATCTAAAGCTTTATCGGGTTTTTCTGTGTGTTCTTGTTCATTACCAGCTTTTGGTTTCTGTTTTGCCCATAACATATTCTTGAGAAATCTGGCAGCGGTAACCTTTTTGTTTTTCTTTTTTTGTTTCAGTTTTTGGCTTTTGGCACCTGCGGCTTTGACCTGTCGTTCTTTATTGTCTTTTTGAATTTGCTGCAAACCATTGATATGATTCCCTTGCTTGCCAACTGCAGGTGCTTCCAAATTAACAGGTTGCTCTTCAGCCACTGCCTTCTGTTTTTGTCGATTTTTTGCTGCTGTAGTCCATTGCCCCTCATTCTGAAAATTAGTTTCTTGTTCCCTCTGTTTTGTCCTCTGTTTCTGAATAACCATTTTCCCGGTCGCTCTTGTGTGATTTTTTTCATCCTGAATATTGTTTGTCTTTAAAATCTTCTTATTCCTCTTCCTGGTGACTTCGATAAAGCCATCATCTTCCTGCTCAGTTCTGATTCCAGCCACAGTTGACGTATTTGGTGCATTTTCACCTGTGATGTTGTCTTGTACATCATTATTCTGCTGAATTTGTTCGGTGTTCAAATTTTGTGAGTGTGTTTCTCCTTTTTCACCCTGATTCTGCCTGGTCAGAACTTCCGCAGTAACCATTTGATTCCCTTCCTTTTTCTTTCCAACTCTTCTACATTGGATTATTGAGTGACCCAACATCCTACAATGAGTACAAAATTTCGGGACATTCTCGTATTCCATTTTCTGATAGAACCCTTTACGAGGGCAGTTCTCATTTTCAGTACCAATAAAGATAGAATTAATTTGAGTCTTAGTGAGATTCACCTCGACTCTCACTTTCGCCATACTTGGCCTGGTTCGATTCTCAGTGGCAGCATCCATAATAAGAGGGGTTCCTATCGGGGCAACTATTTGTTTTACATAATTCCAAGTATGTAAATGAAAAGGCAAGCCCGGTAAAAGAACCCAAACTGGAACTACCGGAGAATATATATGGTAATTAGTGAAACAAGGAAACTAACTAATATATGATAATTATCTCCCTACAAATATGCTACCAAATAATATCAAATAATATAAAGATATTATACCGCAATATTACTTCATTCAAATGAGGGCATGCATGAATTCTCAGTTTCTCACTAATAAAAAGATTACTGTTACGATCACAACATCACAACTTTGAATATTGATTATACCTTCCGCGAAGTTTGGATTAATAATTTGAACTTAGCTGTTCACAATTTTGTCAAGTCAATAGCAGACTGGCTGACTGGCTGATCAATAATTTGAAATTAGCTGATCACTATTTTGTCAAGCCGTTGTTTGAAATTAGCTGATCACTATTTTGTCAAGTCGTTTTGTTTGATGTATATTAGGTGAAATAATTATGATATGGGAAATGGTATTACTTTATACAATTGATTTGCACTTTAAATTTTGTATAATTAAGTATTGTACAATCTTTTATATATATATATATATATATAGTCAAGATGATGTGGCACCTCTCTATGGCCTTCATTGACATTTATTGTTTTTCTCTATTTTTTGACTTTTTCTCTATTTTTTCTTTATTTTTCTATTTCTCAATTATTGCATCACAAGAGTGGTTACATATATATTTATCATACTTAAACGTTTAATTTAAGGTAGATTTTAAAATTGCTCTTAAACAACCAGAAAATGAATGCTTTAAACGTCTACGTGGGTGGTTGATTATGGGTGCTTTAAATAGCCTGTAAGTGGATAATTTATTGTCGCTACTATGTGTAGCCTTAGGTCTGCATATTCCAAACATCCATATTATTTATTAGAAATAGAGGTCAAGAATGTATCGGCTTTCCTACCTCTTTGTAAGCATTTGTTACATTTAGCCTTTTCTATTTGTGCCATCATTCACGCACTTCACAAGTATAATTACATGATACTATCAGTTCTTTTTTTTCTTTTCTTTTTTTAATTTTCAATTCAGACTTTTTCTTTATTTTTCTACTTCACATTTTATTGTTTTGATCTTAAATCCTTTATCTTCCTCAATTTTTGCTACCTAATTGTTTAACTTTTCATGTCGCATTAATAATAGTACTCTCGTCGTCCCAATTTTATGTGGTGATGTTCGGATTTTGAAAAACAAACTATTGTATCTTTGATCGTGATTTTTTATATATCTTTTAAATATCTTAAATTATAAATTATTGTGATCTATACTACTTTTTATGTAGTTTTCAAATTTAAAATTTTTATTTAAAAAATTTAAAGATTTTGTGTCCGAATTCATGATCAAAACTAACAAGTTTGACTTCTCAAATTTAAACTATGACACAAAAATTGTGACAATGGGAGTGCTATTTTGAATGATGAGTTTAAAAGACCGATGAAGCTTATCCAAAGTCTAAATTCATCTGAAAAGCAAGTTACTTAAGATATATGCTTTTAGTGTGTTTTTTTAATTATTTTATGCAATATATACATAGTTATTCTAATTTTAAATTTTACTAATATTTGTTCTCTAGGGAAACAAAGGAAAAAGGATCCTAAGATAAGTTGTCCAGTTAAGAAAGGAATCTTCCCATCAAGATTTGTTTGTTGCGGAAAATTCACTTAAATATAAATTCCACAAGAAGCAGCAAGAGTTTTTTTTTTTCTCTTTAGGTAGGCTGTGTTTTTTTTTTTCATTTTCTTCTCATATCAAATAGTGTGTTACTAATTTGGCAATTACTAATTTGTAGCTTGCTTGAAACCATATCCCATTATTAATTCTTAGTTGTCACTGATGTGAACGTGTGTTAATGAGTCCTTCACGACATGCTATTATTTACCCTCGAAATTATAGTAATATTTTGCTTACTGTAGAGTTCTTATCTTCATTATGTTTGTGTGAAAGACTTGAGCGTGCAACATACAGCAAATCATGGTCCCTTTTTTTTTTTTTTTTTTGGTTCCAGAAATTATTGGACAAAATCTTAATCATATATTAATTCGAGATCTACTCCAGGTTCAAAAAAAAATATGTGTGCAGCATTGATTTTGATGAAGTACCTGCTGAATTATTAAATCAAATGTTCGTTGATAGCTGTTATTAATAGTGTAAAAGATAGACTATTCTCTGTTAGCACATTAGCAGTTATAACTTCGATCCTTTTAAATTAACGTTCACTGTTCAATTGGTGAGAGCGATTTTGATGTTTTCTTGAAGGTTAGTAATTTTTTAGACTCGAAATTGATTATTGTACACTTTATTTTAATTAACCTCGCAGACAATTGTTATGTACATATATCTATGAATACATACTTGAATTAAAGTGTTAATTCAACAAAAGTACTTGAAACTGAAGAGAAAATGTTCATAGTCCACTTGGTGTGTGGTATTTGGCATTTTCTTGTATGGTTAGAAAATATTTACATTCGAAATTCGACTGAAAGTAATATTTTTGTGATCTAATCAATATAAATAAAATTAAAATATGCCCATTTTTCTCAATTAATTTTATAAAATTATTATTTCTAAATTTATTGAAAATTTTGTCGCCGCGCGAAGCGCGGACAAATTCACTAGTATGTATATATAAGCAGGACATAGGCCCGCTGACGTAACACTCTCTTAAGCTAGGATTTGTATTTACCTTTTTTCTCATATTTTTGGCCTTTCTCTCTTTTTCCTATTTATGTGCTTCTAAAAAAGAAAAAGTCACTTCTTTCCAGGAAGAACCAAAAGCCACTTCTTCGAAAAATTTCAACAGCCACGTCTATTCGTTACCTTACATAATTAAACCTCATTTATTCAATTCATCATTATTACCCAACAATAAATGTCAGTTGCTCTTTTGGCAAGAGTTCCACCGCCTTAAGCAGTGAAAGAAATGAAGAATTTTTCTTCAACAAAGTGAAAAATCCACTCCTTTCGCAATGGAGGACTGGGGTTAGACGAGGCTTTCTATTTCTTTCATTTTCATCTATGCCTTCCATTTTTTTTAACACGAGAAACAAAATGTAGTAATCGTCCAAATTTTTCATGTTTTTGATTTGTCTGTTTACAGAATGATGAAACCTACACTCATAATAGTGGTGGAACACCTCACATCGATATCGGTCATCGATTTTAGATGTAGTAAATTGCTAATCGAACCGATAAGATATAGTTTGGTATTATTCAGCAGTTATCGATCCATCTACCGATTAAAATAATAACCAAATTATAGAGTATCGCCAAAAGGCTATTAGTTACCTATGTTAAGGACGTGCCAATCTAAACCAAAACATTAGGAAGATCACTTTATAACAACTAATATATACATACACACATATATATATATATATATTATCGATCCATCTATCGGTTAAAATAATAACCAAATTATAGAGTATCGCCAAAGGGCTATTAGTTACCTATGTTAAGGACGTGCCAATCTAAACCAAAACATCACGAAGATCACTTTATAACAAGAAACTAATACATACATACATACATACATACATACATACATACACACATACACACATACATATATATACATACAAACACACACATTATATATATATATAATATTTCATGTTAAATAAACATTCATCCATTCCAAAAGAAATAATGTATGTAACTACTTTCACAATGAGCAATTGAGCAATTATAGTTGTAGCAAATGATCTCTCAGAATTCTATAGGTATTGAAATGGCTGTAATAATAAATAAAACGGCAAAATGCAATCTTCCTCTTCACACCCATATTTTATCCCGTTTTCTTCTTCATATTGCTTTGTGTATGTTGTTGATAATTACCGGTAAGCAATGAAAAAAAATCTGAACAAGCTACAAATGCGTGTCTGATTAAGAAAAAATAATTTGAAGGAGTATAACTGATACAAGATGATGATTGGAGCAATGTAGTGACCCCTTTCATATACGAGTGCTATTTTCAGTTGATTCTTCAGTATTTCTTTTAGGCTAGCTCTCTTTTATTGTGTAATATTTCGCTAACACTCCTTTTTTTTTTTTTTTCTTTTTGAAAAGTTTCCTGTTGAATTTATAGGGTGGTGATGAGAATAATAAAATGGTAGTAAGATAATCTATTTGAAGAAAAAAAAAAGGATTTATATTGGTGTTTGCCATCAACGTGGTTTTATTTTAATCAACTTGGTTAGTTAAATAGGATAAAGTTTTCTAAATTTTCCAAGTTAGAGTAACAGAAGGAAAAAAGAGGATGAAAGGAGGGAAGACTGAATAAAGAAACTGAAATATTATGGAGGGGATGAAAAATGAAAAAGAAAACTAAAACTACAATAGAAAACTTTCAGTTTGACAACTCGTGCTCTTGGTCCAATCATTGAAGAAGGCAATTTCTTTCTTCTTTTATTCTTTTCTATACTCTGATTACCCTTTTACATTTTTGTTTTTAAAATTTCAAGAGAGAAGAAAATCTTGTATTCAAGACATATTTAACTTGTAATCGAAAAGGACATTCAAAAATTGTGTTTCTACTAAATTTTACCTTATCTTATTAATTATTTATTTTGATACTCCTTAAATCTTTTTTAATTAGATAAAATCTAAATAAGCTTTATTCGTACAAAATAATTAACCATCTGTGATTTAGAAGTATTTGTTCTAAATAGACCAAATTCACATTTTCTGGTTAAATTGTTGTTTTTGTTTTTAAGTTTTGTTCACTAGATCAGGCTGGTTTACGATTTAATCCAAACACATTTTATTTTTTTAACATTTACTATCTCATATAAATGAAAGACAATATCTAAATTCATTATTAGTTGTTGGTCTTTTTAGAAATTTTCTGATATTTTAATTACCGCACGAAGTGCTGATAGTTTTACTAGTCTAATACGTTAATTGACGAATTATTTTATACCTAATAACTATTGAATGGGATGGCAATAAGCAAATTAATTATTATATATATATATACGACAAATTATTTTATACCTAGTAGCTATTGAATGGGATAACAATAGGAAAATTAATTATTACATGTATATATATTTCTATTTCTATTATATATAAGTGCCAAAGGAGGACTAATACAGCGTCACCAACTTGTACCAAAAGCTTTACAACTTGTACACGCAATTAATGCTTATACCATAAGCTATATAACTTGTACATTTTACTCAACTATTTTTTTATCCCACGTGGATATATGTCATAGCACTTAATATTTATTCCCTTCTTATGTATAGACGCATGCACTTTCAATTTTAATTCTCCGACAGATTTATTTCCTCCATGCACTTTTGCTTGTTCACTTTTGACTTTTTCCGTTCTTGCTAAATATTTATTCTCTTCTCGTGTATAGGCGTATGCAGGTCAATTTTAATTCTCCTACACAAATTTCTATTTTATTTATTTATTTCTATTATATATGTAATATATGTGAAGAGAGGACTAACATAGCAATACAAATTTATAGCACAAGCTATATAAATTGTACAGTTTAACCAACTAATAGAAAAATGAAGTACTTCACCTATCCCATATTACTTGGCCACTACTAAACAACTTTTTTTTCCCACATGGACATATGTCATAGTACTGAATATTTATTCTCTTATCATGTATACATGTATGCACTTCAACTTTAATTCTCCGACACATTTATTTCCTCCGTGTACTTTTACATGTTGACTTTTGACTTTTCAAGTTCTTTAAAAATTAATAAATAAAGTACTCCCTCCGTCCCATATTACTTGACCACATTACTAACTACTTTTTTATCCCATGTGGACATATGTCATATTAATGAATATTTATTCTCTTATCATGTATACATGTATGCTCTTCAATTTTAATTCTCCGACACATATTTATTTCCTCCGTGCACTTTACTTGTTTACTTTTGACTTTTCACGTTCTTTAAGAATTAATAAATGAAGTTTATATTTTATCATCATATTCGTATTTATTGGTGTATAGTCTCAATAGCCTCAGAAAATGATTTGAAAATGGCTAATTAATGTGAAGGGTAAAATAATAAGAAGAAAAAATTATTTCTCTTGATATATTAACGTGAACAATTAAAAGTGAAGGGAGGGAGTGACTTTTGTCAATACTTTACTTATTTGTTATGGCCCATATTTTGTACATTCGGATATTTCAAGGTAGCCGTGGTAAGTTAAGGACAAGACTATTCTCCAAAGTTATTTTTAATATACAAGTTGTTTATTAGTATGGAAATCTTGAGAAAGGCTAAGGGTAAAAAGGAAAATTTACAAGGTGGTTCATGGTAATATTGTGGAAGGCTAGGGGCAAAAAGGGAATTTCACAAAAAAAATTCAAGAAAATTCTAGACCAAGCCACCTTGGCCGTGTGTGTGTGTGTGTGGACTTAAGTGGTCCCCACCCCCAAAGCTTGACCAATTGTTCCAAGCAAAGGGTAAGGACATGTGCTTCCCTTATATTGGTAGGAACTATATATATATATATATATATGAGGGCAAGTGGAAAAATCTAGACATTTTCATCTTTTCATGACTTAAGAAACCAAGAGGAGAAGGAGCACCATATTCGGCCATGATTGGCCGAATTTGACTCCTTGGAAAGTGATCACAAAAAATTATTTCTTCTAGTGTTCCAAGCAATTGGAAGGTCCTTATTAACATGAAGGAGTTGTTGGAGTAATCGAATCGTTCATTTGTGCGAATCCCAACCCTAGCCGAGCCAAGAAGTTGAGTGAAAAAGGTATGTATTCAATCTTCTTTTAATTGTGTTAGGAATGATTTATGCATGTTGTAGTATGTAGAAATGGATGAAATACACGAAAATATGTATGTTGGAGTGATGGCCGAATAGAGGTGGTGTTGTGTAGATGTGATGAATTGATTTTATTTAGTATTTTGATTGTTGTAGTTGTGGATTCCATGATGAAAATGAAAGTTTAATGATTCAAATTGAAGTTGAAATTGTTGTGGGCTGTTTTGGAAGCCAATGTGGATTGAATGTAGTCTCTTGTATTTATGGAAAATAATGTTGTTAGTGTGTGAATTATTGGTATAGTTCATGAATTTGAAGGAAGGAAATGTGTTGTTATTGTTATTGTTGCACTTTGGAGGTTTCGGGTGGAATGGCATATTAGTTAGATTATTTTGAATATTGTGAGAATTGTTTGAAGTGTTCTTGAATCATATTAGAATGATTTCGGATTAACACTTGAATGTGAGATCATTGATGTTAGCTTAATCATATGTGGTTGAAATTGAATATAAATGAAATGCCCGTTAAATTGTGTGACAAGGGTCTTTAATGTTAGAATATATTTTGGATAAATTGTTGAAGTTGGAGATATGATTGTTGGTATCGCTGTTGATAATTTGGCCGAGTTGAATTCTCGGATTGTTGTTGATAGATTGGCCGAGTTAGATTCTCGGGGATGGTGTATTTACAGGGGAAATGCTGCCAAAATTTCGGCAGATTATAAATGAATTCATTTGAAGGACTAAGACAAGTATATGATGATGAGTCTAATGATTGTGTCGATCTTCTTGAATGTAGACTAGCGATAGCGAGCTTGGACAATTAAGCGTAGCTAATAGGACGTGGGACAAGTATGTAAAGCTTACCCTTTCTTTCTTTTGGCATGATCCTTATGAAACAAGCAGATGACGTATATGTATGATTTCAAAGAAATTCCTATTCTTAGAGCCACTAGGATGGCTAATATTCTTGATTTCCATAAGCTACTTCATATGGTTTTGTACGTATCTATGATTTCCGAAGCTCTATTTGATATGTTTCCGAGTCTATCTATGATTCTCATTCATCTCTTGATATGAGTATTCTCAATATGATCGAGTTTATTATATTATTGGATAACGAGATGAGCATAAAGAGTTTTGTTCCTAAAAGAGTTCTGTAAGTTTTAATGTCCCTAACTTTTGTAAACGATCTCGGATTGCTTTGAAACGTTCGTAATGGTTTCTGTACCAAAATGTCCATAACTTTCTCATACTAAACCGGATTGACTTGAAACATGTTTATGATCCTTCAAATGTCGGTAAGTGTACGTATCTATCGAGTCTTGATTTATGTGCATATGGTTTCGCACTACTCTGCTCGTGCAAGCCTCAGTACGTCCTTCACTGCGCCCCGGGCCAGGCTCTGTTATCGTGCGTCTTCCGCTGCATTGTTCACCGCGTCCCTCATTGGGAGAGCCGGGATCTGTTATATGTATATCTGTATATGATGATATAATGATATGGGGATGGCGGCCAGGATGGCATATGATGATCCTATTCACCGCGTCTCTCCCTAAAGGGCCGGGATCTGTTATATGCATATATGATATATGATGTCGGTATATATGATGACTCCGTTCACCGCGTCCCTCACTAGAGGGCCGGGATCTGTTATATGTATATGTATATGATGTCGGCACGCATGGTCTGTGTTTGGAAAGTAAGCATTTTGGCACTCTGGATGATTTACTTATTTTCTGTACTTCTTCTGACATATGACATCAGCATACATGGTTCGTGTTTTGAAAAATAAGTTTTTTGGTATTCGGAATAATGTACTTACCTTTTGTACTGCTTGTCTCGGTTATGGTTCTGTTTTCTGTATTCCATGTCTTACATACTCAGTACATATTCCGTACTGACCCCCTTTCTTTGGGGGCTGCGTTTCATGCCGCGCAGGTAAACCCAGATGAGTAGAAGACTTTACTAGAAGATGTTCCAGCGGGATTGGCGAGCTCCATTTCCTTCTGGAGTGATGCCGAGTCTGAGTATATATGTTATGATTTCTGATTGATGATAGAGACTTTGCAGATAGAGTCGGAGGTATAGAAAGTCAGTCTTGTAAGCGGCTCTGTAAGCCGATGTACTAATATGCTTTATGTTACAGATTACATATAATAACAGATTTTACTTGACTTAAGAATGATAAATAGAATGTTTCTGAAAGTCTTTTCTATGTGTTTCATTCTGATTTGATTTAAAAGTCCAAAGAGATTATGTGTGTACTAAGAGTCAGAGGGTTCGCTCGGCCCTAAATAAGGGTCGGGTGCCCATCACACCCTAGTGAGATTAGGGTGTGACATTATTTTACTCCACTTTGCATTTTCTGATTATTGTTTCTTTACATTTATATTTCTATTATATATAAGTGCCAAAGGAGGACTAACACAGCTTCACCAACTTGTACCAAAAGTTGTACAACTTATACACGCAATTAATGCTTGTACCATAAGCTATATCCCATGTGGACATATGTCATATTACTTAATATTTATTCTCTTATCATGTATACATGTATGCTCTTCAATTTTAATTCTCCAACACATATTTATTTCCTCCGTGCACTTTACTTGTTCACTTTTGACTTTTCACGTTCTTTAAGAATTAATAAATGAAGTATATATTTTATCATAATATTCGTATTTATTGGTGTATAGTCTCAATAGCCTCAGAAAATGATTTGAAAATGAGTAATTAATGTGAAGGGTAAAATAATAAGAAGAAAAATTTATTTCTCTTGATATGTTAACGTGAACAATTAAAAGTGAAGGGAGGGAGTGACTTTTGTCAATACTTTACTTATTTTACTCCACTTTGCATTTTCTGATTATTGTTTCTTTACATTTATATTTCTATTATATATAAGTGCCAAAGGAGGACTAACACAGCGTCACCAACTTGTACCAAAAGTTGTACAACTTGTACACGCAATTAATGCTTGTACCATAAGCTATATAACTTGTACACTTTACTTAACTATTTTTTTATCCCACGTGGACATATGTCATAGTACTTAATAGTTATTCCCTTCTTATTTATAGATATATGCACTTCAATTTTAATTCTCCGACGCATGTATTTCCTCCATGCACTTTTATTTGTTCACTTTTGACTTTTCCCGTTCTTACTGAATATTTATTCTCTTCTTGTGTATAGACGTATGCGGTTCAATTTTAATTCTCCTACGCAAATTTATTTCCTCCATGCACTTTAATTTGTTCACTTTTGACTTTTCACATTCTTTGAGAATTAATAAATCCCACGTGGATATATGTCATAGTATTGAATATTTATTCTCTTCTCATACATACACGTGTGCACTTCTATTTTAATTCTCCGACACATATTTATATCTTCCGTGCACTTTTACTTGTTCATTTTGTCTTTTCACGTTATTTAAGAATTAATAAATGAAGTACTCCTTCCGTCCCATATTACTTGACCACGTTATTATACTTGATTTTTCACGTTCTTTAAGAATTAATAAAAATGAGTACTCCCTTCGTCCATATTAACGTAGACATGTGTGGCTCATAAGCGGCTTGGGGGTACGAACGCAGCCGCCCAAACTTGTACCAAAAGCTTAACAAATTATACACGCAATGAATGCTTGTACCGTAAGCTATATAACTTGTACACTTTACCCAACTATTTTTTAATCTCACGTGGACATTTCTATTTTTTAATCCCACATGGACATTTCTAATATGTCATAGTACTTAATATTTATTCCGTAGACGTATGCATTTCAATTTTAATTCTCCGACACATTTATTTCCTTCGTGCACTTTTACTTATTCACTCTTGACTTTTCACGTTCTTGAAAAATATAATACGTGTGTGTCCAAATTACTTATTCATTTATAAAACCAAAATAAAATTAATCCTTTCTAATCAATACTCTTGAAAATAGTCTATTGGAGAGAGACTATGACAAATGTCTAGGTGGATAAAAAAAGTAGTTGGTTAAAGTGTGCAATTTATCTAACTTTTGGTACAAATTTGCATTGCTATTGTTCGTCCTCTTTTCACGTTTAAAGTATTAAGAAAGAAGGAAAACTCTTTGTCAATACTTTACTTATCTTACTCTCTTTTGCATTCTCTAATTATTGTTTCTTTACATTTATAAAATGTACTAGTTTATATTTTCATTTCGGAATTAAAATTTGGTGATTTACGATATAACATATCGCATTTCTAATATGTCATAATACTTAATATTTATTCCATAGACGTATGTACTTCAATTTTAATTATCCGACACATTTATTTTCCTCATATTTTTTTATTAATTTAATAAAAATATTTTATTAGTTTTGCTTTTAAAAAACCAATATATACAACAATGGTTCTTATGTTTGGATCTGAACAGTTAATTGATTGAGATGGATATCAACTTGTCAGTATACATATAAGATATTAAACAATTTAAAAAAAATCTAAAATCAAAATATTAATTTTCCCTCACCTTCTTACTAATTTTCTTTTTCACATTGATGAACAACTTTCATTGTTATGATTATGACAAATTTTTAAAAATTATTTACAAAATACAAACCTTAAAGACAGGTTAATTAAAGTGAATAAACATGTTCGGCCCGTACAACTTGTATGTATTAATTGACTACAAGACAAATCTTGTACTACCTGCTTGCCTTGCTCCCACTCAAGATTCATCCTCCCCATCCTTATCCTCCAAATTGCCCTCTTCCTCTTCCTTTTCTATTCTAGGTTTTTCCTTTGATGGCCTTTGTATCATAAACGGATCCAGAATTTGAATCGGTTAGCTTTGACTTTTAAAATTCTTAATTAGCATTAAAGTAACTGTACTTTTGAAATTAGTGCGAAGTTAAGAGTGTCTCTAAGAACAATACTAAACTACTTTTTTTATCCCACGTGGACATATGTAATGATATTGATATTTATTCTCTTCTCATATATACACATATGCACTTTAATTTTAATTATCTGACACATGTTTATTTTCTTCGTGCACTTTTACTGTTCACTTTTGACTTTTCACATTCTTTAATAATTAATAAATGAAGTACTCCCTCGGTCCCATATTATTTGGCCACATTACTAAAAATATGTGTCCAAATTAGTTGTTCACTTATAAAACTAAGATAATTTCTTTGTAACAGTTCTTTTTATCTATAATTGTTAATATAAAAAATTATAATGTAACTAATTTACCCTTTATTAACATATTTTTTTGTTCCAAAATAGTGTCTGGTTTATTTTTTGAGAAATGGAAACCTTTTTATTTAATTACAAAATTTTGCAATAACTGACTTAGTGTTTTAAAGAAAGAAGTAAGGGAAAATCTCATAACTGTAGTGAGATTAGTGCCCATTTTTTGCAAAAAATAGGGATATTATTTGTTTTTAAACATAGCAATATTATTCTTTTCTAATATATATAAGTGCGGTGGGGTACGAACACAGCTACCCCTACTATCTAAAATGTACAGTTTAACCAACTACTTTTTTTATCCCACGTGGACATATGTCATTGTACTGAATATTTATTCTATCCTCATGTATACACGTATGCACCTCAAATCTAATTCTTCGACACATATTTATTTCGTTCGTGTACTTTTATTTGTTCGTAAATGAAGTACTCAACATTACTTTTTGAATATTTATTCTCTCCTCATGTATACACATATGCACTTTAATTTTAATTTTAATTTTTTGACACATATTTATTTCCTCTGTACACTTTTACTTGTTCATAAATGAAGTACTTAACATTAAAATTGTACACGCAATGAATGCTTGTACCAAAAGCTATATAAATTGTATACTTTAACCAACTACTGCTTTATCCACGTGGACATATGTCATAGTACTGAGTATTTATTCTATCCTCATATATACATGTATATACTTCAAATTTAATTCTCCGATTCATATTTATTTCATAAATGAAGTACTCAACATTACTTTTCAAATATTTATTCTCTCCTCATGTATACACGTATGCACTTCAATTTTAATTCTCTGACACATATTTATTTTCTCCGTACACTTTTATTTATTCATAAATGAAGTACTTAACATTCGCTTGTACCAAAAGCTTTTAAAATTGTACCCGCAATGAATGCTTGTACCATAAGCTATATAAATTGTACTTTTATCCCACGTGGACATATGTCATTGTACTGAATATTTATTATATCCTCATGTATAAACATATGCATCCCAAATTTAATTCTCCGACATATATTTATTTCCTCTGTGCACTTTTATTTGTTCTTAACCAACTATTTTTTTTATCCACGTGGACATATGTCATAGTACTGAATATTTATTCTCTCCTCATGTATACACATATGCACTTCAATTTTAATTCTCTGACACATATTTATTTTCTCCGTGCACTTTTACTTGTTTATAAATAAAGTACTTAACAGTACTAAAATATATATATGTCAAAATTACTTGTTCATTTACAAAATCAAGATAAAAGTAATTAAATCTTTCTCATCTTACCCTTAGTAATAAATGTTCTTGAAAATAGTCAATTTTGATTAGAATGTATTTATTGGAGAGAGATAGGGGTAAGATAGTAAAATATATCTTTTATTTATGATTTCTTAAGTGGCGTACAAAAGGAAAAGTGACAAGTAATATGGGACGGAGGGAGTATATATTTTACCATAATATTAATATTTATTGGTGTAAGTCTCAATAGCCTTCGAAAATAATTTGAAAATGAGTAATTAATGTGAAGGGTAAAATTAATAATAAGAACAAAAATTTCTTTTCCCATATTACTTGGCCACATTACTAAAAATATATGTCCAAGTTACTGTTCATTTACAAAATCAAGATAAAATTAATTATATTTTTCCCATCTTACCCATAGTAATAAATGTTCTTGAAAATAGTCAATTTTGATTTGAATGTATTTATTGGAGAGAGGACGAACAATAGCAATGAAAATTTGTACCAAAAGTTATGTAAATTGTACAGTTTAACCAACTACTTTTTTTATCCCACTTGGACATATATCATAGTATTGAGTATTTATTCTCTTCTCATGTATACATGTATGCACTTCAATTTTAATTCTCCTACACATATTTATTTCCTCCATGCACTTTAACACAATAATGAATACTTGTACCAAAAGTTATATAAATTGTACACTTTAATCAATTATATTTTATCCCACGTGGACATATGTCATAGTGCTGAATATTTATTCTTTTCTCATGTATACACGTATGCACTTCAATTTTAATTCTCCGACACATTTATTTCCTTCGTGCACTGTTACTTATTCACTTTTGACTTTTCACGTTCTTTAAGAATTAATAAATGAAGTACTCCCTCCGTCCCATATTACTTGGCCACATTACTAAAAATATATGTCTAAATTACTTGTTCATTTACAAAACCAAGATAAAATTAATTAAATCTTTCTCATCTTACCCTCTCCGTCCCATATTACTTGGCTACTGAATATTTATTTTCTTCTCATATATACACGTATGCACTTCAATTTTAATTGTCCGATATATTTATTTCTTCCGTGTACTTTTACTTGTTCACTTTTGACTTTTCACGTTCTTTAAGAATTGGACCAACACTGCTGCACATATTTGTACAAAAAGCAACATAAATTGTACTATCAACTTGGACATATTTTATTGGGTGACTGAATTTCATTGTTCTTCTAATACAAACACATGTATTGTAGCTCAATGTTAACCTTTCATTTTACTTTTAAGGGAACACGTGTTTACTTTTTTGTCTATGTGGAGAAACAACTGATTTCCTCTTCCATTCTCACTTAGATTTCCCAATTACTTTTGACTTATATTCCTTCTACTTCTCTATCTCTCTCTTTGTTTTTTTTTTCAACTGGTAAAACTATATAACTTGTATACTTTAATCAATTATTTTTTATTCCATGTGAACATAGATTATAGTATTTAATATTTATTCTCTTCTCATGTATAGATGTACGCACTTCCATTTTAATTCTCCGATACATTTATTTTCTCCATACACTTTTACTTGTTCACTTTTGAGTTTTTACGCTCTTACTGAATATTTATTCTCTTCTCATGTATAGACGTATGTAGTTCAATTTTAATTATCCTACACAAATTTATTTTCTCCGTGGGCTTTTACTTGTTCACATTTGACTTTTCATGTTCCTTAAGAACTAATAAATCCCACGTGGACATATGTCATAGTACTGAATATTTATTCTCTTCTCATGTATATACGTATGCACTTCAATTTTAATTCTCCGACACATATTTATTTCCTCCGTGCACTTTTACTTGTTCACTTTTGACTTTTCACGTTCTTACTGAATATTTATTCTCTTCTCATGTATATATGTATGCACTTTAATTTTAATTCTTCGACACATATTTATTTTCTCCGTGCACTTTTACTTGTTCACTTTTGAATTTTCACGTTCTTTAAGAATTAATAAATGAAGTACTCTCTCCGTCCCATATTACTTGGCCACATTACTTGACTTTTCACATTCTTTAAGAATTGATAAATGAAGTACTCCATTCGTCCCATATTACTTAGCCACATTACTTGACTTTTTACTTTCTTTAAGAATTGATAAATGAAGTACTCCCTTCATCCATATTACTTGGCCACATTATTATATTTGACTTTTCACGTTCTTTAAGAATTAATAAATGAAGTACTCCTTCATCCCATATTACTTGGCCATATTACTAAAAATATATGTTTATTTTTCTTTTCTATAATTTTTTTATTTTTCTACTATATATAAATGGCTAAGAGGTACGAACACCGCAATACCTTATTGGACAAAAGGTAAATTAGATTGTACTTTATATTTGGACACACTTTATTGGCCGGTGATTCAAGTTTCTTGCCCTTTCCTCTATTTTCCTTTTAGGGCTACACGTGTTTACTACTTTTATGTTTTCCTAATCTAATATATATAAGTTCCAAGAGGAACGAACACACCAACAACAAATTGTATAAAAAATTGTCTGAGTTGTATATTAAATTTGGACTTATTCTAATTGTACTTGGTTTTTTTTTTTTTTTTTTCAGTTATGGGTCCACTTCATTTAACAAGTACTACCACTTGGTTTGCCGCCTATTCTCTGTACACGTGTATTCCACTTTTACGTTATCATATTTCTTTAATTCGACACTTCATTTTATTACTCTATTATAGAAAGCACATGAAATTGTACTCTAAGCAAGGACTAACATGTGCATATTTCAGAAGTTTAACATTAATTCTACCTCTTGTGTGTTTATTTTTTAGGTCCCCACGTGTCCGCAGTGTCTCGATTGTCCTTTCATTTGGCATATACTCCCTCTTCTCAATTTAAGTGTCTAAGTTTGACTAGACACGAAATTTAAGAAATAAAGATATACTTTTAAATCTTGTGGTTCTAAATTAAAAATGTGTATAATATAATAAAATATCCTTTGAATCTTGTGATTATAAATTTGACATGTACGATATGTGACTTGCCAACTTAATAAATATAAAAAGAGGTGGACATAACCAAAATAAGACAAATTTTAACAACAATTGAGAAACTAAGGGGGAAAATAAGAGGAAAAGAAACAAAATATGGAGACTCACTAAGGAGAATTGCGGTATCCTTTGCAACATATTCAAATCATAAAGACTAACTAAAGTGAGTAATCAAATTAATCATATTGGACCCCGTGCATCGCACAGGCATAATTTGCTAGTTCTGTGATAATTTTCTATAATTTACTTAGCGAAAATAAAAAAATAAAAAATCACATCAACTAAAATTATTTATGTATAAATCAATAGCAATTTCACCAACGAGAAGGAACAAATATTGTCGCTTTTAGAAAAGCCACTACAAGAAAGTATAGAAATGGCAATAAAAAATTTAATATTTGACAACAACTTAGTTTTATTATTGGCAAATGAACTTTTTTGTTGCCAAAAAATTTAATTTTGTTGTCATAGTATTGATTATTATTGCAAAGAATACTTTTGGCAACAATAAAAAAAGTTGTTGCACGTTGTTGCAATAACAGCAGTTGGGAAAAGTTTATGCAACAAAAAAAAAAATTGCAAAAAATACTTTTTGCAAAAATAATCAATCTATGCCAACAAAAAAAAATTATTGCCAAATATATTTTTTCTTGTAGTGAGTGTTTTGCACCTATTATAAGCCTTCAATTTGAGTTTTCATTCACGCTTTCAAGCCTTAATCTTTAGTTTTCTTCTTCATATAATTTTTACAACAAGCCATGTTTTGAAGCTTATGGGTTCAAACAGTGGCGGCGCCAGGATGTTTCATCACGGGGTTCAAAAATATAAAAGAGTAAGAAATGAGGAAGCTAAGGGGGTTCAACATCTACTATTTATACATAAAAAATAATTTTAACCTTGTGTATACATGATAATTTTTCGCCGAAGGAGGTTCGGGTGAACACCCTGGCCACCACTTGGCTCCGCCCCTGTGTTCAAAATCTAGTCCTTTTATTTTTGGGTTCGAAATTAATGTATTGTACATATTCAATGAATTTCTTCAAAAGAAAATAGATGGTTTGGACTACAGCTGCTGAATTCGGCCGAATCTCATGAGCTATACTGGCTCAGCCCCCGGGGAGAATCCACATCAAGCTCAGATTTTCTTAATAAACCTCTTTTTTTTTTTTTTTTTTTTTTTCTCTCTCTTCTTTTTTATCCTTCTTCTTTGTATTTCCAAATTTCCGATTTTGATTAAAAATATGAGAATTTTGGGAGAAACCTTTGACGCACAGTTAATCAAACCACTGGTGGTTCATCCTTTTATGGAATCCTAAGTACTGATTTATACTCCTGTCAATCTTACATGTACGTTTAATTCACTAATTTGTAATTTTAGCTATACTTGAATTATATGCTGGTTATATTCGTGCATATTATTAGACATTAGTATACCCTTTTTTTTGTCAACCTCTTGATTAATCTATAAGTTCATGTTTGAATTCATTAATGTGCCCACTTCTTTTTTCCTTCAAGAGGTGCATAACAAGAAGATCTTCTGTACACTGTAATCTACTAGTACTAGTAATATTTTAATTTAATGAATCTAATTTCTCATTGTAGCTAGCCTTCTTAATTTTCGCAGCTTGCCAACGACCTTCCATGTACAGATGTTTCTTTCTCAACAATAATTGTTAAAATCTGAGAATATGTATCTACCCCCCCTCCCCCCCCAACCCACCCCACGCCACCACCACTGTGGGGTGAAAGTCTGAGCGGATGGAGTTAATTAAAAAAATATTAGTGGACAACAAAACCAAATGATAAGTTATACTCCTCCGACTCATCCTCAATCAACACATAATTATCAATCGCATCTTAATTGGTATAGTAGAATTGATGGAAAAGTACACACTTCAAATGTAAAGCAAGTGGTAAGCCACAGCTTGTTTCAGAATTGACGTCAAACAAGGATAAAAGGTAAAAAGAAAGATGCAGTTCTCTTAATCTTCCCTACTGCGGGCTATGAGAAATTTCTTGAGTCCTAGTTTTAAACTGGATCTTCACATCTCTCAATTTTCACGTGTGCGATTGTAATAAAGGGGAGGCGGCTATAAGTGAATATATCATGTATTAGGAAAAGTCTTATGTAAAAGAAACGTGTCAAGAACGTATAAGGAAAATTAATTACTAGATCTTTTACTAACGTGGACATTATAATACAGGAGTCTTGATAAGAAAGGGTTGTAGAACGAACTCAACCTCAAAAGATAGTTCATAAGGTAATGATTGACTGAGACCATATAAGAAGATCAAATATCCATTCTACAACCGATGTGGGACAAACTCAACAAGCACGCTTGCATTGTCCTGTCAACTGACGCGTGACTATAATATAAATCCAGTATTGGGGCAATAGAAGTGAAATGTATGTGACCTTGATATCATATTAAGGGGAAAAGCTCAAACTCAAACTCAAAAGAATTAGCGTACCAGGTGACACCAAGTAGCAGGGAATAGTCTAAGGTTTGTTTTGTCTTAGGTTTTGTTTAAACCGTTGACGTCAAGTCTAAACCTTTTGTTTCCTTTTGGTCATTATTTAATATTTGGTGATTTCGTAATCGGAGAAAGTGACACCCCGTTTTGCTTGCCGCTTTTCATAGCTTTTATTTTCGACTAATTTTTTTACTAGAATAGTTACTCATACATAAAGACACTTAACACATTACATTTATATAAAGTCGTGTACTTTGAAATAAAAGATAAGGTATAATGAAAGAAAAATATTTATATACGCGTATAAATTAAAATTCGTAAGTGGTGTCAATATTTAAAGAAAGGATAAAAAAAATATGCTACTATAACATCATATTACAAGACACAATTCAATAAGTACATATATGACGAATCTCCTTCACAAGATTTTTCATTTGTTTTTTAATATATGTATAAATATTACCACTGAAGATGAAATATCTAGTTGAACTTCATTTATGGAGGAGGTCAGTGGTTCCATTCTATACAACCGCTGCAATATTGACAAATGACTAATGAGGCCTAAAAAATGCAATTAAATCACATTTCCATGGAGATTTGAATCGATGATCTTAACCAGAAAAGCGATGTGCCCGAGCAATGAACTAGTAGTTGTCGGCCGTCAAATTTCAACATTTGATATTAGTATTCTACAATTTTGTTTGCATATTTTGTATCTATATTACGATGAAGCAGTGTCTCATGACACCACTTCCCCTAAGGTGTCTACTCGATCCCTGGAGATACCTATAAATTTTAGTTATGTTAGCATTTTTACTTTACGTTCTATGCTTTTTAAGAGTTATTTAGTCTTAATTCAAAGATTTAAACATCGGCGAAAAATATTGAAAAACTTCAACACCTAGTAATCTTTTATTTTTCTTTTTGTTACTACTCCGTATTTTATTTCGTATTACATTGGTAGAGATGAGTTAATTAATGAAACAATATAGTTAGTGAACATTATATAACTAATCCAATTTATTTGAAATGACGCATACTTGTTATTGTTGTTTACTGGGAACTGGCATTCCCCACAAGAATATGATAATATGGTCTATGGTGTTTCATTAGGTTTTATGGAAATAAAAGGCATAGTACCACTTGATTACCTCTCTCCCAAGTAGTTCAAAATTATTAACGAAAAGATAAAATAATTTGGCTATTTGTATATAGTCTACGGGAAGTAATGATTTCAATGTATGATGTACATTACAAGCATGCCAACTTGAATAACCAACAAAAGAAATAGTACAAATGTAATCAAATTAATAGTCTATGCTGTTTTGGGCATAAAGTATGAATAGTATGATTATTGTTTCATCAACTAGAAATCCGTGTATATCATTGATGGACCTTAACTTGCATGGAGGCACCTGGAGGCACACGCCACACACAGTATAATCGGTGAGCAGAGTTAAGGCCAACCATTATAGTCAGAAGACGCGTCATGAGCTGGCGTGATTGAATTTAGCAAACCAGCTTTTGCAACCTCAAATAGATCCTTGATGCATCAACCCCTAATCTTGTAATTTTCACCTGCAAGCATGAGATAACAAGAAAAACATTGTTAGTTTAATTAGTTGTCAAAATTAACTAGCTTCGTACGTTATTTTCCATCATCTTTCACACTTCTAATTTAACGTATATTCCATCTATTTCGTTTTATGTGTCTTAATTTGACTGTCACAATAATTACAAAGTATACGAGAAACTTTTGAACTTGTGGTCTTAAACTAACTTTTTGTATAATGTAACTAATTGTCTCTTGAACCTTGTGGTTGTTAAACATGTCATGCACGAACTTGGAGTTAAAAAATTTACTAAATATAGAAAGTCATGACATTCTTTTTCGAAAAGGCTAAAGAAGAGAGTAAAACACATAAATTGAAACAGACGAAGTATGTGAATCACCTGAGCGTGGATTGTATAGATAATCATATCGTCAACTGTTGAAGAATTAGCAGTAACAACTTGAGCACCTTCTTCCTCTAAGATGTTTATAATCTCTTGCATGGTGAAGTTGTTTTGCAAACCACTAATTAAAATCACCTCTAGAGTTGAATCCAACTCTCTAACTTCAACCATAGGTGCTCTTAAAGCACAAGTGCCTTGTGCTATAACCATCTCCTTCCTTCTCTTTAATCCCTCTACTCTTTCTTTTAATCTACCGATGTAACTAATGGCTTCATCAACTTGGTCTTGTTGTGACATCATCTCCTGAAATTGTTTCATCACTAGGAAGTCAAGGAGAAGTAACAACCTAAGACATTCAAAAAAGGCTATAGCATATAATATCTTAAGACTTTGAAATTAATTAGGCACGTGCTTTCAAAGAACATTCATGAATGGTAAACAGTACTCTGAAATGTAAAATCTTATTGCAAAACCTGTGTTGTTGGTAACATTTGCTAAGTTTTTTGTCCATTATGCTTCACGGTAATGGTGTATATTTTCATAAAGCATCCAAATTCTTTAAAAAAACAAAAAGAAACTAAGGGTTCTATTCATTTGCTATAAACAGCTAAGTAGCTCCGATTCAATTGATTTCAAAACAGTACTGAAAAAAAAGTACGTTAACCAATTAAAATTGGTCGTAAATAGGATCATGGTACAGCCTATGCATTGCAAGAAGGTTTAAGTTATATACATTATCCTATCAGGTCACCTAAATATTTACAGGTAAGTCTCCTTATAATGTGAGATTTCTAATCTTGAAAATAAGATAAGTTACCTAGCTACTATAACATGTAACGATGACCTAATGATATAGAATTATTTGTACTAACGAATTATATACCTTATATGCGAGACATAAGCTTAAAGGCATTTATACTAGAAATTCATATATTGATGGAAAGGATATCAGCCGACGAAATGTTAGTACACCAGGACAATTAGGTTGAATAAATTGTTGGCTCGTAGAAGACAATGATAGACTGACACAGTGGGTTCGGAGCGCTTCTGCTAAAGAAATTACTTATCCAATGTAGAAACTTTTCAATCAATTTATCCGTTGAAAGCATCTGAATACAAAATTTCCACACGCATTTGACAGAAGAATTCCAATCTGTTCTTTTTTAGGAAGAATCCGGTACACGATTTATTAACAGTCATCAGATATTTAAACTTCTAAAATGAGTTAATACAAATTAATGATATGTCTCACATGGAAATATTCAGTTGTCAGTTCCTCCTTTGTTAACCCTTAAAACTTTTAGACAGACAAATTAGGAACTTCTTTTACTAGGATAACTTTGATTACCTAGCTAGGCTTCTACATAGATGCCTTCTGATAACCGTACAACTATTCAGCAAAGTACTTTTATAAATAGCACTTCATTTTGTAATGATGCATATCAATCATGTACTATAATATTTTTCTTTTGACCAAAAATTAAAGTAGCCTACAGATGCCTTATAGTAATACTAATTAATACTACAATTGATATAGTACTATATATAGGCAAAGGTATAATAGTGATTCATGGCGAATGTGTGGACTAAGAAGAATTAATTAATGTCTATGGAATCATTCTAGTTTACATTGCTCTTGCTTGGGGTGAAAAACTGGAGGATCTGAAGTTCAAGTGAAATGTATGTAGCATCAATAATTGTTGTCAATCTGTATTCGGAAAATAATATAAAATAGAATCTGGAAAGAAGGAAAATAAATTCGAGTCCACTGAATTCACAGTGTGTCTTTAAGGAAATTATTCCCCTCAAGTACCTGAGGTTATGGAATATATCCTCCCATGATAGAACGAATTAACACCAGCATAGTAGTACCTCAAACCTCGGTGAACAGCGAACGCAAAAGACGGTAGAAATCACACACGGAAATTATAATTTGAATTGCAGAAAAGAAGGAAGAAGAAGATCAGAATGTTTTGTTAAGTAAAATCTGATGTAATGACTAAGTATTTATGGCCAACAAAGTAAAGGAATGAAGAGGTGTGAAGCCTTTTTCATGAAATGTGCAAAGAATCATTTCCCATTCACACCTATTCGTAAAATCCTAACAATAATTGCACACCTGAATTCGGAAAGGTAAGTTTACTGGCGCAGAGAACCTTTTAAGGTCTTTTAAAATGTAAAAAATTTAAAAAGGTTCTTAAAATTCGACAGGTTAATGTTGAAAGTTGTATAGCGAGAAAGTAAATGAAGTTGCTAAAAGCAATATAGCACTGTATCATCATGCTTATATCCCTCTCTTCCTTTCTCCGTTTGAGAGCATCTTTACGACTACAAAAAAGACCTAGACGTTTTAAAATTGGAATAGAGCAGAAAGTGGTACAATCCAGTAACTTTAGTCTAGACCTTTGTATTTATCTTAAAAGATTCATTTATTGAGTACAATTTATTAATTTAAAACTCAATAACTTCAATGGCTAGAATCTAGAACATATAAACTTTAAATTCTGGATTCATCTCCACGTGATGCTAGCTTGATCCTATCCTCGAACTATCTTTTTTCTAATAATAACACTTGGAAAGAAAATGTGGATCGATATATTGGCCAGTCTAACAGTATTCACTCTGCACTTGAATCTGAAAGATCACGGTGGCAATAGTAATAATTAAAATAAGTAAGAAGAGAAATTTCCTCCTCTCGCTTAATAACCTACATCTATACTTGATTGAGAAAATATAGATTAAGTTACCATGGTTTGTAAGATGGATAAGATCTTGTGTGTCAGTGTGTGTGTAGGGGAGAGAGGGAGAGAGAGAGAGAGAGAGAGAGAGAAATAGGGTTTATACCTTTGACTGGTTGGGAGGAATGAGAGAAAAAAGCTTAGAACAAAGATACTTCATTTGTATTCTTCTGTTCTTTTCCTGTGTTTTCCGGTCAGGCTTTTCTGAAGCACTAACAATATTGCACTTAATACTGCTTTCCATTTCAGTTGTAAGAAAGCTAGCGATATGATGAACAAGTGATCGATTGTAGAGATATGGCTGCTGGTAATTTAGGTATCTGCTAAAGTTTGAAGCATGTTCATTTATAGTATATAAAAGAAAATAAAGGAAAGAGGGAGGAATTATCAATTTGTAGGGCCCAAAGAAGAAAGAGAATGCGATACGTATCAACTTTCAACATACACACAGCGCGCGCTTGCACCGTCCACTCCAAGGAATAAAATGTGCAATTAATCAATCACTGGCTAACTCTTTGGCAGAGTAGAATTTTCACAAAAAATATGAATAAGTAAATATATGAAAAAGCTAAGGGTATTCAACATATACTATATATACATAAAAAAATAATTTTAATCTTTTATATATATTGTAATTTTTAACCGAGGGGATTCGAATGCCCCTGGAGCTTACCTGACTCCGCCCTGCTTCCCACAGTTAATACTTTAATTATATATATATATAATAAAACATCTTTATAAAATCATCGTTTAATTTGTCTCGATATAGTTTAATTGTTATTGTGAAATATTGTTATAAAGAACATTAAATACTTCCTCCGTCATGTGATACTTTTCGTTAATCAGTTTAAAAAAGAATTACACTTTTTTAATATTAGTAACAATTTAACTCTAAACTTCTTATTTTATCCTTACTAAAATGATTTATTTTCACACAAATATTTATTGCTTGTTTTATACACAAGTTTCAAAAGTATTTCTTCATTCTTAAACAAATGTCTAGCCAAACAACTACACATAAATTAGGACGCAAGGAGTAAAATATAATTTAAAAAATCGATTCCAAAGAAAATTTGATCGTAATAATAAAATATTGTTATAAAGAATGACTGTTATAGAGAGCTCTAACTATACTTGGCATTTATATAAAATAAGTTTTATGTAATTAACAGACTTTTACAAATTATTTAGTCTGATATAAATATAAGTCCTTCCTGCACAATCTAAAGGGCAATTTGCACGATTGCCTTATTCAGGGTGGTCTTTAATTTCTGCCCCTCAAATTGTTGGTTTTTAATTTTTGCCCTCCGCCTAATATCCCGAGGCTCTGAGTTTGAATTCCGACTCAGTTAAAAAATAAATTGCAAGACAGAGTTTCGTAGCAAAATTAGGCTTTAAGCCAAACTTTTGTCCAAAATTAAGCCTCATGGCAAACCTCTGCCTTAAGGGATAACTTTTACCTGAATAGGCCTAATTTTAGGCAAGTGTTAGGCCTTCAGGAAGAGGTTTGGCAAAAGTCTTACCTTGCGATTTTTTTTATTTATTTACTGAGCAAGATTCGAACCCAGAACCTCAGAATATTTTCGATCATTTTTTTAAATAAAGGCCAAAAATTAAAGATCAGTAATTTGAGGAGAAGGGCAATCCGCACAAAAAATAATGCAATCTAAATCGCTTTAATGTTAGGCCCACCCGAATAAGGACAATCGCGGAAATTGCCCTTAAGCATATGCATCATTGTTGGTAATAACGAGGCCCAGGTGATAACAGAACTTTAGCAATGGTAAAACTATTATCACGTCTGTTAAGTGGTTGAAAATACCGCTCTAAGGGGTCGTTTGGTTTAAGGTATAAGTTGGGTTATCCAATACTAATTTTTATATCATATTTGATATAAGGTATAAATTAGTGCTGGGATAAATTTATACCTTGCACCAAACATGGTATAAAAATTAGTGCTGGGATAACCCAGCTTATACCTTCTTAACCCACTTATACTGGGATTATTTTATACCATCTTTTAGATGGTATAAAATAATCCCAATAGATGGGATAAATTAGTCCCGGGATTATAATCCCGGGACTAATGAGTCCTTAAACTAAACGACCCCTAAGTATAATGAGTGATTTTATAGGTAAAATGACAAAAGAAAAA
Organism: Lycium barbarum; assembly: GCF_019175385.1. Lineage (NCBI taxonomy): Eukaryota > Viridiplantae > Streptophyta > Magnoliopsida > Solanales > Solanaceae > Lycium > Lycium barbarum. The sequence continues at coordinate 135,926,878 of NC_083339.1, forward strand.
TATCTGCTATAAAATAAAGAAAAGTGATTGCTTATGACAAACATAGTGATTATTTTTTTGTTATAAAATAATTTTAAGAAAAAGTCAATTTCGCGCACAATATTTTTTAATTAAGTCACATTACCAGTAATAAAATCTATAAAATAATTAAATTCAAGTGTAATTAATCTGAATGTCGAGAGTCTACCGGAAACAACATCTTTGTTTCTTAATGTAGAGATAATGTCTGTGTAATTCTACGCTCATCATACCCTACTCTGTAGGATTTCACTGGGTATGTTGTTGTTATTGTTACTGTTGTACAATTAATCTGAATAAGAAAAGACTAACCTTACTCTTTCAATATTAGTACTCCCTCCGTCTCAAAAAGATTATCCTCTTTTGACTTGACACAAAGTTTAAGATATAAAGGAATACTTTTGAAATGTGTGGTCCAAAACAAGCCTTAGATATTTGTGTGGTTGTAAATCATCTCATAAAGTTAAATTATTTTTAAATATAGAAAGAAGATAATCTTTTTAAACAGATTAAAAAGAAAGGAGAATAATTTTTTTGGGACAGAAGGAGTATATAATCTTACATCATTCGATGGACCCTATGCGGGTGTACGGTGTACTTGCAAATCTTTGTCCTAGCTTCGATCCGCTGTCCTGCACTAGGGCGCTACACTTGTGTATATTTGAGGATCTAATTGGAGACCGCCATATTTATGATGGTTTTGTAAAAAGTTGAGAATTTCATTGGATTTGAGGCGTTTTCTCAACTATTATATGTCGTGAGGAAGAGGAACATATTTGGTTGCAAATTGGATTATGGAAGACAAACGGGAATTTAACAACAAATTAGGAAAAATGTTGACTACTGTCTTGAAATTAAGGATTTTCAAAGTTCTCCAGAATGACAGACTACAACATTCATATAGAGTCAGACCTCTATAATAGCATTCGCATATAACAACACTTCTTTATAACTGTTAAGTTTTTTCGGAATTAATTTTTTATGTTATATTTTACTTCTCTATAATAACAACAATCAACTTTATAACAATACACTCATTGTAAAATACCTCTCCTATAACAACTATCTTATTTTTTTGGTAATATAATAATTAACTATCTTTATAAAAATAGAATATCTATAATTACCAATAATAAGTGTAGAGATTTTGACCAAATATTTGATCATTTAATATACTATTTATGACAGAAATATATATATATATATATATATATATATATATATATATATATATATATATATATATATATATATATATATATATATATTCATCATTAAATGATTTTCTTTCGTTATACAAAGTAGATTTTATGCATCTTTTTTGTCTATAACAACGAAGTATTAAATGTCAATATTGTTATAAGTGTATAACAGTCATTGTCTATAACAACTGAAAAATTTCAAACCCATCGATGTTATTATAGAGAGGTTTGACTGTAATTAAGATTTTGAGTTAGAACCTTTAATATTCAAACTTTGATAAAACGTCTCGAGACCATCACAAAATTTATACCTCATGAAATGATCTAATTATACTCATATTGTTATGAGATTGGTCCAAATATGTCTAAGCAATTCTCACGATTGCCCCTATAATGAGGTGGCCTTAAATTTTTATCCCTCAAGTTGTTGATCTTTAATTTTTGTCTTTCGGCATTTTAAGTAATAAAAAAGTGATAAAAAATATTCTTAACATTCCAGTTTGAACTCAGCAGAGTAAAAAAAAAAATCACAAGGCAAGTTTCATAGAAACCATGCCTTTTTCTAGGATAACTTAATTTCTACATAACTATGCCGGAAAAGACATAGTTTCTGTGTAATTTTGTCCGAATAGGCATAGTTTTTATAAACTTATATGTTGGAAAACTTAATTTCTGCAGAACTAATTCGGACAAGACCTAATTTCTATGTGATTTTTCTCGAATAAGCATAGTTTATGTGAACTATTGCCTTGCGAAATTGACTTTTTTTTTTTTTTTTACTCTGTTGAAGTTTGAACCCAGACCCAGAATATCTAGTTGTGTAGACAAGCAAATAAGGGTACTTTGTCCCATAAATTTTCATTAAATGATATGTAGGGCAAAATTAAAGACCAAATATTTGAGGGACAAAAATTAAAGACTAGTCCATACTAAGTGAAATCCACGCAAAAATTTAAATATGCTGTTATTCACTAACGGCATAAGCTCTTCAATACAATAAGTTTTTTTTTTTTTTAACTCGTACAAAAAAAGAAAATATATTTGCCCTTGAGTTATGAAGAATAATTCACATTTGCCTTTGAACTTTGTGAAATTGTGCAGTTTTTTTTTTTTTTTTTTTTTTTTTTTTGAACAACCGTCCATGTCATTGCTCTAAATCAATATCACCACAATTAATTCTCTCACTCTAGAAAAACAGCAATGGAAGACCACCACTTTTTCCTATACTCGGCGCATGTACGTTTAGATCAGTACTATCCACCAAACGTTCCCATTATTAGATGCTCCATTTAGATAGATGTAAAATCTGAAACATACCATGGCCCATGAGAACTTAAAACGTGAACATTCACCTCGAATATTTGACGTCAACGGACAACATTAGTGAGTGTCAATTAAGAGAAAAAGTCATTATTACCCCCCCTTTCGTAATGGATGATGTCTTAACGGGTTGGATCTAGTGTAACGGGTTGGATCTAGTGTTATAGTACCTCTTCTATATGTTTGACCGTTGATTAGTATTTTTCAATTTTCAATCCTCATGCAAACTTGTAATTAGCTAAATCTTCGATATACTATTCATATCTATATCTATCTATCTATCTATCTACATATATTAAAAGCACTAGTAATGTTCGCTAAATGTTAAAAGATCAAAATAACCCCAAAATAGTGAACGACTTTTATATCCTTTACTAATTAGGTATCTCTAGAATATTAATGGACAAATATGTAAAAGCATTCCAATAGCTATAGCGTACCAAGTCTATTGTAATTATAAAAAGCTATTCGTGTAAAATGTGAATTTGAATAGAATCATGATACTAATCAATTAGCAATGCCGTACTTATTGTCGAAGTCGTAAAGGCATACTAATCACACGTGAATAAGAACACTTTATGACTATCTGATTTATAAAAAAGGTTTACAATGACTAGATGTTGTAGTATTTGTTGGAAATGTTACGAAAAATACTTGGTCACGAACATTTGTAGGAAACTCTTGATATTTGAGCACGAACCTTGTCGAAAAATACTTGATCACGAACCTTGCAAGAAATTCTTGAAAGCTTGAGGCATGTCAATTAAAACACTGTTCTTAAAGATATTTCACCCAATATGAGTGTATCCCCCAGAATTCAACAAGCTCTTCTAGTACAGAACTAGAAGCCAGAATCTAACAAAGATTTCACAAGGTAGAAAATCCAACATACTGTAATCTATAAGGAAAAATATGTTTATGTCTCTCATAGCAAACCCAACAATATAAAATGAGAAGAAGTATATTTTTCTATGTTTTTCCTTCTACCAAAGATAAACCCATAATGTTATATATATAGCTAACTTCGAATCTTCTGTACAAAGATTTAAGCATAATAAATGCCATAAAAGATCATAAAGGCAATTGGTCAAATGACCAGATTTAATTTTGTAAAACCGTTTTGCAACGTTAGGAAAGGAATTCAAGAATAATTATATTTTTAATAATGGCTAATAAAAGTGAAGTGATTAATGGCTAGTAAAGAATAAAGAATATGATAACTTATTTATGAGATATTAAATAGAAAATAATATTTTTCTAACAATCCCCCATATATCCCAAAACTAATAAAATAAATAAAATAGAAGTTTTGCTCGGTCTTCACATAAGAGTACAATGCGTCGAATTTAGTGTTTCCATAAACTATGAACCAAACCTAGATAAAATAAGATTAAAGGGACAAAACAATTGGTGAAGTTTAGAACTTCTATGAACCAAAAATTCTTTTATAAGCCTAGGGTCTTATTATATAACATTATACTCGCACAATCTTTGTCGTTATCGCGGTTTTGCGCTAAAAGGCCATGCGCGTGTCCTGATATTCATGAGTGCTCTAGAAATCCGTCACAACTTCATAGAAGCGGCACCACTCTACACTCATATAGGTCCACCCCTCAAGTGTATTTTGCAGACACCACCTATAAAGGATATGATAATGGATTAAGAATTTATAACTCAGTCTCACTTTGCCTTGCAGAACTGCACTATGTTCACGCATCATAGGAAGAGATATAATTTTATAGTGCATACTTGATCAACTAATGACTTGTTATTACTCATATGAACCTAATTCATGGGATCTCGAATCACATAGGTTGGGTTACCATCATTGTTGATCTTCTCAAATTAACTTAAAAATCTCATTCCCCTCGATGTTTCTTACAGCCAGTAAATTGATCAGATTCACCTCCGACTTCACATAATTTACATAATTAATTTCATCTCATAACAGCTTCTTTAACACATTATGTCTCAAATAAATGTGTCTATTTTTTCCATTGAAAAAAATTATATTTCACTACAGTTATTGTCGCTTGACAACCACAATGTATAGACACAAAAGATGTTGACTTTATTCCAATTGGAGTACTCACTAAGAGGTCTCTTAACCACTTAGCCTCATTACCAATCAACTCCAAAAATTCACTATATTTACTACCCTAATTATTGTAGCTCTCAAATATATATTTTTCCAAAACCGAGAAGTATAACATTATAAGACACCCTCACACTTTCAAAAATTTCAGTCTAAACATAAGTATATATAGATGAAAAACAGTGAACATTTTATCATCTCAAAATGTCTGGTAATATTTGAATATAATGAAGACCATAAAACTCATCAAATGGTGATTTAATTTGTCAAACTAAAATTCAACAGTCACCTTTTCTCATATTTAATAAGAACCATGAAGGCTAATAAAGCCAATCGTTTCAAGACAAAAGCGTCAACATGATCTGAAACATATTCTTCTCTTCTTTGAATTCAAATATATAACTTTTACAATTTTTAAAAACCATTCAATGGTCTGTTCAAAGTTTAACGTTACAAATATATTAAATTTTGGTATCAATTGTTTGTTGGAAAAAAAAAAAGAGTTGCTAAATGGCCACACCAATTTGGCCACACTTATGTAAAAATCATCATAACCTTTATTGTACAATTTTAAATTAAGATAAACTTTGAGAAAAAAAGATAGAAATGACATTAAGTATGCATAAATTATTAAATTTGTCCTAAATAATCATATAAATTTACCTCATTTAGGTCATTGTGGCCAAAATAGTGTGGCCAAAAGACCTTTTCGAAAAAGAAAAAAAAAAAACTTTCAACATAGCTCTAGTTAGACACCATAACCCTCACATTTTCAAAAATTTACTGTGGGAAGATATATTTTCATAACTCATAAGAAGCATTACCAATTTTTTCAAAAGACATTGCATCTTAAAAAATATTAGGCACCGACAAAGTCATTACTCATCACCCCAAAAATGTTATTTTTGTCTTATCAAACTCAAATAAAATCTTTACCCAACTTTTCCTGATAATCACATAAAAATTAAATGCGTTCAAATATTAGGACCATGTACCACCTCAGTTAGCGCTAATATTTTTTCAGGTTTTGAGAAGAGCTTTTCCATTCCTAGAACTTGAGTGGTTCTAGAATCATCCACATAAATAAAACATTCTTCTTCTTCAACTTGGATGTAGTACAAGAAAATAATTTGTTAGCACAAAGATGCTCAGTAGCACCAAAATTAAATCGCCTAACACCCGATGTCTCACATTAGCCACAAGATTCGTTTGAGAAATGACCACAATAACTATATCATCCGCTTAGTCCACTTTATTTTTACTTAGCGGGATTATCATTTTCTCCGAATCTTTTTCTACATTAAGAAATATATTGGCTTAATTTGCTGAGGAGTCGTGAAATTACGCGATATTCGACGCTAATTCCTTAAGCTTTTGTGACTCCTTAAGCACTTTTGTTGTTACTTTTTGTGTGTTTTATGTTGTTTTGTAGGAAAAGATGCCCGGAGAGCAAAACGGAGCAAAACGGACCAAAATAGAGCAAAAATAGAACAAATTCATACTTTCTGGCACCATATGCTACACACAGAGTATAGCATATGGCGCAACATGTGCAACATGCGAGCAGCATGTGGTGACAGAGAAAATTGTCACCACATGCTACGGTTTTTGCACCACATGCGAATAGCATGTGGTGCAGCATGTTGTGCATGAGGGTATTTTTGGCCAAATTTTGTTCCCGTTTTTGGAATGATATAAATACTCTTTTTGGGTTTGTAATAGATTATCTTTGGCAGTTTTTCATCAAGTTTGGAGACTAGTTTTTACACCACACTTTGGGGTTAAAGATTTGAAGATTTGGTTGAGTATTTCTTAAACCTTTAATTCATTTCTTCAATTCCTTGCTTTGTATTGTATGTCTAAGTGTGTAGCTTTTTATTCCATAACTTGAATCTCGTTTATGAAAGTATTCTTGATTAAAGTTTGGTTTGAAACTCTTGTTATGCTTACGTATTGAATGATTCTTATTGCTATTGAAGTGGGTCTTTGTTGATTTAATTAATCTCATTCTTGAATGTTTCCAAAGGGATTAGCTAACCCTAGGACTCACCCATTTACTTAGATTGAGCTTGGAAGAGGAAATCTAGGTTGGGAAAGATTAATTAACAAGAATTTGGGTCATTAAACTCATCTAATAACTTGAGCTCGGAAGAGGATAGTTACTTGAGGTTAAATTGATTGTACCTAATATCACACTCTGAGGCTTGGAAAAGCTTAGAGTGAAATTCATTGATTTGGTTGGAAGACTTTCAATGAGATTTTAGATATCATTATCTATCAACACAAATCCGCTCTTAGTTGTAAGATCATAAAATACGTTGGATCGTTACTTGAGTGTAATCTCCTATTATCCATGCTTGTGGCCATTGATCATTTTACTCGCTTTCTAGGTTAGTTTACATTTCCGCATTAGTTATAATTTTCTCAAACAAAAACCAAAATACCATTTATCGTTTGGCTTTAGCTTAGTTGGTGAAAGTTCCTTAGTTTCTTAATCGCCTAGCATATTGTTCCCTGTGGGATCGACCCCGACTCATAGTTGGGTAAATATATTGCATACGACCGTGTACACTTTCTCTTTGAGGAGTGTATTTGGACGTTATCAAAAATGGCGCCGCTGCCGGGGAACAATTTGGCGTATTTAGGTTAGTTTGGGATTTAAGCTTGCTTGCTTTGGTCCAAACTTGTGAATATTAGTGTAGTTGTTTTCTTTGCTCGATTTTATTTTTTTTATATAAAAAAAAAAAAAACATGGCATCTAGGAATGAAAATGGGTTTGATTGTTGCAATCCATATTTTGATGATTCATGTCCATATTGTGAAGGACCCCACTTTTGGCAAGATTGTGAATATGCTCCCGGGAGAGAGATGTGTACACCGTCTCAATCCTATGATGAGAGTGTTTGTAATATATGTGGTGGTCAAGGTGGACATTGGGGTGATTGTCCCAATTATTTTGCTTCCCCTCCCCCAAGTTGTTCTAACGAAAATGCTAGCTGTGCTTTTGAGTTTGACATGGACAACAACATGACAAATGAAGGACAAAGTGTCGGATATGAAGGCATCATGGCAATGCTCCAAACATACTTGGATCGAGAAGCTAAAATGGAGGAAGAGCGAAAGCTCCTCCAACAATCCGTTTTAGAAAATGGAGAAGCCATGAAAAGAATGAATGATTCATTTGAGGATGCCAATTCCTCAATTTTCATGGAAGTGTCGACTCCTCAAAATGAAATGGTTGAAGAAGAGATTTCAAGTTTACAAGATGAACCCGAAAATTCTTGTGATCATGACGAAAGTTGTGAAATTGAAGAAATGGTTCAACTTGAAGAAGAAGAAGAAGAAGAAGAGCATAATCTTGAAGAAGAAATCTCCAATTCTCAAAAAGAAGAAGTTGAGGAAATTTTGAAAAGCATAATGGGGAGGAATGAACAATATGGGCAAGTCTTGACCAAATTGTGGGAAGAAGTTCAACATGGAGATGATGAAACTATCCAAAAGGTATATCTCACCATGGATGGAGTTTTACAAGAGTTGGATGATAACGTCCAAATACACTCCTCAAAGAGAAAGTGTACACGGTCGTATGCAATATATTTACCCAACTATGAGTCGGGGTCGATCCCACAGGGAACAATATGCTAGGCGATTAAGAAACTAAGGAACTTTCACCAACTAAGCTAAAGCCAAACGATACATGGTATTTTGGTTTTTGTTTGAGAAAATTATAACTAATGCGGAAATGTAAACTAACCTAGAAAGCGAGTAAAATGATCAATGGCCACAAGCATGGATAATAGGAGATTACACTCAAGTAACGATCCAACGTATTTTATGATCTTACAACTAAGAGCGGATTTGTGTTGATAGATAATGATATCTAAAATCTCATTGAAAGTCTTCCAACCAAATCAATGAATTTCACTCTAAGCTTTTCCAAGCCTTAGAGTGTGATATTAGGTACAATCAATTTAACCTCAAGTAACTATCCTCTTCCGAGCTCAAGTTATTAGATGAGTTTAATGACCCAAATTCTTGTTAATTAATCTTTCCCAACCTAGATTTCCTCTTCCAAGCTCAATCTAAGTAAATGGGTGAGTCCTAGGGTTAGCTACTCCCTTTGGAAACATTCAAGAATGAGATTAATTAAATCAACAAAGACCCACTTCAATAGCAATAAAAATCATTCAATACATAAGCAAAACAAGAGTTTCAATCCAAACTTTAATCAAGAATAGTTTCACAATCAAGATTCAAGTAATGGAATAAATACTACACACTTAGATATGCAATACAAAACAAGGAATTGAAGAAAGGATTAAGAAATATCTCATTGAAGTGCTTCCAATCTTCTCCTCCAATATTGTAGAAAAACCCTAGCCTCCAAAACTTGCAAAATGACCAAAGATGATAATGTTTTGCCCTAAGCCTCTCTTTTGTAGCTCCTCTAATTCTTCCAAGTTCAAAAGAATGTCAAAATCTGCCCCCATATTTCTGTTTTTGCAATTCTGCCCGTTTTTTGCAAAACTGTCCACTTTTGACAGTTTTGCAAATCTGTCCCGTTTTTGCAAAACTGTCCAGTTTTGACAGTTTTGCAAAAATGTCCAGTTTGACCTCTTTTTGACTTTCTTTTCACTTGGTTTCTTCCGATCACTCATTTCAGCTACTTGGCTTGTTTTGCTCTATTTTGTTCCATTTTGGTCAATTTTGATCCATTTTGCTCTTTTATGCTCTCCAGGCATCTTTTCCTACAAAACAACATAAAAACACAAAAAGTAACAACAAAAGTGCTTAAAGAGTCGCAAAAACTTAAGGAATAGCATCGAATATCGCGTAATTTCACGACTCATCATTGGACGACTCTCACAATGAAGAAAATCTTGACAAAATGGAAATTTTGAGCTAAGATTGGCTAATGAATCAAGCTCAACAACTTGAAGTCTATGGAAATCACCGTGAAGGCATTTCATGGATGATGGAAGAATTTCTAAAAATACATGTTGAGCAAAGTCAAGAAGTGGAGCTGCTTGAAATTACTATCCAAAAATTGGAGGCCGAATTGAATGCAAAGATTGAGGCATGTGATGCTCAATATCAAAGGGCCATGGATTGTAGTTTTGAGTTGGTTTCCAATGAAGAAGAGGTCAAGATTGATTTTCATGAGCTCATGGTAAATTGCCAACCTACCAACCCAAAAATAGTGAATGATGCCGAGATTGAAGAAATGATACTAGAGTTGCATAGAAAAGTTCATGAAATGGTTTTTGAAGACTCTAGTTCATTTTTTGGTGAGGATGTCAAAACTCATGCAAATTTGAAATTTGAGCGCGCTGGACCACATTCTAACCATTTTTCAACATTGTGCTTGGTTGATGATATGGAAGTTGAACTAACCGAGCCAATGGAGAATTTTGGAGATGAAGAAGAAAGCGCTTTCATTTTAAAGTTTGCTATGCCAAGAAGACAAAATGACATGCCTCACTTAAGGGCCAAGAAGTGCAAAATGCGATACCCGAAAGTTGGCCTCGTTTTTCTACCACCGCCCCATGAGCGTCATCATAATCTTGATTCAAAGTTGGGGCGCAAATTCATATCTTCCAAATGGAAGGAAAAGTGGTAAAGGTAACCGTCGTGCCGCGACGTTAAATCAAGCGCTTGGTGGGAGGTAACCCATCGTTTTAAAAGTTTTAAATCGTTTTTGAAATTTTATTTTTTAGAATAGTTCAGTTTATGGTTTTTGACTAATCTGCAAAGTTTCAGAATTTTTGGAGTTATTTTGAGCATATCGGATATCCGGACAGCCCCTAAAACCAGTAAAAGCTGCAAAAAAATATTTTCTGGTGTCATAACATGCGATTCGCATGTCATACATGCGAATCGCATGTAGTGTCGCACATGGTGACAGAGAGAGCAAAACAAAAAAAAAAAAAACTTTTTCCTGGTGACATCACATGCGACTCGCATGTCATACATGCGAATCGCATGTGGGGTCGCATGTCATGCCACAAAAAAAAAATTTCTTTTCTATTTTTATGTTTTGTTTCGATTATGTGCAGCGAGGACACTGCAATGTTTATAGTTGGGGGTGGCACGCGGTAGCGCATTATATTTTGAAACTTGCTCAAAATTTTTGAAAATTTTGTTCTTTTGACATGTTGTGGATTAGTCACTCTTATTATTTTATTTTCTTTGAGGAAAAATGTGGAAACACTTGGCTTATTTGGTACTAATATAGTTAGTCTCTTGCATGTGAAATTGAAATGCGAATAACCCTCCAAATTGTTTTGTGAAAGTTAAAAAAAAACAAGGTGCATAGGAAAGAATGATCTTTGTGACAACTTTTTGGCTCATTTGGTGACTCTTTACCTACTAGTTGTGTTTACTTTGGATTATGAGATATTGCACTAGTTGTTCTTGCTTGGGTAGTGAAATTGATCCATCTTGACTAGTTTCTATGCCATGTGTGTGAGTGTTTGTTGAATAAATCTTGTGTTTACTTTTATCATCTAGAACTTGCCCTGTTAGTCGTTCAATGCTAATTTTGATTATGTTGGTTGGAGAGATGATCTTTGGCTATCTTTGTGATTTTTGAAAAAGCCTCTTTAGCCTTTCTAGCCTACCATTGCATAAATAATATCACTAGTAACCCCATTTGAGCCTACAACCTTTTCATTTGTTGCCACATTACAAGCCTTTACCCTTTTTGATGAAGAGTCTCTCTTTTGAACCTTTCCCTCCGTGAACATGAAATTGTGAATTTGAGGCCAAAAGCCTAAGTTGGGGGTGTTAGTGTTGGTTGAGAGCGGTGAAGGTTAGTGTTGTGGAAAAGTCAAAAGAAAGGAGGAAAATTTGAAAAATACAAAAAGGTTGCAAACTTTTTGTGCAAATAAATAAATAAATATTTTTTTTTTTTTTTTGAATAATTGGGTAAACTAGTATGCAAAGGAAGGAGTGATGTTTTGAAATGAAGAGGAAAGTGGACAAAAAGTATGTGTAGTGTTCAAGGAGGGCGTAGTCACTTGTATCCCAAATACTTATCCTACCCTTCCCTAGGCCTACATTACAAGCTTAAAAAGTCCCTATGTGATCTCCAACCGAATGTTCTTGAGTTAGTGATGATTGAAAATAAGGGCAAGCTTATGGTGTGATATTTGTAAGCACTAGAATTTCTTTGTTGAGTGTGAGTGACTTTGTGTATTTGTCCCTTGTGTTGTTGTTGTGAATATAGTGATTTTGGGACTTTCTTTCTTGTGAGGGCATATGGATTACGATAGATTGGTGATGTTGAAAAATCCAAAGTTGAGTCAACTGAGCATATCTAGTAAGCTAGTGGTTTTGAGTCACTTATTGAGGCTTGAGTGTTGTTGCTTGATTGTTTTAAATCTCTAATGCATTCTTAAAATTGTATTTTGAAACGAGGGAGCTATTTCGTTGAAGCTTCACATGCTTGTAGCCTAATTGTTGGTACCAACCAAAGTCATGTTTTTGTGCTTAAAGTGGATCCTCATTGAGATTTTTGTTTTAGTTTGCTTGAGGACAAGCAAAGACTTTAAGTTGGGGGTGTTGATGAGTCGTGAAATTACGCGATATTCGACGCTAATTCCTTAAGCTTTTGTGACTCCTTAAGCACTTTTGTTGTTACTTTTTGTGTTTTTATGTTGTTTTGTAGGAAAAGATGCCCGGAGAGCAAAACGGAGCAAAACGGACCAAAATAGAGCAAAAATAGAACAAATTCATACTTTCTGGCACCATATGCTACACGCAGAGTATAGCATATGGCGCAACATGTGCAACATGCGAGCAGCATGTGGTGCAGCATGTGGTGACAGAGAAAATTATCACCACATGCTACGGTTTTTGCACCACATGTGAATAGCATGTGGTGCAGCATGTTGTGCATGAGGGTATTTTTGGCCAAATTTTGTTCCCGTTTTTGGAATGATATAAATACTCTTTTTGGGTTTGTAATAGATTATCTTTGGCAGTTTTTCATCAAGTTTGGAGACTAGTTTTTACACCACACTTTGGGGTTAAAGATTTGAAGATTTGGTTGAGTATTTCTTAAACCTTTAATTCATTTCTTCAATTCCTTGCTTTGTATTGTATGTCTAAGTGTGTAGCTTTTTATTCCATAACTTGAATCTCGTTTATGAAAGTATTCTTGATTAAAGTTTGGTTTGAAACTCTTGTTATGCTTACGTATTGAATGATTCTTATTGCTATTGAAGTGGGTCTTTGTTGATTTAATTAATCTCATTCTTGAATGTTTCCAAAGGGATTAGCTAACCCTAGGACTCACCCATTTACTTAGATTGAGCTTGGAAGAGGAAATCTAGGTTGGGAAAGATTAATTAACAAGAATTTGGGTCATTAAACTCATCTAATAACTTGAGCTCGGAAGAGGATAGTTACTTGAGGTTAAATTGATTGTACCTAATATCACACTCTAAGGCTTGGAAAAGCTTAGAGTGAAATTCATTGATTTGGTTGGAAGACTTTCAATGAGATTTTAGATATCATTATCTATCAACACAAATCCGCTCTTAGTTGTAAGATCATAAAATACGTTGGATCGTTACTTGAGTGTAATCTCCTATTATCCATGCTTGTGGCCATTGATCATTTTACTCGCTTTCTAGGTTAGTTTACATTTCCGCATTAGTTATAATTTTCTCAAACAAAAACCAAAATACCATTTATCGTTTGGCTTTAGCTTAGTTGGTGAAAGTTCCTTACTTTCTTAATCGCCTAGCATATTGTTCCCTGTGGGATCGACCCCGACTCATAGTTGGGTAAATATATTGCATACGACCGTGTACACTTTCTCTTTGAGGAGTGTATTTGGACGTTATCATTTGCCACACACAAAATACTTATTATATCCACGAAAGATCTGATTATAAGCTTGCATCATACACATAAAATGGTCAATCAACAATAATCGAGTCTCATATGAATTTTTTCCATTGAGAGAACAGCGACAGCTACATTCCGAATGGACATTCATCAAAATCCAAGAGCCTATGTATGCTGTAACAGCTATGTCTAATAAAAAATGATGAGAGGAGATTTATACGTACATATTTAATCACTTCACCAAATAATTCAACACATTAATTATCGTTCCCTTTTTCATGAAAGGATCCATCAAATTTTATTTAACAAGAATAATATTAAGTCATAATAAATTATTCACTCTTCCATGCTGAAACAATTAACAAAGAATCTATTGGACATGGGTATAAAATCAGACATATTATTATCGCAAAAGGCTCAAATATGTCATCGAACTATCGGAAATGACTCATTTATGCAATTCGTCAATAGTTTGGCTCATTTATGCCATCGAACTATCAGAAATGGCTCATCCATGCCATTTTTCATTAACGCAGGTTTTACAATATCAGATATGACACTTGGCCACCAATTAGAGGTCCATGTCGTTTAATTAAACCAGCACAGATTTGTGGGTCGGGTTTTAGTTTAATTTAGGATTTAATTTGTACTGGTTTAATTAAACGACGTGGACCTCTAATTGGAGGCCAAGTGTCATATCTGGTATTGTAAAACCTGCGTTAATGAAAAATGGCATGGATGAGCCATTCCTGATAGTTCGATGGCATAAATGAGCCAAACTATTGAGGAGTGGCATAAGTGAGCCATTTCTGATAGTTCGATGGCATATTTGAGCCTTTTCCGTATTATTATTTCTAGCTTATTGATTTTATTCCTAACCATTACCAATCACATACAGTGCTATAGAGATATATATATTTTAAGACTCAGGTTTATTGAAAATGTGTCAATTTATCCGCGCTTCGCGCGGTCATTCATTTGTTAATTTAGTTGATGTACAAAGGATATTAATTTTGTAATGCCGAAACTAAAAAATAATAAATATATAACATAAGCATACATATGATTTTATTTTATTTTTTGGACAAAATAATCAAATGTATTAGAAGAGACTACATATTTTAAAATAAAATATAACAATAAACTCAAATAAAAGCATTACATACATTTTTCTAGTTTTATACAAATAATGTTTTTGAGGAATAAATATAGATGGTTCGATGATAAAGCTGAAATGACGCAAACATGCATAGAAGAAAGATTGAAACAATAAAAATGGGAAACAAAGTCATCAGACATTGTATGTTGTAGACTTTTAAAATTTTCTTCGCCGAAAATAATTTTCAAACTTTCCAAAACTTTGTTTTTTCTTGTCTAAATATATTTCCTTCTGTTGCAATAATATCGAGTCCGAGAGAAAATTATGTACTTCAATATTATCTTTTATATAATCTTCAATTTGTAAATCCGAACACATTGTCATGATATCGTCCCTGCAAGTGTTAACATCACCGATTTACAAATAGTTATCTTGAGGGATATACATAACATGACAATAGTAAGAGTTTGGCCCGTAATAAAAAGTAGATCATGTTGGCAAAATTCATAAAGTTGTATTTAACTCTATCTGCTTCATATGGTTCTATTGCAACCAAATTAAACACTACATAATTTACAAAAAAAAAAAAAAATGAAATTAGGCGAGGAACCTGAATAACCTGAGGAAGCAATGACAAGACACTTCATAAAATTCTAATAACTCCGTCATCCATGTATTAATTTAATTGATGTACAAAGCATATTAATTTATACCGAAACTAAAAAATAATAAATATATAACATAAGCATACATATGACTTTTTTATTTTATTTTTTGGACAAAAAAATCAAATGTATTAGAAGAGACTACATATTTTAAAATAAAATATAACAATAAACCTAAATAAAAGCATCACATACATTTTTCTAGTTTTATACAAATAATATTTTTGAGAAATAAATATAGATGGTTCGATGATAAAGCTGAAATGACGCAAACATGCATAGAAGAAAGATTGAAACATTAAAAATGGGAAACAAAGTTATTAGACATTGTTTGTTGTAGACTTTAAAAAATCTCTTCACCGAAAATTCAAACTTTTCAAAACTTCATTTTTTCTTGTTTAAACTATGAACTTCCTTCTGTAGCAATAATATCTAGTTCGAGAGAAAATTATGTACTTCATTATTATCTTTTATAGAATCTTTAATTTGTAAAGCCAGACACATTGTCATGATATCGTCCCTGCAAGTATTAACGCTATAGATTAACAAAGAGTCATCTTGAGGGATATACATAACATGCCAATAGTAAGAGTGGCCCGTAATAAAAGTAGATCATGTTGATTTAACAATATGAAGTTTTTATTCAAGTACGAATACCGAACTCCTCAATATGAATGTTTATAAGGTAATACGTAAAATAAAATTGTTTTAACACTTATTTCATAGTTGTCCAATAATATAAAATAAAAACTCGTCATGTTCATCACGTATAATTAGATGCAAAAGTTGTATTTAACTCTATCTTCTTCATATGATGCTATTGCGACCAAATTAAACACTACATAATTTACCCAAAAAAAAAAAATGAAATAGGAGAGAACCTGAACAACCTGAGGAAGCAATGACAAATACTTCATAAAACTCCAATAACTCCGTTACAAGAAAATTCGTACTCCCTATGCTTGTCTACTCTCCTTTCCCCACAAGCCATTATATTGTCCACCTCCATACATTACATCTAACTCTTTATTTCTATAACCCCTACTAAATGGTTAATGAGTCTATAATTATAATTAAAGTTTCTGTTCGTTTCTTTTGTAGTGCTCCAAATAGAGCTAATGGTATTCACATTGAAAATTTCTTCTCTACATTAATTGATACCACATTTTTAGTCTTCCTTCCAGAAAGAAGAAAAGATGAAACTATAACACAGATTGAAAAGCAAAACGGAAGACAACGAAGGCAAATGGAGGGTTTCTAGGAAAAGAAATAAATAGTACTAATAATGAGGAAAGATAAAAATTAAGAGCACCTAATTTTCTAAAAATTTTCGAGTAGTGAAAATATGTTGAGGTAAAAAAAGGTGTAAAGACATGTATTTATAAGCTAAGAAATCATCTAAAAATTTAAATAGCTGAAACTTTAGAAAATGAGAAATTGGACCAAAACGTAAATTCTTTTACATAAATCCACCAAAAGAACGTGTCCCTTTATTGCTCTCACATTTAGATCACATAACTGTATTTTGGATAACTCTCTACCATTTAAGTGCTTTAAAGAATGATGAATACAATAATAATGTAAGAGAAGAGGCACATAAAAAATGAAATAAATGAAAAAAAATGTTAAAAAAAGAGAAAAAAGATAAATAAGAATGAAGGTCACAGAGAGATGCCACGTCACCTTGTCTATGCCTAACTTTATATTATATATAGATATAGATTGGACTATCAATTTAAACTCACTATGCAGATTTCAGCACACAATTATATTGCTACTATAAGATTACAGTAACAAGAGCAGAAGAAAATCATAATAGATTACGCATACCTTGTATTCTTGATATTATATCATACAAAAATATAAGCGTCAGCAGAAATTTGTACCATCCGTAATTGGTATTTTCCATAAAATTATAGTGCATATATCCTTAAAATTGTTGGAAATCTTACGAAAAATACTTGATTACGAACACTTGTAGGAAACTCTTGATATTTGATCACGAACCTTGTCGGAAAATACTTGGTCACAAAACTTGCAAGAAATTCTTAAAAGCTTGAGGCATGTCAATTAAGACACTGTCCTTAAGGATATTTCATCCGGTATGCGTGTATCCCCCAGGATTCAACAAACTCTTCTAGTACAAAACTAGGAGCCAGAATCTAACAAAGATTTCACAAGGTAGAAAACCTAGCACACTATAATCTATAAGAAAAAATATGTTTATGTCTCTCATAGAAAACCCAACAATACAAAATGAGAAAAAGTATATTTTTCCTTCTACCAAAGATAAACCCATAATATATATATATATATATATATATATATATATGGGTCCAAACTCAAGAATCAAGATATAAAAGTAGATATTTTAATTAAAGAAATATAATTTGTGTTAGTACAAGTGTACAACAACCATATACCCATTGTAGTCCCACAAGTGGTTAATTACGTTAGTAATAATTAAATTTCATATAAGTATATTTTCAATATATGAAAGCAAAATTTTCATTTCACTCCTTTAATATTTTAACTTCCATTTTGATGAAATTATTTATTTCAAATCTAATGTGGAGCCAGAATTTGACATTTATAAGTTATGTATCCTAATTTTCTGAAGCTATTTAGTTCTAAATAAATAATCGATACATAGTTAATGAACTTTTAAGACAAATACATAATTTAATTTGTGCAGCGGATGGAGTTGCTCCTCCCTTAATTAGGGATTAGGAGTTCGAACAAGGATATGGAAAAAATCTTTGGAGGGAGCACTTCCCCCGAATAGGCGCGATACAGTGCGAATTATTTGGATTAATTGGGCTCAAATGCGGATAGCGAGCACCAAACAGAAAACCGAAGAACATGAAAAATGAGCTAGGAGCTTTGATAACTTTTGAAAAGTAGACCTTAAAAACAAAAAAATAAAAAAATAGACTTAAATAAATAAGATTAGGACCTAAAAATAATTAATTAAATTTTTTAAAAAATTTTTAGAAATTCTTGTGAGGACTAAAAAAGTCCCTAAGTTTGCTATTATATATATATATATATATATATATATATATATATATATACCTTCTAATCTTCTGCTGTACAAATATTTAAGAATTATAAATGCCATAAAAGATCATAAAGCCAATTGGTCAGATGACAAGATTTAATTTATAAAACCGTTTTGCAACGTTAGGAAAGGAATTCAAGAATAATTATATTCTTAATAATGGCTAATAAAAGTGAGGTCATTAATGGCTAGAAAGAATAAAGAATATGGTAACTTATTTTTGAGATATTAATTATACACTACAAGAAAATGTCAAAATTGTGACGGAATATTTGAGACGGTGCAATTCCATCACATATTGTGACATAATTTTGAAGGATTTGTGATGGATCGACCTTTCATAAATAAATAAATATATATATATATATATATTTTAAAAAAAAAACAAATTTCGCAGAAAAATTCTGAGAGTAACGGATTTGTGACAGATTTTAAAAATACTTTTTGTGACGGAAATTATTCTGTCACAAATTAAAGCCGGTGAGAAAAAATGGCAACTATTTGTCACAAATCCGTGACAAAATTGTGACAAATTGAACATTCCGTCACAAATAAAATAAAAATATAATTAATAATAAATATATAAATTTGTGACAGAATTATTTTCGTCACAACAACAAAATTAGACTAACTTTTTAGTTTTGCCTCCAAAATTTTTGACCACTTATTTAGTTTCCCACCACACCCTATTACATTTTAGCAAACCCTTCTAAGCTGTAGAGAGACCATGGGCTTCACTCATAGCACGAAAATCTAGAGAGACCGTGGGATCATTCTCGGAGATTTCTTTCCGGCGTTGGAGATGCTCGAAGGCATTCACTCCATTGTCATCTTCACTAAGAGGTTTAGTTTTTCTCTATTTTTTTCATCCACAATGAATAACTTTTGGATCTTGATATTGGGTCCTTCAATTCTTGCTCAAATTTGTCTCCATTCTTCTTGAATAAGTTTTCTGAAGCGAATAATTTTGTGGGTCTTCTAATTAGGTCTTTCAATCTCCACAGTTTTTTAGATTTCTTTGGTGGGTCTTCATCAAATTATAAAATTGGCTCCTTCACTCGAAGTGCATTTGAAATAATTTTGTTAATGGTAAAATTTTTAGTCATTTTCTTTCTGATTTGAACAGATTTTGAGCCAAAGGGAAAGTCCTTGACTTTACTAATGGATTTTTTTGTTGCTATGTTCATTTTCCTAAAGGAACTTTGGATGTTCATGATCGATTTACAACCACAATGGCTACGTCCTAAAAATCACTCTTTGTTATCGAAAGACCTCTTTGTTATCGAAAGACAAGGGTTTGTAATCAGAGGCGAATCTACAATTTATAAAAGATGAGTTCACTACTAAAGAAAGGAGGAAAAAAAATGCTTCGAGTGGGGATTGATCCCTGAACCTTCAGGTAAATAAATTAGCTTTCAACCAAGCCTTTTGTAGCATGTGTTCTAAAAGGTAATATTAGATATATTTTAAGAATTATACACATAATCTACTGAGTTTAGTCGGGTGACCATGTGTTCACGTGACCCTTTTTTACCCCCTAAATTCACCACTGTTTGTAATATAAGCTTGGTCCTAAAGATCATGTTTTACTTTGTAGTATTATCATAGATGTTTATTTCACTTGTAGAAAATACTTACAGTTGTTCTCCAGCATAGCTACTTGACTATCATATGTAGTTCGTATTATTATTTAAATGATAGAGTACAATGTTGGGCAGTTGTACGTGTTTTCAAGTCTAAGAGCATTAATGTAAGTTTTATGTCTTTATTTTCAGTATTATTTGTTAGAGGTACAATTGAATGGTGTTTTGAAAATAAGAAATACATCAATCACATTCTTAAGGTTGAATGTTGTCTGCCTAGGACCTATGTCCACCGGGATTGGAGTTCAATGAGTAACCATGTGTAAGCTACCTATCTAGCGCAATCTCTAACTGATTTTTGTTAAGTATGTCACCCTGTTTGACTATGTTATAAAACTCATTATCCATGAATGTTGCTAAAAACTGTCTAGGCACGTAATGCTACTATGAGAGGACTTCAATTGCTTCTATATTCTATGAGCAACTATCAAGAAATGAATAACTAGTTTCCATTTCCAGTTAGTTTCATTTTCTAGAATTTTTGTGACTTGTTAGTTGCTGGATTTAAAAAAAAAATTACTCCAGCAAAGCTAAATACATGAATCCATCCAATGTTTGGATCAATCTGAATTCTAGTGCTTCTGGTATTGAATTCCTACACAAACACAACATATACAAAAACATTGGTCCCTTCTCTAATTTTTCAGTAATGTCATAGGTGTTAGGTTATTGAAGAGCGGGTAGGTCATTGTGCAAGTTAAGGACAACTTTATTTAATTTTTATGATTTATTGCATATGTATATATGAAGTAAAATGACTACATTGCATTAGGATGATCCAAAAGAGAAACGGGCTGTTCAATAGCTCTGTTCACCGCTAACACCAAAAAATCGTCATTCCACTCCTACAAGAAAATAATAAGATTTATTTGAAAAGTCTATGGGACATTAATCTGAAACAAAATCCACAGATAAATACATGTCTTAAATTTTTCCCGGTGAAGAGAGTCAATGTCTTAGCTTCCTATGAATTGTTTCTGCCCTTCTATATAGATGAAACTTGTTTTATGAAACCTTGAGTTGACGTCTCCTTTCTGCCCAATTTCATTTGTTTATCCACCAGCAATAATAAAAATGCAACGGGAAAAGGTGAAAATAAGGAAGCTCAAAGATAAGAAATCATATTCTATCACCTAGTGTTTGGTGTTTACCAATCTTGATTGAGGTCGTTCTAAGATAGTGTGTTTGGTAAAAATAAGGAAGCTCAAAGATAAGAAGTTGTAGTCTATCACAGAGTTTTTGGTGTTTACCAATCTTCACTGGGTTCGTTCTAAGACAGAGCTTAAGTATAGTTGTTTACCTGAGTATCTCAAGATAAAGAAGTGCTGTTGACCAGGGAAATAAATAGCATTATCGCGTGCTTCATCGAATAAGTAAAAGATGACAAAGCTATAAACCCATAAAGCGTTAGCTGAGGCTAAAATCAAAGGAAAGTACGGAACTACCAGCTTGCTATTTTGGATTGACTTCTATGTTCTAATTCTGTTGATATAGGTTTTAGTTTTACACTTTGTTAAATGACGGTGGAAAATGGTAGTATCTTTATCTGATGTATTAGTAGTGAAGTATAAAATAATAGTTGGATTTATTTTGAAGCTGTCAAGCAACATTTGTTTGGTTTTATCTCATTAACTCAACTTTTTATTCTAGTGAAGTTCACTTCCTGTGTTTGCTGTTTGTTTATGTTTGTATAAGCGGCAATGAACGCCTAAATATTGATTGAAATGGTTCAATTCTGGGTATTTAAAATTAAATAGAAAGGTTATGTGACAATAGGCTGTAAAATTCTGATTAAAAATTGGCTGCAACTCTGGGAAAGCAGAAGGGTGAATATTTATCCCCAAGTAATTGCTATGTTTTTTGTCATGTGGTATTTATCTACTCAAGTGTGTTTACTAAAAGGTAGTGGGTAGGATACATTTTTTCTGTTAAATTTTGGATATATGTACTTTGTGTTATTTTTTGGCCCTTTAACCTTCGGAACAATGGATGTTTGTCTGAACCTCTTATGTGGAGTTGATTGTTTGTAACAGGATGACATGCTTTCTATCAATGATAATTGTGTGTAGGATGAAATGGAGGCTAGGGTGGCTTCTGCTATTTCAGTCTCATCAGATGATTCACAAGAAGTCCACGAACTCGATGTAAATCGCATATACTTGGATGTTGTAGGTGGAGAGAAAAAACGACTTGTGTATGGATTGGGCGCTCAAGCTTTGAATTTGTATCAAGACTGCAATTCTGCTACTTCACAGAACTTGTCTACGGTGACTGATCGTGCTGATGGAGAACACTTCAAACTTCTTGAGGAAGAGATGTTGCGTATGAGAGAAAATCAAGAGAGAATTCTTCAAGAGCGTATAGAGGCGAATGTTCAACGTCTTGACGCGGAGGTAAAACAACTTGTAGAGCAGGAGGTATAGCGTTTGAGACAAGAAAGTGATGATCGGTTTAAGTCTATGGAGGATTGATGGTCTCGCATGATGAGCGAGATGGCGCTATATTCTCGATCATCTGGTGATCCTACTCTTTCTAAATAGGGACTCACCAAATACTTAAGTGTTTAACATTTTGAGACTTTAGTTACTCAGAAATTCTTTTAACGTTGTCAAGACTTTTGTTAGTTGGATGCTTTGTAAGTTTTAATATTTGTACACTTTTGCTTATTGAAGTTGTGTTTTTGCACGTTTTAACTTCATGCTTTTGTATTGTAAATTTAATATTTGTTGTAGTTGCTAATTAATTTTATGCTTTTAGCTAATTTACTGTATATATTGAATATTATTATTATTATTATTAAATCTAACAGGTCAAATTAAATTTGTGACGGATTTCAGTTTGTCATTATCTATGCTAAATCTGTCACTAATACTACTGCAAGAGACTCAATTTGTGACAAAATGTTTTATCAATTTATTTGTGACAAAATATTCCGTCACAATTACTATGACTAGATTTATGAATTTGTCACGGAATATATTTTGTCACTATTTTGTGATGGAACAACTTGGTACAAATCTATCACAATTTTGTGACGGAATCTAGGCCGAATACAAGGCTGTGTGTTGTCACGGAGAAGTCTATCACAATTCCGTCTTAAACATTTGTGACGGAACTAAAATCCGTCACAATGGATTTATGACCAAGGGTTTTGGGACGTCCCAATTTCCGTCACAAATCCGTCACAATCGATGATTTGTGACGGATTTGTAACGGATCTGTCCATCACAATTCTGACATTTTCTTGTAGTCGATCGGTAAGTCCTAGATCGAGAAGTAGTTACATGATGAAATTATTACTAATTTTTTGTTAGCAAATAGTTTGCTCGTGCTTCTATTTCTTATTTCTTTTTCAACATATTTACTCCTTCCTCCGTTCTTTCGAACGGGACTATTCCAGATCCAAGCTCTGTTATTTATGGATTTTTATCGCAATTTTAATTACAATAATAATAACTAGGTTTATTGTCAAATATTTATAAATATTTATTGAATTTCTTAATACTAAATTTCCGTGAGCCCACAAATTACATTTAGATCCATCTCTAGTCATTGCCATGAAATTTGAGAAGATCGATATGACAAAGGTATTTTGACTCAAATGTCTAAATAAATAGGTATTGGGAATGAGATTTAGTCCCTTAACATTTAATAAGGACAAATCTGCCCTCTTTTTGAACCGACGGAAGTATTTGCAAGTGACGATTTATCACATGAGTTTTATAACAATTGATAGACCCTAAAAAAGAAGCACTTCAATGCATCACAAAGTATTGCTTTACCTGTCTTGATCTCTACAGTTTTTTCACATTCCCGTGGTAAAAGATGTGCAACATATTTAATTACGTACTTATTTACACATGCACGGAAAATTTAGGGAAAAAAATAGTCATCAGTAGGGTATAAATGGGAAGTAGGGTAAGGATTACAATTTCTCCAACCTCCCGAGTCTGTACTTGAAGTCAACTTCCCCGTTCAGGTCTTGAGGATTACATTTGGTGGAATCCCCCTAAATGAAATCCAATAAAATATTTTGTCCATTATAACATTAGCTGATGGACTCCTTCGATGCCGAAAAATGTGAATCCAAGTGCTCCTTGCAGTCCATTTTATTTGTTATGTTATTCTTTTATACGTTTCTTAAGAAAATATTAACTTAAAGGCTAATTTGACTAAATTATTCTTTAATCTCAATTTAATACTATGCTCTTTTTAACCACATTAATCTCTCTCAACATTTGATGAGCAAAGGTAAAGCTAGAAACTAATAATTAATTACATTTTGAATTTTTAAAATAAAACTATTTTGGACGAGTTATTTTAGTAGGCACGATAACTAGAACCAACCAGAGGGAGTAAAAGAAATATTGTTTCTGTATTTTAGGATCAAGTTCCAAAACTAAGCTCCTCCTCAATTTGCTACTTATTGATAAAATAGGTGTGGTTTTCTACTATTCCAAATATGACTTTAAATTTTTGGAAAAGAACTGAAAGTATTCCAAAGATGAACAGTTTTGACATTATTGTAGCAAAAGTATCACAAGGGAAGATACACCAAAATTTTGCCTATAAAGATATATTTGGTAAAATACAATATAAATGCTAGTTGACGAAAAGATCCTTCAAATATTTGATGACTTTTTTGCATCTCACAAAAATTGTTCTATAATTCTAAATTCGATAAAACTGTAATATTAATACTTTGCCTAATCTTTAATAAGATTGATCTTTACTAGAATACATAATGAAGAATTATAGTAGCTAGAGATATGACTTGCTAGAAAGAGGTAAAGTTATGAAGGAAACATAATTTAAATAGAACACTAAGCTTTCACATTGGAATAAATGTATGTCTCCTAAATTATTTTTGCTATCGATCTTCATATTCTTATTTTCTGATGCTGTGTGTTTAAAAAAAATGACAATTTCCTTAACTTAGAAGTTCTATTTTATTTTATTTTCCAATTAAGATAGGCAATATTCTTGATCCAGACAACTGATAAAAGAGTGACCTATATTTATTGGAATTCTAATGAGCATAATGTTTGTTTTGCCATATAGTTTAACTTTTGGATACAAATCCCTTAATAACTAGATTGTCTTTTTGACTAAATTTCTCTACTCGCATGGTTCTTCCGCTCATCTTGGTCAGTCACTTCATATTTCTTCTCCACAAATATATCGTTTTCATCTTCAGGTCATCGGAACTAATTCTCTATCTTGAATCTCGATCAAAAGTACGGTAGTTTGACGTGCTTTTTCTTGTCATGTTTTATCTTCTTAGTTTGGAAATAAAGATTGCATATGAATATATTAATTTCTTCTTCTTTTTCTTGGTTTAGTTTATGCCAGTTTATTTGATTTCAGATTATAGGGGTTATGACTAAATTTAACTACTCGCACAGGTCTTCCGCTCATCTTGGTCACTTTATGTGTCCTTTCCAGAATATGTCGTTTTCATTCTCAACGACTCAAAGTCATCGGAACTAATTCTCTATCTTGAATCTCGATCAAGGTACGGTAGTTTAGCGCGATTTTTCTTTTCATGTCTTATCTTTTTAGGAAATAAAGATTACATATGAATCTATTAATGTCTTCTTCTTTTTCTTGGTGTAATTTGTATCGTTATACTCTGACTTTCTTTGTAAAATTTCAAATTATAGGGGTTATTATGTTTTGTATTATTTATCGTGAAACCAACTGTTTGATTGTCCTAATTTTTTTTGTTGATATTTAGCTAATGAGAACGTTGATTTATGTTTATCTGAGATGACAATTATGGGAAATTCTCTCTCTCTCTCATATATATAAAGCTTTTCGTATGAAGTTTACCTAGTCAATAAGAGGGGATACATATATCTATATTTCGTATGAAGTTTACCTGGTCAATAAGAAGGGGGTACTTTCAATGAGAAGAATATCAGAGAGATAGGGGTGGAACCAGAATCGGTGCTAGCTCCATTTCCAATCCACCATTTTTAGCCCTTAAGTATTGGTGGCGTTGCCTGAAAATAGAACTGATTTCACTTAACTGTTCCCTTTAAATCATAAATGGATTCGATACAATTCAATAGAATCTAAAAAATGATCAAATTCGAAAATCATTTCTATTTTGATTCTATAAAAATTAGTCAAATTTGTCTAGGCTCGAACTGATGACTTCCACCACGTCAAGATGACACTCTGCTGCTGAGTTATATCCCTTCTCCGCCCCATCAAGAAATAGAACTGACTAATCCTAAGTCAAAGGGTCAAGAAAACTCAACACCACTATTCTAGCATTTGGTTCTTAGGGAAGGAAATTACGATGGATCACTCATATGTGGATGAACTCATAATTCCACTAAATACATATAAATTGTTATATATAGACATAAAGAAAATAAAGTAAAAATATAACTCTTAGAGAACTCTTGTGAAAAGTTGTGTCTCTTCGGAAAACAAAAACGAAATCCTAATGTATATTACGAACTTCTAACACTTGTGTTGTCCTGTTAGAAGTTTAAGCATAGTTTTGGTCATGAAAGAGCTACCAAACATGAAGACAGAACTGTCTGCAAAGAATTTTAGGTAACATATGACCTCATTGCATTTTTCTCACTATAAGTACAAATGCTATTGTATGGGTGAAAATCGCACCTAACACGTGGATCAACATGTAGTCGACACGTGTCAGTTAAATACAATAGCGTAGAAAGATCTAAAGGTAATGCCGAGCACAACATTTACGAAGAGGTAGTTGATACCGAGGACATGGTCAATGAAGAGAACATCAACGGGAACAACATACGAGACACTCTTGATTACGCATTAAATAGAGTTAATGCAGTAACAGCGAAACGGCTTGTGACAACAAGAATCAAGGAATTAAATGACAATCATTAATCCATTAATTAATGACTGTTGTTGCATACACACAACGGAAAAGGCACCAGAGAGGACCAGATACCTATAAATAGTACTTTCACTTGTATACCAAGGCACCGAATACTTATTGTAAAACAGATTATTATCAATTACTTTCTGCTTATTGTTATTATTCTGATTCTCTTATCATCAAGCTCTTGCTTATTCTTGACAAAGGAGAAATCCATTATACTATTCATCACAATTGGCATAAGTTTACTTTTTCCCTTTATTTATTTATTCTTTATTAACCTTTAATAACTAGCTTGTGTTAATTGGACAATTTTTATCAAATTACTGCTAACTGTGATTATCCTTATTTAACTTTTTAACTATTTGGGCAAAGTACGGTTTTTGACTCAAACAACTATCTAACTTAATTAAACGGTCAGGGTAAGTTCATATTATAATCGATCATTTTAAATTTATATATTATGTTAATGTAATAACATTTACTTTCTGCAATTAAGAGATCGTTGTGTTTTTTTTTACGTCGGTTGCTTTGTAACAATTTTTTTATTCTTTAACATAATTTTTATAAATTTAATTTATTGTCATTTCATAAAAAAATAATAACCGTACCAAAAAAAAAAAAAACCTGCGCCTGAGAAACATGAAACATCCCAACCAAGCTTCCTACCCCTGACAGTCGCAAACATTTGACTAACTGCCCACAATTCTACTAATATCCTAACGTACGTTTCAAACTCCCTCGTTACCGGCCGTGATGTTTGGCTAAAAATGCACATATTTAGCCAATATCATCTCACATTTTAGTACGTTTAATCGTTGTTTGAGTATTAATTATAATAGTTTGTGCTAATATTATATATTTAATGTATAGAATTAAAGCGGTGTGAAGATGAAGAAATTCGGAGCAAAATTAAATAAAAAACAGAGTTTGGCAAAAATAAAACAGAGAACCAAATGAGCATTCCAGCTCACGTGGAAATTTTTACAAGAAAATACAAATGCTTCATTACTAAGGATTGAATGATGATTGGAAAATTATTAGTGGATGATGATTACATGATGTTTGGTAGTTGATTGGAATTGAATGAAGTACAGCAAACAAATTGAAAGAGTAAAACAGATGTGGTCATTAATGTGACCTAGCAATCCCGACGGAGCAAGGATTTCGGAATTTAACTTTTTATTTTATTTTGGATGTTTTATTTGAGCTTTTTTCTACACCTATAAATATTCTATAAGACACAATTTTTACAGAACTTTGGACAACTTGAAATTCGGAGTTCAAAAATTTTGACCTAGAGAGAGCTTGGAGCCGCCGTGGAGGCCGTAGTTATCGGGTTTTACCTTCTCTTCTCTGTAATACTCGTTTTTACGTTTTTATTCGGATGATTTGTTGTTTTTCCTCCATGTCTATGTGGAGCTAAACTCTTTAGTTCTAGGGTTTTGACACAAACATGAAAGTTGACGTTTGATTATCGTTTATATCTATTGATTTTCCATCTTTGGGTTATTTAAATATTCTTGATCTTAATTGTTTGATTATTTGGCGAAATAGTTGAACACTAACTGTGGCATGTGAATTGAACTAGGGATAGAGAATTTGCATGCGTAATAAGAATAAATAGAGCTTATTCGATTAATCGTTTCGCTAATGAGGATAGGAATATACTCTTTAGCCTTGCTTAGTTGAATACGGAGAAGTAAATGCGATCTTGTTACCTCCGGCGACCATAGGAATATATGCATTATAGTAGCATCTAAAGACTTGTGAGTAACCGGAAGATACTCATAAAGTTAACATCAACCCGTCAACTAGTAATCCATAAGTAGAACGATTTGAAGACTCAATTGGATTGTTAGTGGTCATAGCCCTAGATCTATCTCTTCTCCGATAGAAATCTGTTTTTACTTGGTTAAAGTTCATTATTTCCTTTCTTTTATTTTTAGTTAGTTTATAAATATAACTTTGGATTTTATTTCTTGTTAGATAATTAGAATTGGTTTAATTTAGTAAACAATTAATCATAAGTCTCTGTGGGTACGATATCTGGACTTCATTCCTATATTACTTGTACGACCGCGCGTTTGGGAGCAACAGGTCGCAACTATTCCATTCACTAACCAATCTTCTTTCTTCCAATCACCGATATTTCCTTCCCCTAATTAAGGATTCGTTTTGGGGGACGTGAATTATAGTCTTGCTCCGGATATGGTGATAGAATTTTTCAAGTTCAATAATCTTTACAATTTCATGTACCCATTAATTTGATTGTTGGATATATATAGTACGTACGAATTAACTTTCCTGTTGCTATTGTAAAGTTTATGTAGTTTATGTTTGCAAAGATGAAAATCAACGCTTCGAAAAAACCCAAAAGAAACGATACATACGCATGAGTTTCTCTTCACGAAGAAACAAAAGAAATCACTCCTTCGTCAATAATCTGGAAATTATTTTTACAGGTATGGTGATTTCTTTCAGCTTGTCGCAAACTTTTGTCCTTTCACGTGTATTTTGTAGTCATACGCGTTCTGTTATCTATACTGATAATATATACAACACATTTTCAAGGCGACACTATATACACTATTGCATCGATTCAATTTGTATGTTAACAGTTGTTGCACGTACGTGATGCAACAAACTTATGAGAGACAATTATTTTGATGAACAACAGTAAATCAAATCAGCAAGAATCATATTTAGGGGTGCATCTTCACGTTAGATACGATCAATAAGATTGTATACAATTCTCCAGAAGTTTCCCAACAGTAAGGTTCATATAGTGACTGCTGGACATGGTCATGTCCTAATCACCTAAAGTTCAAGACACTTGGGATTTTCAATTGGCACGTTGAATTAATGTTGTAACAATATGTTATTTTAATTGGTTTCACCCAGTGGTTGACATCCGTATTAAGGTCCGACAAAATTGAAATTCGCATTGGAAAGTCTCACATATTTCATGTAAGTTGGTTAAATGATATTTGATTGGTTATAGTAAATTTTATCTGCCAAGGTGTTAAATTTTAATATATTCTCCTTGTAGTGATATTGGAATGCACAAATTTCTTCGATTTATGGAAAAACATTAGTACCAAAGAAAAATGTTCGAGCGAAGATTGAGGATTTAGAAATTATTCTTTAATTTAATTAAGGAGAAATTACTTAATCATCTTGATTATTTATATTGACGAGGGATCATCCATATCTATATCTATATTATTTTAAAAGCATAAATATAAATGTTAATTGATCAAAATAACTTTAAAATATTAAACGGCTCTTATACCCTTTCTATCACTACTAATATTTCTAATTACTGCTAAAATCCTATTTCTATTGAGCTACCTATGAGTCGACTTTTGTACCCTTACTTTACTATAACTACTAATGTTACTAATTATTAATCTTTTTTTTTCTTAAAACTAATTAGGTAATCCTCCTTCAATTAAACTACTTATTGGCTGACTTTTAGAACGTCTACTACTGCCTAGTTTTGTACCCTTACCAAAATATTATTACTACCAACTAATACTAACACTAGTGTTTTTTTTTTTTTTAATGTTGCTGAAAATTAGTTACTAATTCTATTTCAATTGAATTACCTAATAGCCACTTTTGGAACGTCTATTACTACTAATATCCTAATCCTATGTAACACCATGTACTTTTAACCTAAGTTTTGACCATGATTCTAAACTTAGAAAACCAGATAAAGAATGTGGGAATTTGAAATTTCCTCTTCAGTTGTAAGATAGTGGTTTACGCCCATGAACAGTGACCATATTTTAGTATACAACCCGTATTTCAAGTTGTAAACTAGTACCAAAGATTTCTGAGCATTCCGGAATTTGACACTTAGAGGTTACGTCGTTAAAAACGGATCGTATTTTAAAATACGGCCCGTATTTCAAAACTTATTTGTAATTTGGGAAAACTTCCTTAATGAAAGTTGTAGAGCTTTGTAATATCTTTCCAACGGTATATTATGGGGGTCAAACGGACATCTGTGCAAAGAGTTATGGTCATTTTACTGAAGAGACGCAGTACAGTCCATACGGAATACGGCCCGTATTTCAAAATACGGTCAGTATTTAACTGAGTATAAAATTCAATTCTTCAGAACAGTATATTCGTCCATATCAGTTCAAATCATTATTTTTCATTCCTTCAAGCACTAGAACGACCTCTTAACCTCTTCCATCATCAAGAATACCAAGGTAAGCCTACTCTAATTATTCCAAGTCAATTCTAATACATATCCTTGTAATCTAAATAAGAAATCATCATTCTTAAACTAGGGTTTTCAAGAAAACCCATCTCAAAGTTCAAGAATTCAAGATTTTGGAAATTTTCTTCAAAGTTCAAGTCTTTAATTCAAGTTTTGAAGCATTACCAGGTATGTAGAGTTGCTATCTACGTGTGGGAACATCATTGTTCTTCCCCACGCCTCTAAATCCATAAAATATGAATCCTTACAAAAACTAGGGTTTCTATACCATGCTCATGACAACCCTAGGTCCATGTCCATGATTATATTATGTATGAATTGTTATTATTATATCATTGTGTTCTTAATAACTCCATGTGATTATTGAGAATCAGTCTGTAATCCATGAAAACCCATATCTTGTATTCCATGGGTTCTTACATGCATGTTTTTAGCTAAAAAATGATTATTTCATGAATATC
Organism: Lycium barbarum; assembly: GCF_019175385.1. Taxonomy (NCBI): domain Eukaryota; kingdom Viridiplantae; phylum Streptophyta; class Magnoliopsida; order Solanales; family Solanaceae; genus Lycium; species Lycium barbarum. Next base: position 135,958,412 of record NC_083339.1, read on the forward strand.
TTACATGTCTACAAGTTTTCATGCAACTATATTATATAATTACTTTCATGCCATGATACAAGATACATACATGCTAAATACAAGCTATTTCATGAAATCATGTTTACAAGTTATTTCGTGAAATCATAATTCCAAGTCAAGTACAAGTTAATTCACGAAAATTATGGGCTTTTTAGCCAATTATATTGTTATACCCCATTTTAAACGGGTCAAATCGGAGTACAACATATTGGTGATTCCTATTTGTTTATTTTTAAGGAGTCGCCACCTAATTATTTAATAGTGAATTAGGACACCTGATTTATTAACTAAGGTAAAACTAAACTAAATCTCCGTTAATGGTCTACTTAATTAATGTGATTCTAGATAAGGGTTCTAGATATCCTAATGGGAAGGTCTTAGGCATCCATTAGGATCTGTTAAACATGGTTACCGTCCAAACTTAGGTTTATTAATTAAGGCTAAAGATGCAAATATAGCATTTTTAAATTTTTAAGAAAAATAGTTTGTAAATATTATCAAGATTTCAAAAAAAATGGAAAATATAAGGCGTTTTGACAAAAATAATATTTTTATATTTTGGGGGTAACATAAGAAAAAATATTTCATCTTAAGTGATTAAATAAAATATTTGCATTTGATAACACAATATGTTTAATACCTAATGCTAGCCGAATTTAATGAATATAAAGACATAAGTGGCCATCATAATTAAACAAAGGGATTAGAAATATACGTAACCATTAAATAAGACAAGACATATATGATATAAAATTCAAAACAGACTAGTGGATTATGTATATATTATGTATATTTGAGTATATTTCGTATATACACATTCATAAGGATACTTAGAGGTTAATATTGAAAAGATTTTGCCCCCGTCTTCCCGATGTTGCACAAGTTCCAAGGGATTTCATGAATCCCAGGCGTGGCTAACACCGAGGAGGGTTCAAGCTTAATCCATAATGACCAATTAATCTCCTCATTAACATGCTTAAACAAAAGTATACTAGTAATATACGCACATATACATAATTCAGCTACAGCACACTTGTAACATATAAGTAAAGCAGCATTTAGACATGGCAGAATCAAAACAGTATAACGTTTGTTGCATTTAGGCATGAACAGGATTGAGGTAAGACATGTTACCACTACTAAAAAAACGGGAAAAATCGACGACGAAAACCGACGGACTGCGTCGATTTTTTCAATGATATCGACGGGAAACCGACCCTTTACGGTCTGTCGGTTTACATAGCCTCGCTTTTTGAAAACCGACGGACCACGTCGGTTTTTTCCGACGGACTGCGTCGGTTACGTGGTCCGTCGGATTTTATACAATAATTTTAAAAAATTAAAAAAATCGTCGGACAGAGTCGGTTTTTTTAATTTCTGATTTATTATGTTATATAAAAATAATATATATATTTTATGAAAAAAATGACGCACGACGTCGGTTTTTTATTTAAATTTTTTTATTTTAAATATAAAACCGACACAGTGCGCCGGTTTTTTCATAAAATTTCAGAATTATTTTCCAGAAAACCGACGGACTGAGTCGATTTTTGGGAAAATTTTCAAAATTAATTTCCAGAAAATCGACGGACTGCGTCGGTTTTCTGGAAAATTTCGTGCATTCAATTCCTGCATTTTCTGCAGCCACACCTGCACAGAAACCAGTACCAAAAGCCGCTCAAAACTAGCATTAAAATGCTCCAAATCAATTCTAAAAGAGCTACAACACATAAAATCACCCTAAGTAATAATAAAACACATCAAACACTATCTAAACACATCAAATACGATCTAAATAGACCTTTAAAGTTCAGAAATATTTAAATGTCCAACCAAAAGTACCATTAACTAGTTTTAACGCAATCTCTTTGCTTCATAGTAACTCTTAGGTATGTCGAATTCCAGACTAACTAGTTCCCCTACAAGCTTAATCATTGAGTCCACAGCAGCTTTAGCAACAGTCCAATCTGATTTGATGCTAATTATTCTAACTGCAACAGACAACTTAGAATGCTGACTCCCTACCTAAAGTGGATGACTAGCCTCTTCTAATTCTTGATAGAAGCACATTGCTTCTTCATTAGAAGGTTCCTCAAAATTTTGCCCAGGTTCAACCCCAGACTGTACGCCAAAAGCATCATTAACCATATCATTAACTCTATCATATTGGACATTACTATATTCCTGCGACACACTACTTTCACCGACAACCAATTCTAACTTTGAATTCTCAATAACAATTCTAACTTTAATAACTTATGGATTCTAACTTTAATTCTAAAAATTGAAAAGTAAATCTAGTCAAATAAAGTCTATATTTTAGTTTTGAGGGTATAGAAATATTATAACTTAATAATTCTAACATAACTTAATAATTCTAACTTTGAAAAACACAATTCCAACCAATTCTAAAAACTGAAAAGTAAATCTAGAGAAATAAAATCTACATTTTAGTATTGAGGTATAACTTAACAATTCTAACTTTGAAAAGCACAATCCCAACCAATTCTAAGAAATACTATAACTTAACAATTCTAACTTTAAAAAACACAATCTCAACCAATTCTAACTTTGAATTCTCAATAATAATTCTAACTTTAATAACTTATGGATTCTAACTTTAATTCTAAAAATTGAAAAGTAAATCTAGTCAAATAAAGTCTACATTTTAGTTTTGAGGTTATAGAAATATTATAACTTAATAATTCTAACATAACTTAATAATTCTAACTTTGAAAAGCACAATTCCAACCAATTCCAAAAATTGAAAAGTAAATCTAGAGAAATTAGAAATACTATAACTTAACAATTCTAACTTTGAAAAGCACAATCCCAACCAATTCTAACTTTGAATTTTCAATAATAATTCTAACTTTAATAACTTATGGATTCTAACTTTAATTCTAGAAAATTGAAAAGTAAATCTAGTCAAATAAAGTCTACATTTTAGTTTTGAGGTTATAGAAATATTATAACTTAATAATTCTAACATAACTTAATAATTCTAACTTTGAAAAGCACAATTCCAACCAATTCCAAAAATTGAAAAGTAAATCTAGAGAAATTAGAAATACTATAACTTAACAATTCTAACTTTGAAAAGCACAATCCCAACCAATTCTATATAGAAATATTATAACTTAATAATTCTAACATAACTTAATAATTTTAACTTTGAAAAGCACAATTCCAACCAATTCTAAAAATCGAAAAGTAAATCTAGAGAAATAAAATCTACGTTTTAGTATTGAGGTTATAGAAATACTATAACTTAACAATTCTAACTTTGAAAATCACAATCTCAACCAATTCTAATTTGGAATGATCAAAACAATTCTAATAACTTATGGAATTCTAACAAAAAGCACAATCCAACAACAAAAAAAAAAAAAAATAGTCAAATAATTAAACTATACATTTTTGCACATATTCAACATCAATAATATTACAAAGAATGATAACTAAGCTAACACAAATACATTGACAAAGAACACGAAATATAGCACAATCTCAAGCCAAAAAAAAAATAGTCAAATAATTAAACTATACATTTTTGCACATATTCAACATCAATAATATTACAAAGAATGATAACTAAGCTAACACAAATACATTGACAAAGAACACGAAATATAGCACAATCTCAAGCCAAAAAATGACAACTAAACTAGTTAAATAAAGTTTACATTTTTTTCACAAATTTAACATTAATAACATTGCAAATGATGTTTAACAAAGCTAAATAGATTAACATTAGGCCTAAAATCTACAAATAAAACTAAAATTGAAAGAATTTTAAAACCCCTAATTTAAGAGAAACTAACCTCAATTAATTAACTTCAAAACGGGTCTGGGGTTGGTGGGGACGGGCTGCTCAGACGGCGGCGCTGGGCGGCGGGGCTGGGTGGAGGGGAGGGGGGCGGCGGGTAGCTAGGGTTTGAGGGGAATGGGAGTTTAATTGGGAAGAGGAGAAGAAATGGGTATTAAAACCCGTCTGGAATGTTTTTAAAGAAAAACCGACGGACAAAACCGACCCTGTCCGTCGGTTTTTCCCGCATAGAAGGAAGCAGTGTCAATCCCATCACCCAACCTACAGAAGTCAAATTGATGACATATTTGAAAATTTCCCAGAAATAGAAAAGAAAAGAATAAGATTGGGGATCTTATAAGCAAAAAGAAAAGAAAAAAGAAAACAGAAGTAACCTTTACATCAAACCAAGAGAAAAATGCATGCATGTAGCATAGCTTCTCAATGGAACTGTTCAAATACTCTGGAGGTCTGCAAGTTCACTTCCTTTGTCAAATATTTGGAAATTGAGATGGAATTTACCTACTTCTGTATGTCTTGATCTGCTTGAGGTATAAGGTTCAAGGTCCACGATGCTTTCGGAAACAGAAACAACCCTGTTGTTGATCAACGGGAGTCATTCCTCCGCCCTTTGACATATCAATAGCCTCTATCATGCATACTACCTCGTCCATCTCAGGCCGCTTGTCAGGGTTGGCGTCCCAGCATCTCTTCATTACATTAGCAAGCGAACTCGGGCAACACCTTGGTATTTCCGGCCTCAGATTCTGCTTGGCACAACAGAAACCGTAGTTAACCAAGGTGACAAAAGCATATAAGCAATAAGAAGCCAAGAGCTATATATTATTCTCTGAAGATCTGTTTTTATGCTTCATATGTCATTACTTATATCCAAGAAGTGCTATGAAGTTGGAGAGTTTACTTACCTGGCGAACCACAGCTGAAGTTACTTCTAAGAAACTGAGGTCAGGATATGGCATGTCGCAACAATATACCTCCCACACGCATATGCCAAACTGTACACATCACATTTTCTATTGTATGAATTGCCGTTGAGAACCTGTAATTTTAGCATTTGAAAATTCAGCAACAGTGAGTTATGTCCAACTACTTTCCTGTTTCAGCGTTTTCATTCTTCACATTATCTTTCTGTCTTAATGAAGCACTTTCACCAGTTAACTGGATTTTGGGGGGATTTCAGCATATTTTGAACAAATAACGCTAAACATTGTGTTATGTAGTATGTATAGTTATGTAGATCAAAAGGCTCAGAGAGCAAGTCTTGCACACAAAGGGTTGTCCTTCCACAACTTGACAAATGAATCTTGGAGAAAAGAAGGGAACGTTTTGTGAGTAAGAGTAGAAGGAAAAAGCTTTATATGTGCTGAATCAGATTGACCCACCAAAAGAACAGAAAATGACCAGACAGATTACTGACATGAATGAAGGATAGTGTGGAAAAGTGAATCCTAGTCCACTTCCAAAATTACCTCAGGAGCCATATATCCAAGGGTTCCAGTCTCCCCAGTCATGTCATTTGGATTAGAGGCCTCAATGCGAGCAACCCCAAAATCTGCAATTTTTACTGTACGCGTCTTATCCAATAGCATATTCTCTGTCTTGACATCTCTATGCACAATCTTTTGAGAGTGAAGGTAACTTAATCTACAAAGTTCAAATGTTTGACCTTTGTTCAGATAAATGATAAATGGTAGTACATAATTCAAGGGTGTTTGAAATACATGAGAAAGAGTTCCAATTACCCTCTGGCCATATCAAGTGCCATCTGCACAACAACTTTGAAAGCTAGCTTCTTTCTTCTGTTCTTTATAAGGTAAGATTTTAAGGCACCACCCGGAAGGTATTCCACAACAACGCAGCATATGTTACTAGGCATGCCAATATGACCATTGTCTGTTTGTATATTGAGACCAGAAGAGCCCATAGTTGCCCCACTGAACTGCATTAGATTGAAGAGATAAAAGTTGTTATATCCAGCAGATTATAGAACATTAAAATTGAATCATGAATAGGCCCACAAAATCAATAGTGAAGTCCGAACACAAGAAAATAAGATGGACCTGAGCACAATTTTTCCACTATTTACTATACAATTAATGACTTGCCAAAATTGTAAACACGTGAACCCTTTTTTTACCATTCTATTTTGTTTAAGTTCCTAGCACCTATTCTTTAAAATGGTATGATCCATGCATTATAATTAAATAAATGAAAGGAAAAAAGAGAACTTTTCAACAGTACATAAAAGGAAAATGGACCGACAATCCCAAAAATGCTCTTCCCACGGTTCCCTAACAAACTTTCTGCCCCTCCCAAAAAGTTAAAAGTAGTGAAAAAGAAATCGAAAAATCAGGGATACTTGAGAAACTATATCACACAGGAATCATTGAACAGATAATTTTCCGAGCATGCTAAAAAATACTCCTAAACTATTCGCAATGGATCAAAAATAACTGCCCATTTTGGATAGTTGAAGGACAAATATGGCTCATTCTCCCTTAATTTGGAGCAACCGTCTGTAGAAAGGGTGTTCACGAGCTATTTGGTTAGTTGCAGGGCATTTTTGAGCCAAAATCTTAATGAAAAGAAGTATTTTTAAGCAAAAACGTAAAGGAGGGTAAAGTGACCTATTTCGAATAGTTGAAGAATAAAATTATCTCATTTTCCTTATTTCGGAGCAACCGTTATTAGGAAAAGTATTTTCAAACTATTAGGAGGACAGTTTTGAAAGAAAAAAATTAACAACAAAAACATTATTAGCAAAAAACGTAACAGAGGGTAAAGAGACCTATTTGGAATAGTTTAGGAGTGTTTTTGACCCTTCTCCCTTACTTAAAACATAAAGGATTGAAAAAACACTAACCGGCAACATCTTGGCCGTCGTAAACGCCACGGTGGACAGTACCAAAAGTGCCACGAGCAATGACGCTTTTGATGATCAGTTTTGAAGGGTCAATTTCCCAGTCATGTCTTTGCCTGGGTTTAGATAGAGGGAGAGGAGCAGCGGCCGTGACGGTAGCTGCTGCTGCCGTAGCAGTAGAGTAATGGACTAGCTAGTACGTAGTGATTGGGTGTTTGGTATTTTTTTTTTTTTTTTTTTTTTAGTACTTTTGCAGGGAGGAATTAATTAAGCGAAACAGAGAGGGGGAAAAGGGCAAAGGGTCTCTTTTGGATTGGTGCGCTGGGGAAAGAAGAAATGGAAGAGAAAATAATTACTCCTAGTAGAGGTCGTTTGGAGTGAATGCCAAAGTCATGCCGGAATTACTTAATATTTTAATATTATTTTTTATTAATTATTTGATTTTATTGTGTTAAAGATAATATTGAGTACGGTATAATTATTAAGAAGAAATTGTTTGTTTGCAGAAATATCCTCCAGCTTATTTAATACTAATAGGAAAAGGGTTTGAGGAACTTTGAGGGTATTTTAGTATTTATCATTGTTTTATTAGGGCTGGTATTATTAGTTCATCATCTGGCACAAATAGCTTATTCTGATACTATTTCTAATTAAGATTCCAACAAGTGTTTCGTTGACCATACTATTTTCATATGTCTTTTAAATATTTTGAACTGTCAATTATTGTGACTTATAGTACTTTTATGTAGTTTCCGCATATGTAAATTTTATACTTATAGATTTTATGTCCGAATACACTATCAAAATTAAACTATTTGATTCTCGAAATTCAAACAGTGTCACATAAATTAGGACAAAACGAGTAACCCTTTTCAAAATTAGTAATCAAACAAGAGATAACTCAATATTGAATTTTTGTATCAGGACTATTTATAGTTGGGCAACATATAAAAGAACCTCTTAATACTTGAGATTATGTGTGTGGAAGGGGAAAGAAGAGAGGAAGTAATATTAGCAGCGCCATGTGGACACATGGAATTGCCTAAAGACAACGTGTGGCAGAGCTAGAATTTTCGTCGAGAGGGTTTAAAATATAAAAAAGTAAACATGCGAAGAAGTCTAAGGGGGTTCAACATTACTCTCTATATATAAAAAATAATTTTAACCTTATAAAAATAGTATTTTTTTTTCCGCCGAGGGGTTCATCGGCTCTATGTGGCTCTGCCACTGTTCCTGACCCACCACTCTTATCTTACTTGCTTTTCTCATTTATTTCTTCTGCTTTTCTCCTCTTTTCCCCCCCATCTACTGTAGTCTTTTTTCCCAATATTATGGGAGTCAAATGATTGAATTTTGAGCGTAATTGACCATATGCCTATTAACCGGTTCCAACCGGATCCGGACCGGGAACCGGTTAGGAAACCGGCCGGTTCCGGTTTCAAAATCGGAACCGCCTAACCGGTTCCGGTTTACCGGTTTTAAAGTCCAAACTGGAACCGGTCCGGTTTGGATTGCTTAAAATATATTTTTTTTTTGTTTTTTGTATTATATATATATATATTATAGTATTTATTTGTATATTGTAGCTATATTTTCATATGTTATACAACTTTATAATTAAAGTTTAAATATTTACTGACTAACAGCCTAACAGCAAGTCAGCAATACAGAATAGTATTTTTCGTATACATATATATGTATAACTTACATATACTTATATATATGTATAACTTAATATATATATATATATATATATATATATATATATATATATATATATATATATATATATATATATATATATATATACTAAATATATACTATATATATGTATAACTTAATATATATACTAAATATATGTATCTACTATATATACTATATATATTTATATACTATATATACTTAATATATATACTATATATATTTATATACTATATATACTATATATACTTATATACTATATATACTTATATATGTGTATAACTTAATATATATACTATATATACTATATATACTTATATATATGTACTATATACTATATATACTTACTTATATACTATATATACTATATATACTTACTTATATACTATATATACTATATATACTTATATACTATATATACTATTTTTTCTTTATATACTATATATACTTATATATGTTTAAGTATACTATATAACTTAATATACTTATAAGTATATTCTTAGTATATTTTAGGTATATTCATAACTTAATAAAAGTAAAAATATGAACACAAGTAAATAGAAGAAGCTCAATGAGACATATATTTTATTCATTCTTGGATAACATTTATTTGCAAGTTGTATTTTTTTTTAACTTGCAAATAATACATGAGTTATACAAAAATAGTATTATATATATATATATATATATATATATATATATATATATATATATATATATATATTATAGTATTTATTTGTATATTGTAGCTATATTTTCATATGTTATACAACTTTATAATTAAAGTTTAAATATTTACTGACTAACAGCCTAACAGCAAGTCAGCAATACAGAATAGTGTTTTTCGTATACATATATATGTATAACTTACATATACTTATATATATGTATAACTTAATATATATATATACTAAATATATACTATATATATGTATAACTTAATATATATACTAAATATATGTATAACTTAATATATATACTATATATATGTACTATATACTATATATACTTATATATAGGTATAACTTAATATATATACTATATATACATATCTACTATATATACTATATATACTTAATATATATACTATATATATTTATATACTATATATACTTATATACTATATATACTTATATATGTGTATAACTTAATATATATATGTACTATATACTATATATACTTACTTATATACTATATATACTATATATACTTATATACTATATATACTATTTTTTCTTTATATACTATATATACTTATATATGTTTAAGTATACTATATAACTTAATATACTTATAAGTATATTCTTAGTATATTTTAGGTATATTCATAACTTAATAAAAGTAAAAATATGAACACAAGTAAATAGAAGAAAGCTCAATGAGCCATATATTTTATTCATTCTTGGATAACATTTATTTGCAAGTTGTATTTTTTTTTAACTTGCAAATAATACATGAGTTATACAAAAATAGTACAATAGTAAAATCACCAATTTTGAACCATTTCGTTAATTTCCCCCACATCATATTCGTTCATGGAAATATCTTCAAAGTCTTCCATTTGGTCCGGTCCACTAGCTATCAAATCTTCAATTTCTTCCTCTTCGCCTTGCTCCGCTTCTGTGTTTTGGTTGCGTCGCTCCGATCTAATCCAATCTCGAATGCACACTAGTACTTGCAAGTTAAAGCCGGATAATGAATGTCTATGGTCTCCAATTTGTTGTCTTCCTAGGCTAAATGCGCTCTCCGAAGCCACGGTTGATACTTGAACCGTAAGGATATCTCGAGCCATTCTTGAAAGTACCGGATAGCTTGCCTTGTACTTCTTTCACCATGCTAAGACGTCCACCTCATCCAGTTGGCTGATATCCACATTTGGCTGCATCAAATAAAAGTTAAATTCATCAAAGTTTGCAGTAGAAGAAGAAGAAGTTGGCTGTGAATGTAAAACTTTTAAACCCGACAAGCTCTTTTTGCTACTCTGAGAAGTAGTAGGGCGTGGAGCAACGGGTGTAGCACGTTCTTCCAAACTAGAATAATGAGTAAAAACTCTTCTAAACTCATCATCAATAGCGAGATCGGCTTCAGCTAAAGATGGTTGAACTCCCTCTTCAATTTCTAAAAATGTATAAATTTGACTAACCAAATTTTTAGTATAAGACACTTTTTAACAAGGATTTAAAAGGGAACCCAATATAAATAAAGTTGGGATGGGAAAAAAATATTTCTTAAATTTGATTATCATTTCAAAAATAGCCACTTGATAATCGGGTTTATATTTATACTCTTGTAAAACTCTAGCTATTTCCGCTAAGTAGGCTAAAATTTCGGTTACCGTGGGATAAAATTGTCTAGAAAAAGCAAGAGTTGCATTATAAAAAATTTCTAAGAGTTCAATACATTCTTTAACATCTTCCCAATGCCTAAAAGTTAACCAATCCTCACTATCAGTATTATATTTGTTGTGAACTTGTTGTATGGGAATCCTATACTCATATGCTTGTTGTAGCATAATGTAAGTGTAGTTCCACCTAGTCTCAATTTCTACTTGAATTTTCCTAGGTCTAAGGTTATTTTCCACACAAGCATTCTTAAAATCTCTAATTCTTCCCCTATTAGCATTACAAAAACGAAACGCAACAACATTTCTAACTTTTTGAACAGAATCATCAAAATGCACAAGACCATCTTTAACAATTAAATTTAAAATGTGACAACTACATCTTACATGAAAAATATTTCTTAGAGGAGGGTTTATTTCTCTTTTTAAAAGACCAATTGCCTTTGTATTATTAGAAGCATTATCTAAAGCAATACAAAGTGTTTTTCTATAAAGGTTAAAAAATCTCATTATAGTAGACATTGAATCGGCTAAAAATTTTCCATCGTGACGACCTTTTCCTTCATCATATAAAAAAGCTATAATTATTTTTTGCATAATCCAGTTGTCATCAACCCAATGACATGTAATAGCAAAAAAATCTAAATGGTTAATACTAAGACCCAAATCAGCGGTAAGACAAACATTACAATTTAAAGAATTAAATACATAGCGCAAATAAAATCTATATTTTTTAAACAAATCTATAACATCGGCTCTACAAGTACTTCTAGGAATACCCTCAAATAACGGGTTATAACAACGTTGAATGTAAGTAACAAATCCCAAACCCGAGGGAAAGGAAAATGGTAAACAATCATAAGCTACCATTTTAGCTATTTCTACGCGTTCTTTTTTCTTGTCATACTTAAAATTTCTACCGGTTCGTGGGTCTATCGTCATTTGAATCCCCCCCACATTTGAACCCGTTTGTTCTCCCCAAATATCCATATGTTTGGTTCTCATATGACCATTTAGTGTACCCGTTCCACTATCCTTACCAGTTCCTTGCTTAAAACTAAATACTTGTCCACATAGGGTACACGTAGCTGTTTGGTTTTCCCTATTCTTAGTCATAAATTTCCAAACTGTAGTTGTTGGCTTACGAGTTCTAGGCGGTTTGTCTTGTGTATGTGATTGTGCAGGACATGTATCTCCTATGGGATTTTCGGGGGGTTGTGTTTCATCATCATCATCATCTAAGTCTTCATTAAAAGTGTCGGTAAAATGTTGTTGCATTGCCTCATGACCTAAAAGTGGATTATTTCCACCAACATCAATACCTAAATTAGGTGTTTCTTCCACAAATGTTTCCTCATTAAGCGCACCCCTAACAGTACGACTACTACTACCGGCACCACGTCTTAATCTCTTTGACATTATTAAATAGAATTAATTTAAATCACAATCAAATAAATCACAAGAAAATAAATTACAACAAATTAAATTGCTAGAATTAAATTGCGAAAATTAAATTGTGTAAAATAAATTGCTAGAATTAAATTGCGAAAAATAAAGATAGAGTTGGAACGAAGGTATCAAATTGCCGGATTAATTTCCAATAAAGTGAAGGCAGCTAGAATTGCAAATCCACCAAAGCTACTTCGGATTATTGCAAAATCACCAACTCCACCAACAATATTATAATTGCAAAATTAATAATTGAAAGTTGAAACTATAATAAGACTTTGTGGCTAATTATTGCAAAGTAACTATAATTGAGAGATTGAGATTTGAGAGAAAGATGAAGAAGAGTGAATTGATGTGCATCAAAATGAAAATGAAGAAGGGTTTATATAGGGGTGGGGATGGGTTAAAGTGTTAAAAAAAAAAAAATTGGGGGCCAAAAATAAAAAAACTGACCGTTTGGCAACGGCCATTTTTGCAAATGGACCGTTTGGCAACGGCCATTTTTGCAAATGGACCGTTGCCAACGGTCCATTAAGCCCAACGACTCTTTCGTTTTTTTTTTAATTTTTACCGGTTTAACCGGTCCGGTTCCGGTTTCCAAAATATTGTATCATTACACGGTTAACCTTAACCGGTTCTACCGGTTCCGGTTCCGGTTTAACCGGTCCGGTTACCGGTTAAAACCGGTAAGGCCAAACCGGTTGCCAGCTTTAATTGACCATGATCCAATGTATAACTTTAATGCTACTTCCTTTGTTTGAATTGATGTGTTTTACTTTCTATTTTATCTATATAAAAAAAACAATTATTGGGTGTAGATTTACATAAGTGATTCCTAAGAATTTGGCATATTCATTAAAAATATTACTACTTAATAACATTAATTAAGAAGATTATTTAACTAAATTATCCAGTCATGGAAAAAGTGTAAAAAAGTTAATACTTTCGTGATTTTTTTTTTTTTTAAAAACCACTTATTTTGGACAAACTTAAAAGATTAGAAAATCACTTATTGTAGATCAAGGGAGTAACTTCTTTCAATATTTTGGAAGAATTTAATTGTAACATGATTTTCATTTCATTCTTAATGACAAATTCTTGTAGGAATAACATCATGACATGTTTATTATATTCAAATTAAAAGATATTTTCCGTATATTATATATGTTTAGTTTTAGATCAAAATTCAAATTTTTTCTTTACATCTGTCAATTTCTTTTCAAGAAAAATTAAGATGCATAAAAATGGAACAGGGGAGGTACCAGAAACATATGAGTTGGCTCAACTATAACGAATGTCTTAAATAAATACATCATGATCAAACCTGTCAGTTTTAACAGCGTATGTCAGTAACACTAATAAAACAAAAATAGACGCCCATGAGAAAAATATTACGAAATAAAAATTGTTGTTTGAAACGGAACACCCGTAAAAATACAAAGGATTGAAATGTGTTACTACGTGTCTAAGTTGCCTACTATAATTGCCAGAACACTATTTCGTCTAAAAGGTTACTGTCCAAAGTCAGGGTTGACTTCACATGTCCTTTTCTTATTTGAAAAGGAAAAGAAATTTATTTATATTTGACTGGCCAACCTATCTTTGCGATTAATTAAAGTTTGCAAAAAGGCTATGTTTTGAGTGCTTAAATCACATCATGATGGGGAGATATCCTAGAATACTAATTTTCCTAAGGGATAAACAAGTGATTTGTGATATAATAATATGGTTTTGCATGAGAATAAAGTTAAGTAAATCACTAGTTCCAATAGTAAACAAACACCTCAAGATCAAGATAGATATTTCAATTACTCAAACCACTCAACGAAAGAGGAGAAGGGGGGTTCAAATGAAGGGGAGGGACAGCAGAAGTTCTGTAGGAAACATTTGGTTCGAATTTTGCTTGTTACTACGTACATTGAGTATAAGTACTTCAAACGTAGACGGAATACATTTGCAATTTTAGTATAACATACACAATCCTTCCTATATTTTAATAATCCAATAATTTAATATTTGCAGTATTTTACATACCCAATTTCACACTTTTTTCCATATTTCTTCTTACTAATTGAATATAAAAATCATTTTATCATTTTGGGGGTGTTCGGTATGGCTGAAAAATGTTTTCCAATTTTCTCATGTTCGTTTGGTCAAAAAATTTGAAAAACATTTTCCTCAAAATTGGAAAAAATGACTTCCCTAATAAAAATAGGGAAAACAAGTTCACAAGTTCGTTCCATCAACCACCCTACCACCACCCAACCCAATCCCAACCACTCCCAACCCCCACGAGCCCCACCACCCCAACCACCACCACTACCACCCCACCCACCCCCCTAATTTTTTTTTTTTAAAGTTGACTTTTTTTTTGCACCCCACCCCAGCCCCGCACCCCTAACCCCCTCACCCCTAGCAAAAAATTATTTTTTTTGAAAATAAAATAAGTTTTTTTTCCACCCCCACCCCAACCTGCACCGTACCCCTCCCCCACGCCCGCACCCCTACCCCCGTCAGCCCCTCCCCTGCAAAACAAAAATTAATATTTTTGAAAAAAAAAAGGAAAAAAATTTTGACATTTTTTTTTGGTTTTTTGCATACCCAACCCCCACCCCACGCCACACCCTACCCCTCCCCCCCCCCCTAAAAAAAATTTGAAAAAAAGTTGACAATTATAAAAATTGAATGTTTGCGTGGTTAAAAATTAAAACTTTTGGAAGGGGTGATGGGGGTATTTTGGGTCGGGGGCGTGGGGGTGTGTGGTGAAAAGATTTTTTTTTTGGGGTAGGGTGTTTCTGGAGGTGTAGAAACCCGCAAAAGATAATAAAAAACTTAAAAAAAAAAAAACTGGGGTTAGGGTTGAGGAGGAGGGGTGTTGGTGTGGTATGGGTTCCACGCAAGGGAGAGGGGAGTGATGGGGGATGTGGTCGTGTAGAAAATTTAGAAAAAAAATTAAAAACTTCAAAAAAATGTTGTGGGAGGGGGCGGGGGTGATGTATGGGTTAAGGGGGTGGTTGGGGGGGGGGGGTGCAAAAAATTAAAAAAAAATGGAGGGGGGTGGGGCTTAGGGGTGGGTGAGTGGGAGTGGGGTGTGGGTGGGGTTGGGGGTATGGGGTTGGGTTGGAGTTGATGAGGCTTGAATGAGTATTTTCCGAAAAACGTTTTCTATCAACCAAACGAACATAAGAAAATAAGTAAGAAATTCACTTATTTTGCACTACCCAAACGAACATGTTCACTTATTTTCTCGGAAAACATTTTCCTCCACACCGAGCACACCCTTTGTCCTCGTTCCCTTGAAGCATGTCTTTACTCCCAAGACTGGATTCATTCACAAAGGCTTCCCTTCCCTTGCTTCGACGTTCTTCCATCTCGGGGGTAAGCTACTCTAGCCTTTTGGTACATGTATCAAGCTTGAGCGTTGAAATATTAAATTAATACTAGAAGATTGGGATATCAGCTGAAACACTCGAAGATGCACATTAATTTGGGGATTCAACGATAAAGGCTGAACAATGATCTGACTTTCTTCCCCATATTCGGTTTGACTTATGTTCAATTGCTCTACCAGTAAAACGACATACCAAAAAAGGCTCGATGTTTGCCGTTGCGATCTGGCTTTAGCATCTGCCGAGTACATCTAAGCGAAAAATAGAAAAAGATGCTACATTTCAATTGATAATTCTTTTCTTTCAGGTATAAGTCAAGTTGAATTTACAAAAAGGTCAACCTGCTAACATATATCGTGGGAGTACTCTCTTCACTATCACAGAAAACATGTTGCTAAAAATTGTTAACTTTCAATATCTCCTAGAGCAAGGGGCTTGGGACATGTATATACACTTCTAAAGATGTTTCATTAGGACACAAGCATTCCCTATAGCTATACCTATATTGGATCCATTCATAAATTATGTAACCCAATGCTAATTGTGTTGTACGTTCATAATCAATCAGTTATAATATTGTATAAATTCAATGTGTTTAATGTTAATAGTCACATATGTACACCTGTCAAGCATAATACATATGTACATTCTGAATGCATATAGTATATCAATTATGTACAACCAAAAGAATTGTGTAAGTTTGACTGTTTGAGCAGTACTGCTTCGAGATACTTTCCAAAAATATTTTACTGTGTAGTGAATATAATTTAAACTATATTCCTTTTTTCATTTCTTGTGGTCGATACCGAATTAATCATTCAATTCTCTTTCTGAATATTTGTTATCTGGTGGACGGCTAAATAAGTGGATCACCAGAAGTCTACTAGGCATGACAAAGAAAACATTTCCATTAACTGAGTTATCATGCTTTAATCAAGTGACCAACCAATATGATAATAAGTTAATAACAATGGATAAATGTGGTATAGGGGTGGAAAATATGTGGTTTGGCCTGAATTTGAGTGGGACAAAATCAGAGGCGAATCCAGGATTTCAAGAGGATGGGTTCACCATTAGCTATGAGGGTTTTTTGTTTTCTTTTGCTTTCGATTCACAACTTAGCGCCTATGTTTTTTTTTTTTTAATCTTTTGGGACTTGGGTAATTAGAAATAAAGGGGAAAAAAGTCATTAGATTAATATATATAATAAAAAAAAAACACAAATTTTTTACTTTTGGGTAATTAGAATTATAGAAGAAAAAGGATTTAGAATAATATAAAAAGGAAAGTTAAAAGGCTGCTTTAGAAGCAAAAAAAAGCATTAAACGTGCAGGAGCTCGAGTTAGATCCCAAGACCCTGAGGAAATAAACACACCCCCTAACCAGTGTTCTACTCGGCCTGATTTGACCATGTGTTCCTTTAGTTAATATAAGATATATTTTCAGAATTATACACATAATATATCGAGTTTAGTCGAGTGAACATGTGTTCACGTGACCCAAATTTGATACCTGAATCCACCTCTGGACAAAATGAGCTGATTCAATAATTGAGTTATTTTAATTAGGCTGAGATGACTCGATCAAGATGGGGTACACAAATAAAATGTCGGTTCACTATTTACTTTTTTCTAGATGGTGTATATAGCTTATATGTGATTATACACATAATTTACATGAATTATACATATATTGTACATCCGTTGGCTAATTTAGATAGACAGTTGGGTGGACGACTATTTAGGCTAGTTCCCCATCAAGAAGTCAAGAGGATATGCTAAATAATGAGTAATAACCCAACCCGTCCAACTGTTACTAAATTTTAATTTCTTTTTGTTTTCTTATAATTTGTTGAGTTACTGAACAAGCTAAAAAAATTAATTTTCTTCTTTAATTTGTGTTTATATTATATATATATATATATATAACGTATTATACGAAAAAAAGTTTAAATGTTTTGACAAAACTTTTCATGAGTCACTTTGGGTATTATAGCCCAAATTTATTCAACTTTTAAACAAAATTTTGTGCGGATTGTCCTTCATATGGACCAGTCTTTAAGTTTTTCCCCTCAAACCGTTGGTTTTTTTTTTTTTCCTACTTCTCATTTAATGAAAATTTGTGAGTCAAAGTATCCTTATTCACTGGTCTACGAAACCAGAGATTCTGGATTCGAACCCCAACAGTGTAAGAAAAGAAACAATTTCTCAAGGCAAGCTTTCATAGAAACTATGCCTGTTTTGGGCAAAGTTACATAGAAATTATGTCTTGTCCGGCATAGTTGTAACACCCTAAATTTATTATTGACATTTAAATAATCTTGCTCTTGTAGTAAATACTTTTTATTATTTTTCTTGAGTTTAAAATTTTAGTTTTTGTTTAAATAAAAATAAAAATTTAGACTTGTCATATTTATTTGATCTTAGACCCATTTGATAAAAAGGGGTACTACCGTTCTACCTCAAGGAAAAAAAACTATTTCTTTCACCCCAATCTCTACTTGTTCTTCTTCTTCTCCTAAACCCCCATTAGAGACTTCAATCCACATAAACTACTCTCCATATATAATCAAAATCCTTCTAGTTTTCATGCTTTGAATATATTTTGGAATGTTGCCACCAGGAATAAAATAGGTTAAGCCTTGTTTTGAAAATTCTAGGTTTTGGGTTTGTCAAGAAGTTCAATCAATCTTGTGGTAAGCTTGTTATTCCACATATTTTGGGTGAAATATTCAAGTTTTTGTTAGAGATTTTGAAACCTTGAATTAAGACAATTTAATCCCGTTTTTGAAGCTGGCAGCGGTTAGTATTTTGACCATAACTTTTTATCTATAAGTTGGAATTTGGTGATTTAAAAAGGCTGTGAAAAGATAAGAAAATTATCCACAATTTTCGTGTTTGGCAAAAATTCTAATTCCTCTGTTTACTATATTAAAAATGGGCTGAAAGGCAGCATATACCTGTTGTCCAGAAATTTTTCTACTTAAATTTTTTTTGCAATAATGGTGAACCATTTAGCCCCGTTTTTTTCTTCATGATTTAGCTTCCATATCGTTAAACTCTAGACCTTAAGTGAGTTTTTCATTGTGTATTTAAGGTACAAGAGGCTCTTGTAAAAGCTAAGGAAGTCGATATAATTGCTTGATAGTTGCTTCGGGGATTTGTAACTTCTTGGTGTTTTTCTTTGAGCTTTAGAGGCACTAAAGTTCCAAGGTTTGCACATATTCTTGAATTTCACATTTTATTTAGTTGAAGTATTTTGAACATCTTAAGCTTGGGTAAAACTTGTCTTTACATTAATTTGTTATCCTATTCGGTTGTTGCTAGTTAAATTCTTATTTCGCTATGTTTAATTGAGTATGAATACTTTGAATCACTTGGAAACTTTGAATATCATTTGGTATCATGTGGAATGCTTTTGTAAGACAAACTAACTCGCCCACATATACGGATTGCTTGAGCGTTATTGCATTCTCGTTGGGACTTTGTCCTTCTTGTGATAGTGACTTTGCCACTTATATTGGCATGCCTCTTGAGATTATTCGAATACTGTCCCATCTTGACTTTGAATTCACATTTCATCTTAATTATGGATCTTGGTCTATCTTAAGTATGAATGGGGAAGCCACTTTCAACATGGTTCTTGATTCTCTTGATTATTGGGTGATGACCCTACTTGATTTGGGACTCCGGTCCTTCTTGTTATTCGATTATTCTTTGATGTGATTGCATGATGTATGTGTGGGCGAAATTAACCAAATGGTGAGCTTTCTTGGATTTGCTTTGGAAAGCTTCTTGATATTTGAGATTTTGAATATTGATATCTTGAACTATTTTAATATTTGATATTTTATTTTCTTGAAAGGATTGTACCTTCATTTAGTTCTTGATGGTGATTTTGACAAGCTTATTCCTAGAATTTATTCTTGTACTCCTTACATTACATTTTTATATTAAGTGTTAGCTAAGTTTATGTGCTACTAAGCTTTATGCTTAGCGATAGTTTGTTACTATCGTAGGTGATGTTTCGAAAGAGACTTGAGGATGGCCATCTCAAGTAGACTCTTTGGATACTTAGATGAAGATCACATTTGCATGAGCATGTTCATTTTGTATACTTTTGGGGACTTGTACGTGATCCATGTGATACACTTAGATATCCACTTTTGAATGATTTGGGTCATGATGCTAATATATTGTAACTTGGTTTTGATGAATGACTTGCCTATTTTGGGAGTGTCCATGCCCAAGTCTTGTAATATTTTAAATTCAGTACTTGTGTTGAACTTGGAAAACTTAACTAGTTTGTATTTGAGATTGAAAGTTGAATTTCATGCTTGGTATGAGCCTTGGATGTTGTAGCATGAAAAATATATCTCTACTACGTGTTTGATGAATTCTAAAGTGTTGATTTAACTCAAAATAGGTGTTGTCCATTTTTATGATTGGATATTTCTATTTTGTTTAAGGAGGTTTCTTTTAGATCCTACTATGTTGAGATGTCGTATTTGGAAACTTGTTCACATGGGCCTATTTCCGCTACCACATGATAAAGTCATTGTTTTAAATTTGTTTCTTCTACATTTTGTGGTATGATCGAATACATATATATGTATTTATTATTTTGTTCTACTCGTGAACATGTTGTCAAATAAATTTTATCCTTAAATTTAGTTAATAGTCTATTTTACAAAAATAGTTTCGGGACGATTATTGAAATTTGTTAGTATGGATTAATTCGTTAAGTAGCATCCTTCCTAGGGGGTTGCTACAATAATTCTGTAGAAATTAAGTTATCCAGCATAAGTTTCAAAAACTATGTCTATTTAGAAAGAGTTACATAGAAACTATGCCTTGTCCGACATAGTTCTGCATAAGTTAAGTTATCCTACAAAACTATGCCGGACAAGGCATAGTTTCTATGTAACTTTGCTCGAATAGGCATAATTTCTATGAACCTTGTCTTGCAAAATTAGGTCATAAATCCGAATTTCTTTTTTGTTTTTTTTTTGTTTTTATGTAAGGGGTACTTTCAGCCACTTTTTTATTACTTAAAGTGCCTAAGGGAAAAAATTAAAGACCACCCAACATAGCGGCAATCGTGCGAATTGCCCACTTTTCAACGTGTTGAATTTGAGCGGATCAAGATAGGATGAACTAATAAATAGGCCAACCAAAATTATAGGGGCAAGATCATAGATGTCCTCTCAAGCCAAAATAATTACCCGCCCATATCCCTGTTACTTTCATACCCCCAGAAAAAATAAAAAATACTTACCCGAGATACCCTCTAGTTATGATACCAACATGTTATGTAAATATACTGAGATGACATCATGGAAGATGCTTCAGTCCTTCTCTTAGTCCTCCATTATATCATCATGGTATATAAATATACTGAGATGGTATCATGGAAGATGTTTCAGTCCTTCTCTTAGTCCTCCATGATACCATCATGGTATATAAATATACTGAGATGGTATTATGGATGATCATGTTCATTTATTCAAAGCGACACATTTTTCTCGAAAAAAACGCTATATGATACTATCGTCTTATATACATATACCGTGAGGGTATCACGAAGGACTGCTTCAGTCCTTCAATGAGACACTGTGTCAGTATATGCAACTTACTCTTGTTTTCAATTATTTGATTACAAATATATAATAAGACTTGTTATAGACAGTATTATTTGTTTTCATATTAAGTACAGATGGTGTTGGAAATTTTTTAGAGGCGTTCACATTAGGAAGAACAAATAAGAGACAAATAAAGCACAGTAATGATAATAAAGATAAGACAGAGTTGAAATTAGAAAATGCGGTTCAAGGCACACTATGATTGATGTTGTCTTCAGAGTAGATTTTCATCGCTAATCGGTGCAAATAGAAAAGTGACATTCTACTCCCAAGATACAATGAATCACTCAGAAATCTTCTAATGTGCACTCAAACAGAAGTTCCGAGAGTTCCTTTTAATCTCTCAACTACTTTTGTAAAAAGGAAGAGTCAAGAATGCATAATTTTATGTTGCAGAAACTTTTTGTGTTGCTGGAATTTTTTCTAAGAGTGTAAAATCTACAGCAGACTTATTACTTATAAGGTGTAGAAAAAATTAACACACCTTTTCAAAGGAAGGATGCACCCCTTAAGGGATGACATCTTTTCACGATGAATAAGTGTATCCTTTAAAGAATGGGTAACACCTTTGTTGTGTCTTTTCAAAGGTGTGTTTAAATTTTGAATCCCTGCTAAAATAAATTCCAACAATCTCCCCCCCCCCCCCCCCCCCCCCCATTCAAGAATTTAAAGAATACAACAGTAGTCTTTTATAATGATGTCAGAGTAGATTTTCATATTTTAGTTAAGAAGAGATGATACTCTTTATTGGCCACTTCCGCACCACTAAGACATTATTAGAGAATGTTGGAAAAGTATTAGAGATGATCACATTAAGAAGAGCAAATAAGAAACAAAAAAATTATTTTAATAACAATACAGATAAGACAGAGTTGAAATTGAAAACCTCAGTTCAAGACACTCTATGAATGGCGCTGTCTTCAGAGTAGATTACCGTCACTATCCCGATGCAAATAGCAAAGTGACATTCTACTCCCAAGATACAATCAACGTAACCACTCAGAAATCTTCTAATGTGCACTCAAATAGAAGTTCCGGAGAACCCTTTTAATCTCTCAATTGCTTTTGTAGGAATTGAGAATAAGAAGAAAATAAACTTTTGCAAAAAATGAAATTATAGAGAGCCTAAAGATCTAGATCTGCAATGGGATTGCATCCATAGAAAGTGAAATACACCTTTTCATGAATAGATTTCAGAATGAATAGGTGTATCCTTTAAATAATGGGTAACAACTTTTCATTTTAAATTGTGTATTGTCAAAAGGCGCTTTTAAATTTTGAATCACTCCTAAAATTATTCCAACAGATGGCACAAGGTTGTGTTCGGTCATGGCATGGTATGATTACTATTGGTACCTGGGTTATCAATATTTATGCACTA
Organism: Lycium barbarum; assembly: GCF_019175385.1. Taxonomy (NCBI): domain Eukaryota; kingdom Viridiplantae; phylum Streptophyta; class Magnoliopsida; order Solanales; family Solanaceae; genus Lycium; species Lycium barbarum. The sequence continues at coordinate 135,981,024 of NC_083339.1, forward strand.
GCACACTGATTTTATTGAACTTTAAAAAAGGTCTATAATGACATTAATTATCTTACTGCTTTCGTTGTATATTGCATTAAATACAAAAGAATAAAAAGGATAAGAGTCTAGATACATTAATCAATGTGACGAAGATAATGACGAGAGTATTCACGTAATTTGATGCATACAGTCAATAGAGCTATTATTTGGGCAAGATGCTTCCTGTTCAGGTAATTAAGTTGTTGAATTCTTCGATTCATGTGAAATTCTGTGGACAATGTATGATCAAATACAATGGCCTTTTTTTTTTTTGGGTCACAGAATAAGATTAATCAACATATTAACTAGTCAATCAAAACGATCTAAAAGAGTCCAAGCAAAAGTTTGATGTTTAAATAAAACCAATTTTAGTGTATGTGTGATGCACGTATGTATTCGTGAATTAAAAAAAAAAAGACGAATTATGTAAAAATGACATTGTAACGACTAATCTTTCGTTCCTGAAAATAATAATCAAGACAAGAAAAATAGCGACAAAGAATAATATTTGATTTCAAGAATTTGTGCGGGGGTTACAATCTTTATGAAATCTTAAATAACAAGATGTAATCCTCTGATTCTTCTCCTCACGATACGTCCGTCAATCAAGGGCTTTGCTTGTTCTTGAATGGACGAATCACTTGTTGATATTTCACTACGAATGCGGAGCTGAGCTTTAATCACAAACGTAGAGGTATGGAAACTTGCAGCTCACCACTTGGAGCGAAGACTTCTTAGTATGCGGAAGACTTGCGGCTGAGAGCTTCTTTATGTCTTTTTCTTCCTCTTTTCTTTTTTCCATCCCTTTTGACTTTGTGAAGACCCCTATTTATAGTTGCAGGGGAGAGCTAGGGTTTGTATATGATTGGTTGAACCATGTCATTTGAACACTTGGCGACATTTAATTGGTTCTTCTATTGACTTGACATGCTGCGTCACTTATGCACGTGACATGATTTTATTGGTCCTTGACTTGACTTGACTTGGCGCGCCACGTCATTTGACACGTGGCATGGACCTTGGGCTAACAGAGTGGGCTTATCATGTGAAGTTCGACAAGATAGACTAGCCCAATTGAATTGATCTTTCAATTAAATCCATACCAATTGGACTTAAGCAATTAATCAAATTATATTAGCCCATAATATTTGTTCGGACGAATATATCTTGGATTTAATATAATTCACATTTCTTGTGAGTTTACTTTTGATAAAATTTCGTCATCTACAAATGCCCCCTGCTTCAAGGCTTGTTGAAGTGTCCGACTTGTCGAACTCGAGAGACTAGGCTTGAAGTACCGATAACCCGTTCGTTTTCTTGGGTCGATACATGGCCACATTTGGGCACTTGGTATTACAATCTTTGTAGCCTTTATCCACTAAGACATCCAGCTTGCCACCCTTAGGAATCAAAATAATTTGCTTGAAACAAGGAAAGCCAAGCGTTATTAAATTGTGTCCACGTAGATCAAACTAACATTTTGCTGTACCAGCGGAGTACACTTTGAAAGTAGAAAGTGGCTAATGTTTTCATAGCTTTTTGATGCAGATTGTAATTTCGAAAACAATATGCTTCAAATATGCATGGCATCCGGTTGTAATTCCCGTTCACCAAGTTATTTACTTTCCATAAGCCTAGACTTTCCATAAATAAGCCTAAACTTTTCATAATTTGCATGGTATTTCCTTATTATTTATTAGGGAAACATTGACTTTCCATAAGCCTAGACTTTCCATATATAAAGCCTAAACTTTCCATAAGCTTAAACTTTCCATGATTAGATTCCAACTGGAACAAGGATTTCTTTGTGTAGTCTATGTAGGAACCAGATTTTGACATCTATAAATACACCCCCTTCTCTTGGTGTTTGAGCGTCAATTTGAAGCATCGTCGAGCTCCATCTCTATCAGGTAATTTTCTTCTTCCATATGTATTTTCGTCACTTTCTTCACAGCTCTGCATGTCTGTGGTAGAAAATTCATATCTCAATGTAGGAACGTCGAAATCATGATCCGCTTGATGTTTCGGAAACTAGACTCGTAGAGCTACGTCATACGCGGAAACCACGACCCAATTGCATCTATATTTTCTCAGATATTGATCGAGAATCAGACTTTGAGTTCTGGTTCGCTGGTTTATTAGTCTTGCGCGTCCTGACGAAAAATCTTATATCTTGACTTAGGAACATCGCAATCACGAACGGTTTGCGGCGTCGGAAAGAAGACTCATAGAGCTACGTCATATACGAAAACCACAATCAAATTGCTTCTATATTGGCTCAGGTATATTTTTTTTAATCAGCCACAGAATCTGATTTTGCTTTCTTGGCTTTGGACATGCTCTACGAAACTTACCTGTCCCCTTTTTTTTTTTATTTCTTTTGCAGGTCTTTGGGCGCATCTGTACGGCTTTAACTTTAAACAAAGATGATGCACTTTCGTGACTGCGATACGCCACGTCCTCATCTAGAGATAGTGAGCGACAAACGAAATTCGAACGCCAAAGTCCTTGCCTTGGAAGTTCAACCTCCAGTGATCGGTGCCTTCTCACTTGACGGAGAGTTTTCTACGCTTCATCTTGCTGAATGGTCTAAAAAGGAGACCAAAGACGTTATGTGCAACTTCTCAGGAAAGGCCACTGTTATGGACGTCCCTCTGTTGAAGTCCGCAATTCATTGAGAAGTCGCGCCCACCGAATCTTCTCATCCCAATGGATGTTTCAACAACTGGAGTGTCCCGCCTTCTGGTTTCGGAAAGTTTGCTACACACCCGGCTACTGGGAGTGGGTGGAAGATGTGCTTCCTCGCTATAAGGAAGTCTTGGAGCGTGTCAAAGTTTACGATGCCATCTACGCTTCTTTGTTTACATATGATTATGATGACAACGTACTGCATGCTTTTTGTGAGCTTTGGCGTCCGTCTACCAATATGCTTTCCACTTTGGTCGGGGAGATTTCTATCTCACTTTGGGACTTACGAACAATTGCAGGACTTCCCATTCACGGATCTTTTTATGATGAAGTTGTTCCTTCGGCGAAAGAATTGACGCAAATGGACAATCAGGGGAAACCATGGCTCCCCAAGAGCTGTCTATACTTGTTTTCAGCCTTTTACAAACTTGCCGAAGGTGGCCGTCATGAGGTGTCCATCCATGATTGGGTGAAATTTTGATTTAGAGGACCAAGCAGGTACGCGGAGCCTCCGCAAAGGGCATCAAAGGGTCGTGCAACGAAGCCAAGATTGAATCACAATCCTTCCGGGCATATTGACATGAATTACTTACCACGAACCGATGAGGAGCATGCCCCCTTCGTCGAGCTAGGAGTGGAAGATTCACTTAGAGATGAGACAAATTTGTTGGCTTTCCTAACATGTTGGCTCTGCAAGTTTGTTCTCCCCCATAAGAAAATTGACTACGTGCGTGCTAGCGTTCTTAAAGTGGCGAGCTTGATGGCTCATGGAGAGAAATTCTCTTTGGCAGTCCCAGTCCTTGCGAGCATATATCGTGGCTTGAGAGAGATCTCTACTTCTCCAGACTTGAAGCAGGGGAATATAACTTTCCCCATACACTATGTATATGGCTGGCTAGGAGAATATTTTAAGACCCATCATTGTGCCAATCACTCACATCGGAGTATACCTTTATGCAAGATTTTTGGCAAGAAGATGGCCAAATACTTCAATTTTTTTGACGCCCGAAAGTTATTTCAACAAGATGATGCCCGCCACCTCCATCATTTGGTGTTGCTACAAGGTAGGGAATTATACTTCACCGATACTGGCGATCTCTCAGATTCATGGAACGATACTATCATAAGCCTTCGTTCGACTTTTCAGCTTTGCGCTTCGGTGGGAGAAAATTCATAACTCGGAGTACGAGCGTTGGAATCACAAGATTCCAATTTCTATGGAAAGAGGACTCATTGATATACAATATATATAAAAATCACGGCCAAATTCCTTTTAGATTGGTACAGATAATTCTACAAATTTCAACTCTGATGCTGCCTTGTTCTATTTTTCAGCTTTGCGCTTCGGTGGGAGAAAATTCATAACTCGGGGTACGAGTGCCGAAATGACGAGATTCCAATTTATATGGAAAGAGGACTCATTGATATACAATATATATAAAAACCACGGCCAAATTCCTTTTAGAATGGTACCGATAATTCTCCAAATTTCAACTCCGATGCTGCCTTGTTCTATTGTTTTTTTTCAGCTTTGCGCTTCGGTGGGAGAAAATTCATAACTTGGGGTACGAGTGTCAAAATGACGAGATTCCAATTTTGTTGGAAAGATGACTCATTGAACTACAATATTTATAAAATTGACGGCCAAATGCTTTCTACATATGTACAGATAATTCTCCAAGCTCAGCTTAGAATCTATCTTGTTCGACTCTTCAGCTTTGCGCATTTGTGGTAAAAGAAATCTCAACTCGTCATAGGAGCGACATTCTAGCTTTGGCGAGCGACTAATTGGAGCATCCATCAGATTTTTTTAGTGGCATCATTCTTTGAAGAAATAATGCCGACTTGATAGAAGCGTTTAAAACAAACTGCAATCATCTTCGGCTTCAATTGCTGTGAATTGTCTTCTTCTTTCCAGTTATGTTTGTCTCCTCGTTGAAAGAGGTCAAGCGTCGATCCCATATCGCCATGCTATATATGTGTATATATATATATATATATATATATATATATATATATATATATATATATATATATTTTTTTTTTACTCATGCGACTGAACTTAGATTATACTCTAAGCGCCTACGTACCTCGGTAAAGAGGATCAAATCATAACGTAGTTCAGAACAAGAAAGAAGGATTTTTTTTTTATGCGACTGAACTTAGAATGAAACTCTAAGCGCCTACATACCTCGGTGAAGAGGATCAAGTCATTTCGTAGTTCCGAAAAAGTTTTTTTTTTTTGTCCTAACTTTTGCCTAGGCCGCCCCTTTCGAGGTTTTCAACCTAGCGGACACTTTTTGTTTGTCCTAAATTTTTCCTAGGCCGCCTCTTTCGAGGTTTTCAACCTAGCGGACTTTTTTTTCACTTGGGGCCGTACACAGTTTAGACTCATGCGGGCCAAGAGTATCATCTTGCTTCAAGGATAGTACATCTTCAAGAACTTCCCGTTGATAGGACCGATCCGCAAGCCATCTGCATCTATAAGCTTGTAAGCACCACTTGTATAGGCTTCTTGGACAACATATGGCCCATCCCAGTTTGAAGTGAACTTGCTTCCAGATTTATGAGATATGATAATAGGTCTTCTTACCGCCAGGACTTGATCACCAACTTGGAAGGACCTCAGGCGAACCTTTTTATTGAAAGCACGGGGAAAGACGAGCTTGATAACATTCAAAGCTTTGCTGAGCTTCCAGCCTTTTCTCATCAAGGGCCTCTAACTCTTCAAGGCGTAGACGAGCATTTTCTTCTTCAGTGAGCCCTTCTTGGATAGCGAGCCGCAATGAAGGTATTTGGCATTCAAGTGGAAGGACCGCTTCAGCTCCGTAAACAAGAGAATAAGGAGTTGCTTGAGTCGGTGTGAGATGAGTCATTCGGTATGCCCAAAGAGCTTCTTCCATTCTATCATGCCAATCTCTTTTAGACTTGGAGACGACCTTCTTTAACAAGTTGCACAAGGTCTTGTTAAATGCTTCAGCTAGTCCATTTGCAGCATCATAATACATAAACGAGTTTCGTTGCTTGAAGCCAAAAAGCTCGCAAATCTTAGTCACCAATTTGTTGGAGAACGGCTTTCCATTATCTGTTATGATAAAACTAGGAATGCCAAAATGATAGATGATGTTTACTCGAATGAAGTTTGGCACATTCTCCTTTTTTACTTCTTTGAGGGCGACAGCCTCAGCCCATTTTGAGAAGTAATCCATTGCAGCTAAGATGTACAAGTGGCCACCAGAAGATTTCGGTAGCGGTCCAACCACGTCTAGCCCCCAAGCGTCAAATGGCCAAGATGCAACAGTTGGATGTAACACCTCAGGAGGTTGGTGTATAAAATTTGCATGAAATTGGCATGCTTTGCAACTTGAAGATTTGGCTCGTATTTGAAGATGCTCGCAACTTGAAGACTCAACTCGTATTTGAAGAGCTCCACAACTTGAAGATTTAGCTCATAGTTGAACAACCCAGTGACTTGAACATTTAGCTAGAATTTGAGAAGCTTTGAAACTTGAAGACTTTGCTCGAATTTGAGGAGCGACACAACTTGTAGATTTAGCTCGAATTTGAGGAGCGACACAACTTGTAGATTTAGCTCGAATTTTAGGAGCTTGTTGATATGAAGGTTTAGCTTGAATTTAAATAGCTTCATGACTATCGATTTAGCTCGAATTTAAGGAATTTCTTGACATGAAGATTTAGCTCGAATTTGATGAGCTTTACGACTTGAGGATTTAGCCTGAATTTGAAGGCTTGTGACGTACAGTTTAGACTCTTATGTCAAGGATCATTTCAACTTGCAGTTTATGCTCATGCGTCTAGGAGCGTTTCAACCTGCAGTTTAGGCTCTTGCGTCGAGGAGCATTTCAACTTGCAGTTTATGCTCATGCGTCAAGGAGCGTTTCAACTTGCAGTTTAGGCTCTTACGTCGAGGAGCGTTGTAACATACATGGACTCTTCTATTTCATCTTCGGATTCAAACTTGCCCCCACTATGGAAGTCTTTTATATCTTCATCTTCGCGAGGCTCACGGACAGAAAACCATTGATCCCCATTTGTATCAATGCTTAATTCCATATCATGTGCACGGGTGGCCAATTCTTCAAAAGACTTAGGCTTTATGCCTTGCAAGATATAGGTGAGACCCCAGCGCGTACCTTGAATGCACATCTCTATTCCCGAAGCTTCGCTAAGTCTATCTTTGCAGTTTAGACTTGCATGCCTCCATCGGTTGATGAAGTCAATAACTGGTTCTTCCTTTCGCTGGCGAGTGTTTGTAAGTTCCACCATGCTTACGATGCGTCTCGTGCTATAGAAGCGGTTGAGAAACTCCTGCTCCATTTGCTCCTAACTATCAATGGAACCGGACTCAAGGTCTGTGTACCAATCAAAAGCATAACCTTTAAGGGAACGAACAAACTGTTTGGCAAGGTAATCACCATATGTTCCAGCGTTGTTGCATGTTTCAATGAAGTGTGCCACATGTTGCTTCGGATTTACCTTGCCATCAAACTGCTGAAATTTGGGGGGTTGATAACCAGTAGGCATCTTCAAGCTATCAATCCTTGCAGTGTATGGCTTCGCATATGTAAGGGATGATTTTGCGGAAACATCATATTTATCCTTGATGGTCCCCATGATGAACTCCTTTATTTGATTGATTGGAATCATCCCTTCAGAGGAAACTTGAATTTCTGAAGCATGTTCCACTTGTTTTGCGGGAGATTCAATCCTTTCTTGTGCTTGCGGACGTTTTCCAGGGGCATGAATCGAATCCCCCTCCATCACACTATCAAACCTGTCTGTCAACTTGACAATTCGATTATCTTGATCTTGCACATATTTGGTCAAGTATCCAATTGCCTTTGTTAAGCTCGCGAGTTGTTCTTCAACAGTTGAAGCATTGGTCATCATCGCATGCATCACCATTAGAGATGAAGAAGAATAACACAGATTTTCGCGAACATAGGATGCAGACATGTTATGCGGAGTAGATCCAGTGCTCAAGACATCATCGTCAGCTTGCCTGAAGGATTTCTTGGGCTTAGATAAACTAAGTTGGGCAAGAACCCTCTCCACCATTTTGGCGACATTCTCGCCTTCTTCTGTGGTGTTTGCGGAAGACGAACCAAAGACGACAGCAGATTCAAGCTGTGCTTCCGAAACTCGTTGCCCTAGCAATTTGGCTTGGTTCCTTGTGACAGGTCCGATGCTCCCCTCAGTAACATCTAGGATGTTTTCAACAGCAACGGAGAATTTGGATCCGGTAGTTTTTGCGGATGCGGATTTCGAGTTAACCTTCTTGGAAGCCATCTTAGTGTTTTTGAAGTTCGACTATTGGAAAGAAGAGATGAGAGGTAAAGATTGTCCCACTGGGCGTGCCAAATTTGTAACGACTAATCTTTCGTTCCTGAAAATAATAATCAAGACAAGAAAAATAGCGACAAAGAATAATATTTGATTTCAAGAATTTGTGCGGGGGTTACAATCTTTATGAAATCTTAAATAACAAGATGTAATCCTCTGATTCTTCTCCTCACGATACGGCCGTCAATCAAGGGCTTTGCTTGTTCTTGAATGGACGAATCACTTGTTGTTGATATTTCGCTACGAATGCGAAGCTGAGCTTTAATCACAAACGTAGAGGTATGGAAACTTGCGGCTCACCACTTGGAGCGAAGACTTCTTAGTATACGGAAGACTTGCGGCTGAGAGCTTCTCTATGTCTTTTTCTTCCTCTTTTCTTTTTTCCATCCCTTTTGACTTTGTGAAGACCCCTATTTATAGTTGCAGGGGAGAGCTAGGGTTTGTATATGATTGGTTGAACCATGTCATTTGAACACTTGGCGACATTTAATTGGTTCTTCTATTGACTTGACATGCTGCGTCACTTATGCACGTGGCATGATTTTATTGGTCCTTGACTTGACTTGGCGCGCCACGTCATTTGACACGTGGCATGGACCTTGGACTAACAGAGTGGGCTTATCATGTGAAGTCCGACAAGATAGACTAGCCCAATTGAATTGGTCTTTCAATTAAATCCATACCAATTGGACTTAAGCAATTAATCAAATTATATTAGCCCATAATATTTGCTCGGATGAATATATCTTGGATTTAATATAATTCGCATTTCTTGTGAGTTTACTTTGGATAAAATTTCGTCATCTACAGACATTAAATAGATGCAACTTCATTTAATGGGAAAAAATATTAATCACGTTCAGCTAGACAATAAATGAGAAGAAATCATGCCATTCAAAGATTAAATTTTTGAGTAAAATATGTTAATGAAAAAAATAAAAATCTAGACAAGACATACATTTCACCCCAATGTTGATCAACCTGTAGCTTCTTTCTATGCGTCTCACAAGAATATTATAATCAATTTGAACACCAACATATAGTCCATCGTCAATTTATCAAATTGTAAGTGACACAATTGTGGTTGAATAAAAGTTGTACGACAAGCTAAAATTTAAATATTGAACTATAATCGTCGTTGATATGAGATATTATAAGAGTAATGAAAAAAATTAATAATAATGCTACACATCAAACATATGAAATATCCATAGACCTTTGACCTTAGTAAGAGTTTACGACAAAGAATGTGAAATAGTGTAAAAATACCCAATTCCTCCTCCTCCTCCTAGTTGGTTTTAGTTTTAAATTTCTAACTTGAGTACAAAGTCTACCAACAAACACATTCGATTGATTGAAGGCATTAATCAACCAATTTTTTTTTCCAAAAGTGTCCTTAAATGTTAGCTATCATGTTGGATGAAAAATTAACTTTTCCTACAAATTGTCATCTTCTTTTCCTTTAAGCTGCGACACTTCCTATTGTTTCACAAAAAATAAAGAAACTCTCCGCATACTTTATTTATGTGCACCGCTTCTCACACTCAATGGTATTAAAAAGTTCACCAGTAAGCTATTTCATAAATCATGATACCACTAAAGTACGTAGAGTAAGCAAACTAGGTTTAATTTTCCTTAAACCCTCTTCCAGGAGCTTCACCTTTTTGCCCCCTTGGTTACTCCATAATGTTGATTTATGTACGATTTGCTCTAAATTTTCCTCACTTCCTCTTGCAATAGATTTGCACCCGGAGCCTAGAGGGAAAAAAATCCGATATGGAAGGCTTCTAACTCCAGGCATATATCTTTACGTACAATAATTAAGAAAATTAATGATATATACTTTGGATTCGATTTTGAAAACTAATGAACATATTTTAGAATTATTATATATTCTAGACACAACATAAAAGAAATGTTATGGCTTCAAAGTGTTTAATTTTTTAAATTGAAGCATGAAAAATCAGCAGATGTAGAATAATCAATCACATTACTCATCAGTCACGACGTTAAGGATTAGTCGCAACTTTCAATGAGTCATCAATTGTGATGGAATACCAAATAAAAACATCAAATGTCACACCCAACTTAAATAAGTTCTTTTCCTAATTTTTACGAAAGAACGGAGATGATGAATTATGCCGACGAATGCACTGCAACATAAACAAAATAACATTATTAGGAAACCAATAAATTAAGATAAATATACAAACATGTCAATATTGGAAGAAAAATAAATGACTTGAGATATAAAGAAGTATTACAAAAAGACGGATTGATGAATTATGCCTACGAATGCACTGCAACATAAACAAAATTACGTTATTAGAAAACCAATAAATATAAATAAATATACAACCATTTGAATATTGAAAGAAAAACAAGTAGGGATCTAGTAGCTCAGTTGGTTGGCTATCTGAACTTTCACCTTGTTGGTGAGGGTTCAAATCCCCACATTGTAATCCCCTCCCCATTTCCCCTTCCCAGTCCCCCTCTGTAATAAAAACAATTTAAAAAAAAATTGTAAGAAAAACAAATGACTTGAGATATAAGAAAAAGTAGAAACTCAAGATTGTTAGCAGAAATATATGCTATCAGAAATCAACATATTGCAATTCTGCAAATCACGAATAAAACCACGGTTAATTCCTATTCAAGTTCTTATAAAGGACAGAGACATAACTTCTATCGTTTAGAATCCAATACAAATAAGAATCTCTCTTTAGTGGCAGTGATTTACCATAATTCGGAGTCGCCATAATTGTGGTCGAATTGAAAGAGCTACTATGCATTGTTTTTAATTGACTGTGAAGTATAGATATATAAATATAGCAAATAGTAGCACGTAGTAACTCTATTTCTTATTTTCTGTTGGAAATGATATTTCCGGTGAAAATTCTGATGATGGTTCAAGAAGAAATCGAGAAGATGAGTTAAAGAAGAAGGTGAGTTGATGAAGTGAAACATAGTGAAATGTTTGGTCTGATTTTTACAAGGTTGACATATGTTAGATCTATTACTTTGGACCATCATATTCCTCATCTTACCGGGCTGAATGAATGGGCAAAACAACAAGGAAGAAGGCCCAACTCTTGCACAGACAGCAGCCCAAAATATTAAAGAGGCATAGGATAATTATTGTATACATAGTCACATAGAGTAAGTGACACTTTTGATTCTCTATGAGCTGTACATAATCCATAATGAGTTAGTTACATAGTACAGAATATTTAGCATTTAGTCCCTAGGACAATTGTATAAAATACCATATACACTGTACATATTGGATCATCAATTTTACAAGGAAATTTCCAAATCAGTCTATCAATATTCTAACATGGTATCAGAGCAGTAAGGAGCTCGATCCAAGCATCTTTCATCATCACTGTCAATCTTCTTCTTCTTCTTCTTCTTCTTCTTCAAATAAGCAACACATAACTCGAAATCTGAATCAATATGGATGAGCAAACCCAAGTTGCTGTTGGAACAACTTCCACTGTTGGAAAAGAGACCAATACGAATGTCATTGATGCAAGTCACCCCTATTACCTGCAACCTTTAGATTCGCCTGGAATGACCTTGGTTCACTCCATTTTTTATGGAAAGGGATTTCCAGGTTGGAGAAGGTCTGTCCTAATAGCTTTATCTGCTAAGAAAAAACTTGGATTCATTAATGGATCCTACACTGCACCAGATCTGAATTCTTCAGATTATCCCCAATGGAGCTGCTGTAATGATATGGTTACAGCATGGTTACTAAACTCAGTCTCAAAAGACATCAGGGATAGTGTTATATATTCCAAATCAGCAAAGGATCTATGGATCAACTTAGAGCAAAGGTTTGGAAAGTCGAATGGAGCAAAGCTCTATCATCTACAAAAGGAGCTAAGTGTGAAAATGTCTCGAGGTATTTTACCAAACTGAAAAAATTATGGGATGAGCTAGACTCATTAAACTCAGATATAGTGTGTACTTGTGACTGCATTTGTGAGGGGAAGAAGAAACTAGCAAAATCTCTAGAAGATCAAAGGATGATTCAATTCTTAATGAGATTGAATGATGTGTATTCACATGCATATTCTTTGTTATTACAAGATGAAAACCAAAAAGAGATATATGTCAATGCACAGATTCCATCAGATTCAAGTTCATTCATGGTAGCAAATCAAGGAAGGAACATTCAGAAAGTTGGAAACCAAATGCAAAACCAGGCAAGGTACAGAAATGCACCACCATCACAAAGGTTTGGAAATTCTTGTCAGAAAATAACCTATGCACCTAAGAAGTTTAGGAAGAAGAGCAAATACAACCCAAATGTGACTTGCACATATTGTCACAAAGTGGGACATACTGAAGATGACTGCCACAGGTTACATCGTTTTCCTGAGGATTTTCAATTCACCAATCAGAAAGGAGATGGAACACAAGCAAGAGCAAATGCAGGAATATTTGAGGAAGTACAGGAGAATTTTACAGTGCAAAATGAATCTACTGCACATGGTCAAATGCAGTTCAGTAAAGAGCAGTGCACAGAAATAGCAAAATGGTCTATAAGAAGATGCAGCTGGGGAAAACAAGCACATCTAATCCAGAGATCAATGCCAATGCTTGTGCTGGTACAATTTTAAAATATTCAGGCTCTTGTTTGTCTATTCATAACTCTAAAACTTGGATTATAGATTCAGGGGCATCAGAACATATATGTTTTGATTCATCTTTTTTTTCATCATTAATTGCACTTCCTACTCCAGTTAAGATCAATCTGCCTAATTCCTTTAGGATAACTGTCACACATACAGGAAGTGTACCCATTATACACAATCTTACTCTTAAGAATGTGCTCTATGTCCCAGATTTTAAGTACAATCTCCTCTCTGTCAATAGGTTATGTATTCAACTTACTTGCTCAATATTTTTTACATCCACTGAGTGTATATTGCAGGATTATTCCTTGAGGAGAGTCAGAGCTTTTGGTGAAGTGAAGGAGGGACTATATCTCTTACATCCTAGAGTGTCAAGTATTAAGAGTTTAAGCAATGAAATTCAATTCAAAAAGGAAGTGATTCCAATAGTTTATGTAGCCTTTCTTTAAATCCAGTTTGTGCCAATGCTGTCTCAGATGTAAAGCTTTGGCATGTCAAGCTTGGGCATTTTCCCTTCTCAGTAATGAAAAAGTTCAATTTCCTGTTAACTTTGAATATGTGTGTGACATATGCCCAAAGGCTAAGCAAACCAGGTCATCTTTTCCTATCAGTCATATAAAGTCTACTAGAATTTTTGAGCTAATTCACATAGACACATGGGGGCCATATAAGCAACCCACTCATGATGGATATAAGTACTTTCTTACTATAGTTGATGACTACAGTAGAGGAACTTGGACCTTTTTATTAACAAATAAGAGTAATGCTTTTCCTGTTCTCAAAACATTTTTGTCTATGGTAGAAAGACAGTTTGAGGTTCATGTTAAGAGCATCAGATCTGATAATGCTCTTGAGTTAGGAAGAGGTTCACTTGAGGCAATTTTCTTAAGAGAAAAGAGAATTTTTCATCAAAGAAGCTGCACTGCCACCCCACAACAAAATGGGGTGGCGGAGAGAAAACATAGACATCTCTTGGAACTTGCTAGAGGATTATTTTTTCAATCTAAAGTACCCATATCCTATTGGGGTGAGTGTATTTTGACTGCGACACATTTGATCAATAGAATGCCTTCTAAAGTTCTCTAAGGGAAGAGTCCTTATCAGGTCCTATTTGGGAGAAAACCATGTTATACTTTCCTGAAATCATTTGGATGCCTCTGTTATGCATCTACTTGTCCCAAGGAAGGGGAAAGTTTGATGAAAGGGAAAGAAAATGTGTTTTCTTGGGTTATCCTACTAACCAGAAAGGTTACAAAGTTCTGGATCTAGAGACAAAACAAATTCTAGTTTCCAGAGATGTGCATTTCCATGAAGAAATATTCCCTTTCATGACATGTGAAGCTATAACATCCACCTCTCACACTCACTTCTCAGAACCTGATATATCCATTGATCCAGACCCTCATTCATTTCTCCATCTACCACAATCTAATCCTACCCCATCAGACACAACCACTGATAATTCTTTCTCTTCACACCACCCACAAACACCACCCACTGAACCACAAGCCACACCCAGTCTACCACCACCATCACCTACTTCTCCTAATCTCCCACATAATCCCATTTCTGTTCCTACCAGAAGGAGTGATAGACTTTCTCACCAACCTGCCTATTTAGAGGATTACATTTGCAATAGTATCTATCTCACAGACATCACTCATCCTTTCCTCTCACAACCCTCTGATCCTCCTATCCACTCATTCCATGCACTGTCTACTACCAACCAAAATGTCCTACATGCCATTTCCTTTTTAACTGAACCAAAGAGTTTCTCAGAAGCATTTATGCACCCAGGATGGAAGGAAGCTATGAAAGCTGAAATTTCTGCCCTAGAATCTAACCAAACTTGGGAGGTGGTGGAACTTCCTAAGGGAAAGAAAGCTTTACCTTGCAAATGGGTGTACAAGATAAAGCATAATTCTGATGGTTCCATTGAAAGACTCAAAACTCGCCTAGTTGTGAGGGGGGATATTCAAAGGGAGGGGATAGGCTACAATGAAACATTCTCCCCAGTGGTAAAGATGACCACAGTGAGATGTTTGTTGGCTCTAGCAATAAAGAAAGGATGGGGTGTTTCTCAATTGGATGTCAACAATGCATTTTTGCATGGAGACCTGCAGGAGGAAGTTTTCATGAAATTTCCTGCAGGTATTTCTCCTCCTAGTCCTAATCATGCTTGCCTAGTGAAGAAATCCCTCTATGGACTCAAACAAGCCTCCAGGCAGTGGTATGCCAGACTTAAAGGGTACTCAGCTTCTTTCAACGACTACTCTCTATTTTTTAAGAAGACAGGTGATCTTATCGCTATAATTGCAGTCTATGTCGATGATATACTACTGACAGGCAATCACCAAGAGGAAATTACTCAGATTCAGCTATTTTTGAACACAGAATTTAAAGTCAAGAAATTGGGGGAAATTCATATTTCTTGGGGATGGAGGCTTTCCGAGAGCCACATGGATTTATCATTAATCAGTAAAAATTTACCTCAGATCTCCTGCTTGGGTTCGATTGCTCTCATCTTCCCAAAGTTTCTTCTCCAATTGACCCTGCACACAAATTTGACAATAAAAATCAAATCTTTCTCAACGATCCTACAATCTACAGACATTTGGTAGGTAAATTGAACTATCTAACCAATACCAGACCTGATCTATCCTTTGTTGTGCTCAAACTCAGTCAATACATGCAAAACCCTACCACTGAACACTTCTCTGCTGCACTCCGCGTGCTCAAATACCTTTCTCTGAACCCTACACAAGGGATTTATCTCTCATTAGCACCCTCGTTCACATTGAGTGCCTATTGCGATGCAGATTGGGGTTCTTACCCTCTTTCTCGCAAATCCGTGTTTGGTTTCTATATTACCCTTGGAGGAGCACCCATTTCATGGAAATCCAAGAAACAGGCATCAATCTCTCTCTCCTCTGCCGAAGCAGAGTATAGATCGATGCGACGGGTGACGGCTGAAATTACTTGGTTGCTTCATCTTCTTGAAGATTTTTCTCTCACACCATCTTTGCAGGTACCCATACACTCCGATAGCCAGGCGGCTATTCACATTGCTCGGAACCCCGTTTTTCATGAACGGACTAAGCATGTCTAGATCGATTGCCACTTTGTCCGCCAACAGTTCTTATCAGGGTTGATCTCACTCTCCTATGTTCCCTCAAAATTTCAGATCGCCAACATTTTCACCAAGCCTCTATCTGGGGTTTCTCACCGTGAAATGCTATCCAAGTTGGGGGTTTCTCCTCTCCCCTCCAACTTGAGGGGGGATGTTGGAAATGATATTTCCGGTGAGAATTCCGATGATGGTTCAAGAAGAAATCGAGAAGATGAGTTAAAGAAGAAAGTGAGTTGATGAAGTGAAACATAGTGAAATGTTTGGTCTGATTTTTACAAGGTTGACATCTATTAGATCTATTACTTTGGGCTGAATGAATGGGCAAAACAACAAGGAAGAAGGCCCAACTCTTGCACACACAGCAGCCCAAAATATTAAAGAGGCATAGGATAGTTATTGTATACATAGTCACATAGAGTAAGTGACACTTTTGATTCTCTATGAGCTGTACATAATCCATAATGAGTTAGTTACATAGTACAGAATATTTAGCATTTAGTCCCTAGGACAATTGTATAAAATACCATATACACTGTACATATTGGATCATCAATTTTACAAGGAAATTTCCAAATCAGTCTATCAATATTCTAACATTTTCTTCTTCTTTTTTCCCCCTAAAAATAATCATATGCCTACTCTTTATAAAGAAAAAGCAAGAAAGGGAAAAAGTAATGTTTTGTTGATTAATCTCTAGGAAACGTGAATGTCAAAATTCTTGCCGTCAATGAACACAATTAAAATAAGGAAAAGATTTTTATAAGGTAAAATTTTAAAGTGTGAGAATGACTTTAAAGATGGTTGGTAGGGGTGTTCACACGTTGGTTAAAAATCAATTCGAATCAAATCGATCATATAAACCGATAATTGTTTGGGTTTGGTTTGGTTTAATTTTAAATTTTGCAAGACCGATAATGTTTTGTTTGGTTTGATTTGATTTTATTAAAAACAAACCAAAGGAAAAATCAAACCGAACAGACAAAATAATATACACAATTTTACAGTTATATATACTTCATTCATTTTTATAAATAATTTTTAATACTTTGTTTACTTTTTAATCAAAATTTTCTTTATCTCTATTAGGCTAATGAACTTTATACCTTAAGATCATTTCTTAAATCTAATTCATGAATTCAAACTCATTTATTCAAAGAAAAAACTGTGAGATTTAACTAAAAAAAAAGTTGTATTTCTTATAAACTTTGTTCACTTGATTAAAGCTTATAGATCTTAAGACATTTTATCCATAATCAAAGAAAATTATAGCTCCCACAATAAAAGGGTAATAACTAATTATAAGTTGAAAAGGGATGAAGAAGTCTTTCCTAATCGTAGAAAAAAAAAAGAGAAATACCATTAGGTTTCTTAAAAACTGAAAAACCGAACCAAAACCGACAACAACCAAACCGATGGTTATGTATTACATTTGGTTTGGTTTGGTTTTAATAATTAAAAAACTGACTAAATTGGTTTGTTTTGATTTTGACCAATCACCGACCGAAACCGACCCATGAACACCCCCAGTGGGTGGTCTTGAACTTTTGACCTCGCTTACCTCACAGGCAAAACTTCAAATCTAATGAATTTTAAAGTCTTAAATGTTATGAATTCATACATAATATAAATAAGGAAAGACCTAGTAAGAAAATTTTATTTGATTTCAAAGTCCTATAACTTAGGCACACAATTTAAATAAGGAAAGGTTTAACAACCAAATTTTAATAGATTTTCAATTTCTAATTATTAGAGAAATAATAGAATATAATTAAATTATAATTTGTGTGAAATAGTAAATGACAGTTTTATCTATTGTAGAGTCTTTTAATGAAGGACAAAAAATTCAATCATGTTGTAAAATGAAGCTAAAAGAGTCACAATATTAATGGATGAAAACCATAGAAATAGAATGACAAAAGAGGAGAGATTTTTACTATTCTTCCAAAATGTTTTTACCAGTGTATCTCATATGAAAATTTATGCCTCTACTTATAGTAATACATATGTATTTAATATATGAAATGGTGGAAGAAAATGGGAGAGCCATTAACATGGTGGAAGAAAAAGGAAGAACCATTAACATGGTGGAAGGAGCATTATATTTGAGAAATGGACATTCATAATTTCATAACACTCCCCCTTGGATGTCCATAGATGATGTGCATCGTTAAAAACCTTATTGAGAAAAAACCCTGTGGGGAAAAGCCTCAATGAAGGAAATAGAGTACACATATCTAGTAATACGCTTTGAGAGTTGCCTCATTAAAAACCTTACCAAGAAAACCCAATGGGACAAAACTTGATTAAGGGAAAAAGAGTACAACGCGTATTTTCACTCCCCCTGACGAAGACCAAGATTCAGATGTCGGAGTCTTCACATTCCAATCTTAAATAGCATCTTCTCAAGAGTTGAAGTTGATAAGTTGGTATTTTACCAACTTATTTCTTCTTTAATCTTAGATTGTTGCTATGTTTTGATTGAAAAAATAGTGCATTTAATGTCGTTTACTTCCATTTTATAGGTTTATGTGATTTAGAAGTGATCGGAAGAAACCAAGTCAAAAAGAGGCCAAATTGGACAAAAACTGCACAGTTTTGCAAAACTGTCAAAAGTGGACAGTTTTGCAAAAACGGGACAGAACTGCAAAAAACGGGCAGAACTGCAAAAACTGAAATCTGGGGCATATTTTGTCATTTTTGGAACTTGAAAAAATGAGGTAATTACAAAAGAAAGAGAAGGGAGCAATTTTATTCATCTTTTGCCATTTTGCAAGCTTGGGGGCTAGGGTTTCCTTCACCTACACCATTGGAGGAGAAGATTGAAGTTCTTAAATGAGATAATTCTTAAACCTTTCTTCAATTCCATGTTTTGTATTGTATATCTAAGTGTGTAGTATTTCATTTCAATACTTGAATCTTGTTTATGAAAATATTCTTGATTAAAGTTTGGATTGAATCTCTTGTTATGCTTATGTATTGAATGATTTTTATTTCTAATGAAGTGGGTTTATTGTTTTTCTATTAACTCTTCATGCTTAAATATCTCCTAATGGTTGCAAACATTATTTGTGCCTAAGCACTTTTACTTTGCTTGAGAAAGAAAGTGAAAGTTAGGAAAAGAGTTTGATAGCAAGGATTTGGGTCATTAAACCCATCTAATAACTTGAGCTAGAGATAGGATAGTTAACTTGAGGTTGAATTGATTGTGTTTAACATCACACTCTAAGGCTTGAGAAAGCTTAGAGTGAAATTCATTGATTTGGTTGAGAAACTTTCAATGAGATTTTAGAAATCATTATCTATTAACATAGACCCGCTCTTAGTTGTAATATCATAAAATATATTGGATCGTTACTTGAGTGTAATTTCCTTTGTATCCATGCTTGTGGCCATTGATCAATTTACTTGCTTTCTAGGTTAGTTTATATATTTTCGCATTAGTCATAAATTTCTCAAAAACCCAAAATATCATTTATCGTTTGGCAGAGCTTAGTTAGTAAAAATTCCTTACTTTCTTAATCGCCTAGCACATTGTTCCCTGTGGGATCGACCCCGACTCATAGTTGGGTAAATATATTGCATACGACCGTGTACACTTTCTCTTTGAGGAGTGTATTTGGACGTTATCAAAAATGGCGCCGCTGCCGGGGAACAATTTGGCGTATTTGAGTTAGTTTGGGATTTAAGCTAACTTGCTTTGGTTCAAACTTTCATTGCTTTAAAAAAAAAAAAAAAAAAAAAAAAAAAAAAAAAAAACTGACCAGTTTTGCAGAATTGCAAAACTGTCCAGTTCTGAAAAACTGTCCAGTTTTTGCTTCTGCAGAAACTGTCCAGTTCTGAAAAACTGACCAGTTTTGCAGAATTGCAAAACTGTCCAGTTCTGAAAAACTGTCCAGTTTTTGCTTCTGCAGAAACTGTCCAGTTCTGAAAAACTGTCCAGTTTTTGCTTCTGCAGAAACTGTCCAGTTCTGAAAAACTGTCCAGTTTTTTATTTTTTGCAAAAACTGTTCAGTTTAAAAAAAAAAATGGCATCATATAATGATAATTAGTCGGATGGTAGTTATGCATACTTTGATGACCCTTGTCTTTATTGCGGAGGACCACACTCATGGCAAAATTGTTTGAATTCTTCCGGGGGCGGGTTGTGCGCACAATCCCAAACCTATGAGTGGAGTATATGTGATAGATGTGGTGGTCAAAATGGTCATTGGGATAATTGTGATTATTTGTCCTTCCCTTCCCCGAACCCCTACTATGACTATTCTAGTTGTGATTTTGATGATAGTAGGGATAAGGAAATGGAAGAAGCCTCAAATGCTCAAAATGAGAGGATAATGCTCATGTTAGAGACCATCCTTGAAAAAGTTGAAAAACAGGACTTAGCGGTTAAGGACTTGAGGCAACCACTTGATGACTTGAGGCAAGCAATTAATTGCAATGACAAAGCTATTCACATCTTGGAGGATCAAATGAAATTATTGGTTCAGATTCATAATGCTCAACAACTTGAGGATGTTGAAAGTAGGCAAGAAAGTGACCAAAACATGAATGTCTCCAAGAGTGAATTTCTACAAGCTTTGAATGACTCTCAACTTGAAAGCCTTGACAAAGTGGAAATAGTGAGCCAAGATTGGCTTATGTCTCAAGCTCAACAACTTAGAGCCTATGGGGATCATCGAGAAGACATTTCGAGGATGGTGGAAGAATTTGTAAAAATCCATGTTGAGCAAAGGCAAGAGTTGAAGGAACTTGAAATTGCTATCCGTGACTTGAAAGCCGAATTGAATGCAAAAGTTGAGGTATGCAATACTCAACATCAAATAGTCATGGATAGTAGTTTTAAGTTAGTTTCCAATGAAAAAGTGGTCAACATTGATTTTCAAGAGCTAATGATAAATTGCCAACCGACCAATCCAAATATAATGCAAGATGCCGAAATTGAAGAAATGATACTAGAGTTGCATAAAAAAGTTCATATAATGGTTTTTGAAGACTCTAGTTCATTTTTGGGTGAGGATGTCAAAAATGAAGTGAATTTGAAAATGGAGCGCCTTAGACCACATTCCAACCATTTTTCAACATTGTGCTTGGTTGATGATATGGAAGTTGAACTAACCGAGCCTATGGAGAATTGTGAAAATGAAGAAGAAAGCGTTTTCATTTTGAAGTTTGCTATGCCAAGAAGACAAAATGGCATGCCTCACTTAAGGGCCAAGAAGTGCAAAATGCGATACCCGAAAGTTGGCCTCGTTTTTCTGCCACCGCCCCATGAGCGCCATCATGATCTTGATTCAAAGTTGGGGCGCAAATTCATATCTTCCAAATGGAAGGAAAAGTGGTAAAGGTAACCGTCGTGCCGCGACGTTAAATCAAGCGCTTGGTGGGAGGTAACCCATCGTTTTAAAAGTTTTAAATCGTTTTTGAAATTTTATTTTTTAGAATAGTTTAGTTTATGGTTTTTGACTAATCTACAAAGTTTCAGAATTTTTGGAGTTGTTTTGAGCATGTTGGATATCCGGACAGCCCCTAAAATCAGTTAAAAAAAAAAAAAAAAAAAAAAAAAATCTGGTGGCATAACCTGCGAAACGCAGGTCATACCTGCGAAATCGCAGGTCTGGTCGCATAGTGTGACAGAGACAAAAAAAAAAAAAAAAAAAAAAAAAAAAAAAAAAAAAAAAAAAAATCTTTCGCAGGTCGTACCTGCGACTCGCAGGTCATACCTGCGAAATCGCAGGACGGGTCGCAGGTCGTGCCAGTGAGCAAAAAAAAAAAAAAAAAAAAAAAAATATTTTTTTTTTTTTTTTCTCTTTCCTTACTGTTTTATGTTTTGTCTGATTATGTGCAGTGAGGACACTACATTGTTTGTAGTTGGGGGTGACATGTGATAGCTAGCACATTATATTTTGGTTATGCTTTATTTGTAACCTTGTCGGGCCTGTTTTGTGACTGTCGTTGTGGCTGTGGATAGACGTTGTTACAAATGGAACTTGCTCAAATTTCTGAAAATGTCGTTCTTTTGGCATGTTGTGGATTAGTCACTTTACTTAATTTATTTTCATTCTTAGTTAGGTAGTTTAGGAGTAAAAATGGTATTGGGATGTGATTTTTTTTGCCTCTTGACTAACTTTTGGCTTACTTGGTACCAACATATTTAAATCTTGGCATATGAATTCTTGATTTTTGAAAAAGAAAAAAATGATTGAAGTAAGGGTTCTTGTTGTGACTTTTAGATTCAATTTTTGGCTCTTACTTTCACTAATTAGTCTCTTTTGGCTATGAGTGACTTTTTGAGTTCATTTGTTTCAATTTGTTCTTGGATACATATTCTACTTGAGTTTTCATGTGCCATGTGTGATGAGGTTTATTTGTGAGTTCTGTTGCATTATTTGTGGTCTAGAACTTGCCCGGAATGAGTTTCAAGGTGAAATCCTAGACTACACTTGGTTTGAAAAATGATGTTAGGCCTTCATTGAACCGCTTTTGTGCCTTAAATATCCTACCCTTGCATATTCTCCCTAGTCAACCCCTTTTGAGCCTTTAACCTTTTCTTTGGCAACCATGTTACAAACTTTAACCTTTTGTTCTTCATTGATCCATCTTTTGGTACCCTACCTCCTTAAGTGCGTTGAAAGTGCAAATATAGGCTAAAAGCCTAAGTTTGGGGGTGATGGTTGGAAAAAGTTGTTATGTGGGAGTTACTTTTAAGGCGAAGAGGTAAAAAAAAAAAAAAAAAAAAAAAAAAGGAATTGAAGAAAGAATAAAGAGTTGTGAATAATGGGAAGACTAAGTGGTGCAATGAAAAATGAAAAAAAAAAAAAAGGGTGGAAAAATTTCAAAGGAAGTGTACTTTGATTGTTGAAAATTGTAGTGCTTAGGGAGGTTTTTGAGTCACCATTTCCAAATTATATCCCTACCTTAACCAAAAGCCTACATTACAACCCTTTAAGTCCTAATTGATTTTGAACCAAGTGTGTCTATATTAGCGGAGAAATACATGAAGGGCAAGCTTATGGTACTACTTGTGCAATTGAACATCTTTGTGAGAGAAGAGAGTTAATTCTTTCCATTTGATATCCCATTTGTGTTTCAAATTGTATTTTTTTTGTGAGTTTGGGATTCTCTCTTGATTGTGAGGGCACATGAGAATTTATGTTGTGAATTTGTTCCATTTTCCAATTAAGATGAATGAACAAAAGAAAATTGTTTTGTGATAATGAGGCAAATTTTGAAGCTTTAGTGTCATGACGTGATTGCTACTTTGATTAACTTG
Organism: Lycium barbarum; assembly: GCF_019175385.1. NCBI lineage: Eukaryota > Viridiplantae > Streptophyta > Magnoliopsida > Solanales > Solanaceae > Lycium > Lycium barbarum. Next base: position 136,004,140 of record NC_083339.1, read on the forward strand.
GTGTTTGAGCACTTGAAATGAAAATTTAGTTTTTGAGAAGAAGTTGGTGATTCATATGTTTTGGATTAATTGTTGGTACCAATCAAAGTCATGTGTTTGTGCTTAAAGTAGACCTTTTTGACTTGGTATGATGTTGGTGCACTTTTGAACGGAGTCCTTTGAAGGAAATTATAATTTGATTTGCTTGAGGACAAGCAATAGTTTAAGTTTGGGGGTTTGATAAGTTGGTATTTTACCAACTTATTTCTTCTTTAATCTTAGATTGTTGCTATGTTTTGATTGAAAAAATAGTGCATTTAATGTCGTTTACTTCCATTTTATAGGTTTATGTGATTTAGAAGTGATCGGAAGAAACCAAGTCAAAAAGAGGCCAAATTGGACAAAAACTGCACAGTTTTGCAAAACTGTCAAAAGTGGACAGTTTTGCAAAAACGGGACAGAACTGCAAAAAACGGGCAGAACTGCAAAAACTGAAATCTGGGGCATATTTTGTCATTTTTGGAACTTGAAAAAATGAGGTAATTACAAAAGAAAGAGAAGGGAGCAATTTTATTCATCTTTTGCCATTTTGCAAGCTTGGGGGCTAGGGTTTCCTTCACCTACACCATTGGAGGAGAAGATTGAAGTTCTTAAATGAGATAATTCTTAAACCTTTCTTCAATTCCATGTTTTGTATTGTATATCTAAGTGTGTAGTATTTCATTTCAATACTTGAATCTTGTTTATGAAAATATTCTTGATTAAAGTTTGGATTGAATCTCTTGTTATGCTTATGTATTGAATGATTTTTATTTCTAATGAAGTGGGTTTATTGTTTTTCTATTAACTCTTCATGCTTAAATATCTCCTAATGGTTGCAAACATTATTTGTGCCTAAGCACTTTTACTTTGCTTGAGAAAGAAAGTGAAAGTTAGGAAAAGAGTTTGATAGCAAGGATTTGGGTCATTAAACCCATCTAATAACTTGAGCTAGAGATAGGATAGTTAACTTGAGGTTGAATTGATTGTGTTTAACATCACACTCTAAGGCTTGAGAAAGCTTAGAGTGAAATTCATTGATTTGGTTGAGAAACTTTCAATGAGATTTTAGAAATCATTATCTATTAACATAGACCCGCTCTTAGTTGTAATATCATAAAATATATTGGATCGTTACTTGAGTGTAATTTCCTTTGTATCCATGCTTGTGGCCATTGATCAATTTACTTGCTTTCTAGGTTAGTTTATATATTTTCGCATTAGTCATAAATTTCTCAAAAACCCAAAATATCATTTATCGTTTGGCAGAGCTTAGTTAGTAAAAATTCCTTACTTTCTTAATCGCCTAGCACATTGTTCCCTGTGGGATCGACCCCGACTCATAGTTGGGTAAATATATTGCATACGACCGTGTACACTTTCTCTTTGAGGAGTGTATTTGGACGTTATCAGAAGTTGGCAAAGATTTGGTGAACAAATCTGCGGGATTGTCACTTGAACGAATCTGTTGTACATCAATATCACCATTCTTCTGGAGATCATGTGTGAAAAATAACTTTGGTGAAATGTGTTTCATTCTATCTCCTTTTATAAATCCTCCCTTTAATTGAGCTATGCATGCAGCATTATCTTCATATAATACTGTGGGTATTTTTGTATCACACTTCAAGCCACATCTTTCTCTGATGAAATGTATCACTGATCTCAACCACACACATTCTCTACTTGCTTCATGAATAGCTATTATCTCAGTATGATTCGAAGAAGTAGCAACAATGGACTGCTTTGTGGATCGTCATGATATAGCAGTACCTCCGCATGTAAACAAATAGCCTGTTTGAGATCGAGCTTTATGTGGATCAGATAAATAACCTGTATCTGCATAACCAACAAGATCTGTACTACCTTTGTTAGTATAAAACAGACCCATATCGCTAGTTCCCTTCAGATATCGCAATATATGCTTAACTCCGTTCCAATGTCTTCGTATAGGAGAAGAGCTATATCTTGCTAGCAAATTAACAGAGAACGCTATGTCAGGTCTTGTAGCGTTAGCAAGATACATAAGTGCACAAATTGCACTAAGATATGGTACTTCAGGACCAAGAAGCTCTGTATTTTCTTCTTGAGGTCGGAACGGATCTTTGCTCACTTCAAGTGATCGAACAACCATTGGAGTACTTAAAGGATGCGCATTGTCCATTTAAAATTGTTTTAAAACCTTTTTGGTATAAGCAGATTGATGGATAAGGATCCCATCTGTCAAATGTTCAATCTGCAAACCAAGACAAAGTTTTGCTTTTCCCAGATCTTTCATCTCAAATTCTTTCTTTAAATATTCAATCGCCTTTTGGAGCTCTTCTGGAGTTCCAATTAGGTTTATGTCATCAACATAAACAGCGATTATAACGAACTCTGATTTTGCTTTCTTAATAAAAACACATGGACAAATGACATCATTTATATAACCTTCTTTTACCAAGTACTCACTGAGGCGATTGTACCACATGCGCCCTGATTGTTTTAGACCATACAATGATCTTTGTAATCTGATTGAACACATCTCCCGAGACTTTGAGTTAATTGCTTCAGGTATTTTAAATCCTTCAGGAATTTTCATATAGACTTCATTATCAAGTGATCCATAAAGGTAAGCTGTAACCACATCCATCAGATGTATTTCAAGGTTTTCATGTACAGCTAAACTGATGAGATATCGAAATGTTATGCCATCCATAACGGGTGAATATGTTTCTTCATAGTCGATACCGGGTCGTTGAGAGAATCCTTGTGCAACAAGGCGTGCCTTGTATCTCACAATTTCATTTCTCTCATTCCTTTTTCGCACAAAAACCCATTTATGGCCAATTGGTTTTACACCATTAGGCGTTTGGACTACAGTTTCAAAAACCTCACGTTTGGCAAGTGAATTCAATTCTGATTGAACTTCCTCTTGCCATTTTGGCTAATCATATCTTTGTCGACATTCTTCGACAGATTGGGGTTCCTAATCGTCAATGTCTTTCATAATATTTAGTGCAACATTATATGAAAAAACATTATCTACCATAATCTTCGATCGATTCAAATTTATCCCATCACTAGAAGAACTCAATGATAGTTCTTTATTTACTTGAGTCTCGGGTTCCCTAATATCTTCAGGAGTATCGGGATTAGTCAGATCTTGAATATCTTCATGATATTCTTTCGTAGTGTCATTTTGATCATTTTTCGTGTTTCTTTTTCTAGGATTTTTATCCTTAGAGCCCAATGGCCTACCACGCTTCAGGCGTGTATGAGATTCAGAGGCTATGACACTAGTAGATTGTCCCTTTGGGACATCAATTCGGATAGGCACATTCTCTGCAGGGATATGTGACTTAGTTATCCTTTTCAAATCAGTAAATGTGTCTGGCATTTGATTTGCTATTTTTTGCAAGTGAATGATCTTCTGGATCTCCTGTTCACATATGGGGGCACGTGGATCAAAATGAGATAGTGATGGAACTTTCCACGCAATTTCTCTTTTAATTTATTTTTTCTCTCCCCCTAATTGTGGGAAATTTGTTTCATCAAATCGACAATCTGCAAATCGGGCAGTAAATAAATCTCCCGTCAATGGCTCAAGATAGCGAATAATAGAGGGTGATTCAAACCCAACATATATACCTAACCTTCTTTGGGGGCCCATCTTAGTACGATGTGGTGGTGCTACAGGCACATATACAACACAACCAAAGATTCGGAGATGAGCAATATTTGGTTCATGACCAAATACTAATTGTGATGGGGAGTATTTATTATAATGAGTCGGTCTGAGACGAATAAGAGATGCTGCATGTAAGATAGCATATCCCCAGACGGTAGTGGGCAACCGTGTTTTCATAAGCAATGGTCTTGCTATCAATTGTAGTCTTTTAATAAATGACTCAGCAAGGACATTTTGGGTATGAACATGTGCTACAGGATGTTCAACTTTTATCCCAACTGATAAACAATAATCATCAAAAGATTGAGACGTAAATTCTCCGGCATTATCGAGACGTATAGACTTAATGGGATGATCTGGACACTGTGCCCTTAAGCGTATTATCTGTGCTAATAATTTCGCAAACGCCAGGTTGCGAGAAGATAGGAGGCACACATGAGACCATCTTGAAGATGCGTCTATTAGGACCATAAAATATCTAAATGACCCACAAGGTGGATGAATAGGTCCACATATATCCCCATGTATATGTTCTAGAAAAGCAAGAGATTCAATGTCAACTTTCATTTGTGATGGCTTAGCTATCAATTTACCCTGATAACAAGCAGCACATGAAAATTCACCACTTTCAAGAATCTTCAGGTTCTTAAGTGGATGCCCATTTGAATTTTCAATAATTCGTCTTATCATTATTGATCCAGGGTGACCTATTCGGTCATGCCAAAGCAAAAAAGTACTTGAATCATTAAACTTCTGGTTTACGATCGAGTGTGCTTCAATTGTACTAATTTTTGCATAATACAGTCCAGAAGACAAAGTTGGCAATTTCTCCAAAACATATTTCTGGCCGGAGACATTCTTTGTAATAGCAATATATTCATCATTTATTTCGTTTAATGTCTCAGCGTGATACCCATTACGGCGAATATCTTTGAAACTTAACAAGTTTCTTGGGGATTTAGAAGAGAATAATGCATCTTCTATAACAAGTTTCGTCCCCTTAGGCAGAAATATAGTAGCTCTTCCGGAGCCTTCAATCAATTTCGAATTGCCAGAAATTGTATTAATATTTCTCCTTTTTCTACGCAAGTTAGAAAAGTATTTCTCATCTTTGAATATGGCATGCATTGTTCCACTATCAATCACACAAATATCTTCATGATTGGTCATTGATCCAAATAAAATTTGAGGAATTTCCATAGATTCTTCAAAATGAAATAATAGATAAAGTGAATATCAAAGTAGATATTATGATTAGGCAAAGCATTACACACATTTTATTACATATATTACTATTTAAACAAAGCATTACACACACTTCATTTACATAAACATGGAAACATAACCACATACAAACGACAAGTATGAAATATCTAAGTTTTTACAGATCCATCACCGATCAAATGATCTATTTTTCCTTCAGGGAGTTCAAAGAAAGCTGCCACATCTAGATGCATGGGCTCAACATTATCTTCAGAAATAAAATTTGCTTCGGCATCCTTTTCTGCCCTTTTGATAGAGGCTTGATACAAATCAACTAGGTGTTTTGGCGTACGACAGGTACGTGACCAGTGCCCCTTTCCTCCACATCGGAAGCATTTATTTTCTGAATTTTTCTTTTGCACAGCTTTATGCTTTTCATCTTTCTTTTTACACTGCTGGTGGTGAAAGATATTATTTGGTGCAAAATGAGAATCATGATCAAAATTCCTTCCTCGACCACGACCATGACCACGACTGGGGCCACAATCTCTTCCACGCCTAGAATGGCGAAAATTTGCCTCATTCACTTCAGGGAATGGGGCAGTACCAATGGGTCGGCTTTCATGATTTTTCATTAATAATTCATTATGTTGTTCAGCCACTAGAAGATGTGCGATTAGATCAGAATATTTCTTGAACTTCATTTCTCGGTATTGCTGCTGCAGGAGCATACTCGAGGCAGGAAAAGTGGAGAATGTTTTCTCCAGCATATCATGATCAGTGATATTTTCACCACATAATTTCAACTGAGAAATAATTTTAAACATGGCAGAATTATATGCTTTAATAGATTTAAAATCTTGTAGCCTTAAATGGAGCCAATCAAAACGTGCTTGTGGAAGTATGACCATCTTCAGGTGGTCATAACTATCTTTTAAATTATTCCACAGAGTAAGAGGATCTTTAACAGTGAGATATTCCATTTTCAAGTCCTCATCAAGGTGATGGCGAAGGAATATCATTGCCTTGGCACGGTCTTGGTTTGATGCCTCATTTTTATCTTTGATGGTGTCTGCCAGACCCATCGCATTAAGGTGAATTTCGGCGTCAAGAATCGAAGACATATAGGTATTGCCGGATATATCTAAAGCTACAAATTCACGTTTGGTAAGATTTTCCATTAGTAAAGAAAAATAGAAAATCAATACCTTCGAGGCTTTATAGTATTTTCTCGGAACGGCAGAGTCTCGTGCTGATAACGTGTTGTAAAATGAAGCTAAAAGAGTCACAATATGAATGGATGAAAACCATAGAAATAGAATGACAAAAGAGGAGAGATTTTTACTATTCTTCCAAAATGTTTTTACAAGTGTATCTCATATGAAAATTTATGCCTCTATTTATAGTAATACATATGTATTTAATATATGAAATGGTGGAAGAAAATGGGAGAGCCATTAACATGGTGGAAGAAAAAGGAATAACCATTAACATGGTGGAAGGAGCATTATATTTGAGAAATGGACATTCATAATTTCATAACAAATCAATATTTTTAAGACCCTTCGTACTTTTAATATTGTATAGAATAAGAAAGAGAAAGTGTCTTTAAATAGAAAGGGTGTGTCCTACAATTGGTCTTCTTAAATGGGACATCTTCGAATGGGCCATATTCGTTTATAACATTACTTTGCTGCAGAAAATTTAGTCCTATCTCCACCATTCTTCTCGTTCCTTTTCTTGTCCAAAAGATCAATCCCTAGTTCTTGCCTTTCTATTCTATAAGTGTCTTAAGAGGACTAACACAGCATTGAATAGTTGTATTAGAAGCTGTATAAATTGTACACTTTAACACAACAATGAATACTTGTATCAAAAGTTATATAAATTGTACACTTTAATCAATTATCTTTTTATCCCACGTGGACATATATCATAGTGCTGAATATTTATTCTTTTCTCATGTATACACGTATGCACTTCAATTTTAATTCTCCGACACGTTATTTCCTTCGTGCACGGTTACTTATTCACTTTTGACTTTTCACGTTCTTTAGGAATTAATAAATAAAGTACTCCCTCCGTCTCATATTACTTGGCCACATCACTAAAAATATATGTCCAAATTACTTGTTCATTTACAAAAGCAAGATAAAATTAATTAAATCTTTCTCATCTTACCCTCTCCGTCCCATATTACTTAGTTACTGAATATTTATTCTCTTCTCATATATACACGTATGCACTTGAATTTTAATTGTCCGACATATTTATTTCTTATGTGTACTTTTACTTGTTCGCTTTTGACTTTTCACGTTCTTTAAGAATTAGATCAACCCTGCTGCACATATTTGTACAAAAAGCAACATAAATTGTACTGTCAACTTGGACATATTTTATTGGGTGACTGAATTTCATTGTTCTTCTAATACAAACACATGTATTGTAGCTCAATATTAACCTTTCATTTTACTTTTAAGGGAACACGTGTTTACTTTTTTGTCTATGTGGAGAAACAACTGATTTCCTCTTCCATTCTCACTTAGATTTCCCAATCACTTTTGACTTATATTCCTTCTACTTCTGTATCTCTCTCTTTGTTTTTTTTTTTTTTAAACTGGTAAAACTATATAGCTCGTATACTTTAACTAATTACTTTTTATTTCACGTGGACATATATTATAGTATTTAATATTTATTCTCTTCTCATGTATAGATGTACGCACTTCCATTTTAATTCTCCGACACATTTATTTCCTCCGTGCACTTTTACTTGTTCACTTTTGAGTTTTTACGCTCTTACTAAATACTTATTCTCTTCTCATATATAGACGTATGTAGTTCAATTTTAATTATCCTACACAAATTTATTTCCTCCGTGCACTTTTACTTGTTCACATTTGACTTTTCATGTTCCTTAAGAACTAATAAATCCCACGTGGACATATGTGATATTTGGCACAAATATCATGTTTTGTGTCGTATTACAACTTCTTCTTATGACTTTTATCGCGTAATTCATGACGTAACCGTCGTATTTGAACTTATGTCGTTACATTTTCATGTGTATAGGTACGATGACGACAAACGATGGAAAATGTGCTTTGAAATGATTGGAATTCGTAGCATATGCTAATTGGCTGAGGTGACGAGTCGATGACCGCAAAGGACAAACACAGAAGAAAAAGAAGAGTTAACCACTGAAGGGACCTCGCTTAGGATCGCGAGAAGCTTCAGAACTTCAGGCTATCGATCCACATCGCGTGAAGAAAGCGGAACAACCAAACTCAGACATCAGGTTGCGCGATCGATCCGCATCGTGGGAAAAAGGCGAGAAGCTGCAGATCATTGCGCGATCCTTCCGCGATGTGGAAGGAAAGCGGGACTCTGCGGACGTTTTCCCGATTAGGATAGGATTTGGATTCCTTATTTGTTATTTTAACCCTAGCCTATATATAGACGTTTTTATAGCTGAGAATGGTATTCTGGGATTATTCAAGGATTTGTAAGCCACCGTTCTCCTTTTTATCTTTCTAGGTTATTTTATTTTTCACCCTTTTCAACCCTAGTTTATTCATGGCTTCTTTTGTCTATGATCGAATCATGAGTAGCTAAATCTCTAAGTTCTAGGGTTGTGGCGAAAGACTTGAAAGTTGATGTGATGACAATTATTATCTATTGATTTTCCATATTGTGGGTTGCTTATTTATTCTTGATTTCAATTGTTTGATTATCTGGCCAATAGTTAGACACTATTTGTGGTGCGTGGGTTGAACTTGAGAAAGGGAATTCACGTACGTAATAAGAATAAATAGAGTTTGTTCGATTTAATCGGTTAGCTAATGAGGATAGAGATATACCCTTTAGCCCTACTTAGTTGAATACTGATCAGTCGTGAAATTACGCGATATTCGACGCTAATTCCTTAAGCTTTTGTGACTCCTTAAGCACTTTTGTTGTTACTTTTTGTGTTTTTATGTTGTTTTGTAGGAAAAGATGCCCGGAGAGCATAAAAGAGCAAAATGGATCAAAATGGACCAAAATAGAACAAAATAGAGCAAAACAAGCCAAGTAGCTGAAATGAGTGATCGGAAGAAACCAAGTGAAAAGAAAGTCAAAAAGAGGTCAAACTGGACATTTTTGCAAAACTGTCAAAACTGGACAGTTTTGCAAAAACGGGACAGATTTGCAAAACTGTCAAAAGTGGACAGTTTTGCAAAAACGGGCAGAATTGCAAAAACAGAAATATGGGGGCAGATTTTGACATTTTTTGGACTTGGAAAAATAGAGGGCAGCTACAAAAGAGAGATTTGGGGTATATCATTTTCATCTTTTGCCATTTTGCAAGCTTGGAGGCTAGGGTTCATCTACACCACACTTTGGGGTTGAAGATTTGAAGATTTGGTTGAGCATTTCTTAAACCTTTAATTCATTTCTTCAATCTCTTGTTTTGTATTGTATATCTAAGTGTGTAGTATTTCATTTCAATACTTGAATCTTGTTTATGAAAATATTCTTGATTAAAGTTTGGATTGAATCTCTTGTTATGCTTATGTATTGAATGATTTTTATTTCTAATGAAGTGGGTTTATTGTTTTTCTATTAACTCTTCATGCTTAAATATCTCCTAATGGTTGCAAACATTATTTGTGCCTAAGCACTTTTACTTTGCTTGAGAAAGAAAGTGAAAGTTAGGAAAAGAGTTTGATAGCAAGGATTTGGGTCATTAAACCCATCTAATAACTTGAGCTAGAGATAGGATAGTTAACTTGAGGTTGAATTGATTGTGTTTAACATCACACTCTAAGGCTTGAGAAAGCTTAGAGTGAAATTCATTGATTTGGTTGAGAAACTTTCAATGAGATTTTAGAAATCATTATCTATTAACATAGACCCGCTCTTAGTTGTAATATCATAAAATATATTGGATCGTTACTTGAGTGTAATTTCCTTTGTATCCATGCTTGTGGCCATTGATCAATTTACTTGCTTTCTAGGTTAGTTTATATATTTTCGCATTAGTCATAAATTTCTCAAAAACCCAAAATATCATTTATCGTTTGGCAGAGCTTAGTTAGTAAAAATTCCTTACTTTCTTAATCGCCTAGCACATTGTTCCCTGTGGGATCGACCCCGACTCATAGTTGGGTAAATATATTGCATACGACCGTGTACACTTTCTCTTTGAGGAGTGTATTTGGACGTTATCAAATACGGTAAAATAAATGCGTTCTTGTTACATCTGATGACCATAGAGATATAGGCATTAAGGTAACATCTACAGGCTTGTGAGTAGTTCGAGAGAATATCAATAAGCATAATTAACCCGTTAACTAGTAACCCAGGAAATAAAATAGGTGGAATTGTCTGAAGATCAACTGGATTGTCGAAAGCCATAACCCTAGATCTTTCTCTCATCTGATAATTCTTAAAATCTTTGTCAAGATATTCCCAGTCACAAAAACACCCATTACAAATTGTTTATTTTTCAAGTTTTAGTTTAGTACAACAAACAATCTTGGTTTTCACTTTCTTGAATAGTTTCATTCGAATTTGAATTAGTTTAACAGTAGAATCTAAGTCTCTGCGGGATCGATATCTGGACTTAACAGTCTATATTACTTGTACGACCACGTATACTTGCGTGTGCGTTTGGGAGCAACAATATGTCATAGTACTAAATATTTATTCTATTCTTATGTATACACCACGTATGCACTTCAATTTTAATTCTCCGACACATATTTATTTCCTCCGTGCACTTTTACTTGTTCGCTTTTGACTTTTCACGTTCTTACTGCATATTTATTCTCTTCTCATGTATATATGTATGCACTTCAATTTTAATTCTCCGACACATATTTATTTCCTCCGTGCACTTTTACTTGTTCACTTTTGACTTTTCACGTTCTTTAAGAATTAATAAATGAAGTACTCTCTCTGTCCTATATTACTTGGCCACATTACTTGACTTTTCACGTTCTTTAAGAATTCATAAATGAAGTACTCTCTTCGTCCCATATTACTTGGCCGCATTATTTTTTACGTTCTTTAAGAATTGATAAATGAAGTACTCCCTTCATCCCATATTACTTGGCCACATTATTATATTTGACTTTTCACGTTCTTTAAGAATTAATAAATGAAGTACTCCTTCGTCCCATATTACTTGGCCACATTACTAAAAATATATGACTATTTTTCTTTTCTATAATTTTCTTATTTTCCTACTATATATAAATGGCTAAGAGGTACGAACACCGCAATACCTTATTATACAAAAGGTAAATTAGATTGTACTTTATATTTGGACACACTTTATTGGCCGGTGATTCAAGTTTCTTGCCCTTTCCTCTATTTTCCTGTTAGGGCTACACGTGTCTACTACTTTTATGTTTTTCTAATCTAATATATATAAGTGTCCAAGAGGAACGAACACAATAACAACAAATTGTACAAAAAGTTGTCTGAGTTGTATATTAAATTTGGACTTATTCTAATTGTACTTGGTTTCTTTTCCTTTTTTTTTCCAGTTGTGGGTCCATTTCATTTAACAAGTCCTACCACTTGGTTTGCCGCCTATTCTCTGTACACGTGTATTCCACTTTTACGTTATCATATTTCTTTAATTCGACACTTCATTTCATTACTCTATTATAGAAAGCACATGAAATTGTACTCTAAGCAAGGACTAACATGTGCATATTTCAGAAGTTTAACATTAATTCTACCTCTTGTGTGTTTATTTTTTAGGTCCCCACGTGTCCGCAGTGTCTCGATTGTCCTTTCATTTGGCATATACTCCATCTGTCTCAATTTAAGTGTCTAAGTTTAACTAGACACGAAGTTTAAAAAATAAAGATATACTTTTAAATCTTGTGGTTCTAAATTAAAAATGTGTATAATATAATAAAATATCCTTTGAATCTTGTGATTATAAATTTGACATGTACGATATGTGACTTGTCAACTTAATAAATATAAAAAGAGGTGGACATAACCAAAATAAGACAAATTTTAACAACAATTGAGAAATTAAGGGGAAAAATAAGAGGAAAAGAAACAAAATATGGAGACTCACTAAGGAGAATTGCAGTATCATCTGCAAAATATACAAATCATAAAGACTAACTAAAGTGAGTAATCAAATTAATCATATTGAACCTCGTGCATCGCACAGGCATAATTTGCTAGTTCTGTGATAATTTTCTATAATTTGCTTAGCGAAAATAAAAAATAAAAAATCACATCAACTAAAATTATTTATGTATAAATCAATAGCAATTTCACCAACGAGAAGGAACAAATATTGTCGCTTTTAGAAAAGCCACTACAAGAAAGTATTGAAATGGCAACAAAAAATTTAATATTTGGCAACAACTTAGTTTTATTATTGGCAAATGAACTTTTTTGTTGCCAAAGAATTTAATTTTGTTGTCATAGTATTGATTATTGTTGCAAAGAATACTTTTGGCAACAATAAAAAAAGTTGTTGCACGTTATTGCAATAACAGCAGTTGGGAAAAGTTTATGCAACAAAACAAAAAAATTGTAAAAAGTATTTTTTGCAAAAATAATCAATCTATGGCAATAAAAAAAATTGTTGCCAAATATATTTTTTCTTGTAGTGAGCATTTTGCACCTATTATAAGCCTTCAATTTGAGTTTTCATTTATGCTTTCAAGCCTTAATCTTTAGTTTTCTTCTTCATATAATTTTTACAACAAGCCATGTTTTGAAGCTTATGGGTTCAAACAGTGGCGGAGCCAGGATTTTTCATCACGGGGTTCAAAAATATAAAAGAGTAAGAAACGAGGAAGCCAAGGGGGTTCAACATCTACTATTTATACATAAAAAATATTTTTTACCTTGTGTATACATGATAATTTTTCGCGAAGGAGGTTCGGGTGAACACCCTGGCCACAACTTGGCTCCGCCCATGGGTTCAAATCTAGTCCTTTTATTTTTGGGTTCGAAATTAATGTATTGTACATATTCAATGAATTTCTTAAAAAGAAAATAGAGGGTTTGGACTAAAGCTGCTGAATTCGGCCGAATCTCATGAGCTATACTGGCTCAGCCCCCGGGGACAGTCCACATCAAGCTCAGATTTTCTTAATAAACCTCTCCTTTTTTTTTCTCTCTCTCTCTTCTTTTTCATCCTTCTTCTTTGTATTTCCAAATTTCCGATTTTGATTAAAAATATGAGAATTTTGGGAGAAACCTTTGACGCACAGTTAATCAAACCACTAGTGGTTCGTCCTTTTATGGAATTCTAAGTACAGATTTATACTCCTGTCAATCTTACATGTACGTTTAATTCACTAATTTGTAATTTTAGCTATACTTTAATTATATGCTGGTTATATTCGTGCATATTATTAGACATTAGTATACCCTTTTTTTTTGTCAACCTTTTGATTAATCTATAAGTTCATGTTTGAATTCATTAATGTGCCCACTTCTTTTTTCCTTCAAGAGGTGCATAACAAGAAGATCTTCTGTACACTGTAATCTAGTAGTACTAGTAATATTTTAATTTAATGAATCTAATTTCTCATTGTAGCTAGTCTTCTTAATTTTCGCAGCTTGCCAACAACCTTCCGTGTACAGATGTTTCTTTCTCAACGATAATTGTTAAAATCTGAGAATATGTATCTACCCCCCTCCCAACCCACCCCACACCACCCCACCACCACTGTGGGGTGAAAGTCTGAGTGGATGGAGTTAATTAAAAAAATATTAGTGGACAACAAAACCAAATGATAAGTTATACTCCTCCGACTCATCCTCAATCAACACATAATTACCAATCGCATCTTAATTGGTATAGTAGAATTGATGGAAAAGTATACACTTCAAATGTAAAGCAAGTGGTAAGCCACAGCGTGTTTCAGAATTGACGTCAAAGAAGGGTAAAAGGTATTCCCTCTGTTTCAATTTGTTTGAACCTATTTTCTTTTTAGTCCGTGCCAAAATGAATGACCTCCTTCCTAATTTGGAAACAAATTCACTTTAAGAATGATTTATAGCCACGCAAAATTTCAAGGCTTATTTTGAATCACAAGTTTCAAAAGTCGTCCCTCTTTCTTAAATGTCGTGCCCAGTCAAATGGGTTCATATAAATTGAAACGGATGGAGTAAAAAGAAAGATGCGGTTCTCTTAATCTTCCCTACTGCGGGCTATGAGAAATTTCTTGAGTGGATCTTCACATCTCTCAATTTTCACGTGTGCGATTGTAATAAAGGGGAGGCGGCTATAAGTGAATATATCATGTATTAGGAAAAATCTTATGTAAAAGAAACGTGTCAAGAACGTATAAGGAAAATTAATTACTAGATCTTTTACTAATGTGGACATTATAATACGGGAGTCTTGATAAGAAACGGGTTGTGGAATGAACTCAACCTCAAAAGATAATTCATAAGGTAATGATTGACTGAGACCATATAAGAAGATCAAATATCCATTCTACAATCGATGTGGGACAAACTCAACAAGCACGCTTGCATTGTCCTGTCAACTGGCGCGTGACTATAATATGAATCCAGTATTGGATCAACAGAAGTGAAATGTATGTGACTTGATATCATATTAAGGGAAAAAGCTCTAACTCAAACTCAAAAGAATTAGCTTACGAGGTGACACCAAGTAGCAGGGAATAGTCTAAGGTTTGTTTTGTCATAGGTTTTGTTTCCTTTTGGTCATTATTTAATATTTGGTGATTCCAATTCTTTCGTAATCGGAGAAAGTGACACCCCGTTTTGCTTGCCGCTTTTCATAGCTTTTATTTTCGACTAATTTTTTTACTAGAATAGTTACTCATACATAAAGACACTTAACACATTACATTTATATAAAGTCGTGTGCTTTGAAATAAAAGATAAGATATAATGAAAGAAAAATATTTATATACGCGTATAAATAAAAATTCGTAAGTGGTGTCAATATTTAAAGAAAGCATAAAAAAATATGCTACTATAACATCATATTACAAGACACAATTCAATAAGTACATATATGACGAATCTCCTTCACAAGATTTTTCATTTGTTTTTAAATATATGTATAAATATTACTAGTGAAGATGAAATATCTAGTTGAACTTCATTTATGGAGGAGGTCACTGGTTCCATTCTATACAACCGCTGCAATATTGACAAATGACTAATGAGGCCTAAAAAATGTAATTAAATCACATTTCCATGGAGATTTGAATCGATGATCTTAACCAGAAAAGCGATGTGCCCGAGCAGTGAACTAGTAGTTGTTGGCAGTCAAATTTCAACATTTGATATTAGTATTCTACAATTTTGTTTGCATATTTTGTATCTACATTACGACGAAGCAGTGTCTCATGACACCACTTCCCCTAAGGTGGCTACTCGATCCCTGGAGATACCTATAAATGTTAGTTATGTTGGCATTTTTACTTTACGTTCTATGCTTTTTAAGAGTTATTTAGTCTTAATTCAGAGATTTAAACATCGGCAAAAAATATTGAAAAACTTCAACACCTAGTAATCTTTTATTTTTATTTTTGTTACTACTCCGTATTTTATTTCGTATTACATTGGTAGAGATGAGTTAATTAATGAAATAATATAGTTAGTGAACATTATATAACTAATCCAATTTATTTAAAATGACGCATACTTGTTATTGTTGTTTACTGGGAACTGGCATTCCCCACAAGAATATGATAATATGGTCTATGGTGTTTCATTAGGTTTTATGGAAATAAAAGGCATAGTACCACTTGATTACCTCTCTCCCAAGAAGGTCAAAATTATTAATGAAAAGATAAAATAATTTGGCTATTTGTATATAGTCTTCGGGAAGTAATGATTTCAATGTATGATGTACATAACAAGCATGCCAACTTGAATAACCAACAAAAGAAATAGTACAAATGTAATCAAATTAATAGTCTATGCTGTTTTGGGCATAAAGTATGAATAGTATGATTATTGTTTCATCAACTAAAAATCCGTGTATATGGCTTACATATCTCCTTGTAGATCATTGTTGGACCTTCACTTGCATGGAGGCATCTGGAGGCACACGCCATACACAGTACAACCGGTGAGCAGAGTCAAGCCCAACCATTATAGTCAAAAGACGCGTCATGAGCTGGCGTGATTGAATTTAGCAAACCAGCTTTTGCAATCTCAAATAGATCCTTGATGCATCAACCCCTAATCTTGTAATTTTCACCTGCAAACATGAGATAACAAGAAAAACATTGTTAGTTTAATTAGTTGTCAAAATTAACTAGCTTCGCACGTTATTTTCCATCATCTTTCACACTTCTAATTTAACGTATATTCCATCCATTTCATTTTATGTGTCTTAATTTGACTGTCACAGTAATTACAAAGTATACGAGAAACTTTTGAACTTGTGGTCTTAAACTAACTTTTTGTATAATGTACCTAATTGTCCCTTGAACCTTGTGGTTTTTAAACATGTCATGTACAAATTTGGAGTTAAAAAATTTACTAAATATAGAAAGTCATGACATTCTTTTTCGAAAAGGCTAAAGAAGAGAGTAAAACACATAAATTGAAACAGATGAAGTATGTGAATCACCTGAGCGTGGATTGTATAGAGAATCGTATCGTCAACTGTTGAATAATTAGCAGTAACAACTTGAGCACCTTCTTCCTCTAAGATTTTTATAATCTCTTGCATGGTGAAGTTCTTTTGCAAACCACTAATTAAAATCACCTCTAGAGTTGAAGCCAACTCTCTAACTTCAACCATAGGTGCTCTTAAAGTACAAGTGCTTTGTGCTATAACCATCTCCTTCCTTCTCTTTAATCCCTCTACTCTTTCTTTTAATCTACCGATGTAACTAATGGCTTCATCAACTTGGTCTTGTTGTGACATCATCTCCTGAAATTGTTTCATCACTAGGAAGTCAAGGAGAAGTAACAACCTAAGACATTCAAAAAAAGGCTATAGCATATATATATCTTAAGACTTTGAAATTAATTAGGCACGTGCTTTCAAAGAACATTCATGAATGGTAAACAGTACTCTGAAATGTAAAATCTTATTACAAAACCTGTGTTGTTGGTAACATTTGCTAAGTTTTTTGTCCATTATGCCTCACGGTACTGGTGTATATTTTCATAAAGCATCCAAATTCTTTAAAAAAACAAAAAGAAACTAATTCATTTGCTATAAACAGCTAAGTAGCTCCGATTCAATTGATTTCAAAACAGTACTGAAAAAAAAGTACGTTAACCAATTAAAACTGGTAGTTAAATAGGATCATGGTGCAGCCTATGTATGCAAGAAGGTTTAAGTTATATACATCATCAGTATAAGAAAAGTTTTACCCTATCAGGTCGCCCAAATATTTACAGGTAAGCCTCCTTATAATGTGAGATTTGTAATCTTGAAAATAAGATAAGTTACCTAGCTACTGTAACATGTAACGATGACCTAATGATATAGAATTCTTTATACTAACGAATTATATACCTTATATGCGAGACATAAGCTTAAAGGCATTTATACTAGAAATTCATAAATTGATGGAAAGGATTATATCAGACGAGGAAATGTTAGTACACCAGGACAATTAGGTTGAATAAATTGTTGGCTCGTAGAAGGCAATGATAGACTGACACAGTGGGTTCGGAGCGCTTCTGCTAAAGAAATTACTGAACAAGTGCATATTATCCAATGTAGAAACTTTTCAATCAATTTATCCGTTGAAAGCATCTGAATACAAAATTTCCACACGCATTTGACAGAAGAATTCCAATCTGTTCTTTTTTAGGAAGAATCCGGTACACGATTTATTAACAGTCATCAGATATTTAAACTTCTAAAATGAGTTAACAACAACAACAACAACAACAACCCAGTGAAATCCCACAACGTGGGGTCTGGGGAGGATAGAGTGTACGCAGACCTTACTCCTACCAAGGTAGGATGGCTGTTTCCGAGAGACCCTCGACTCAATAAAAACATAAAAAGAGGTCAGATACGGCTAAGAGATTCAAAGCGATATGGAAATGAAGTAACGCAAGCGACACAGATAACATAGAATAATCAAAGCACAGGAAATGAGTTAATACAAATTAATGATATGTCTTACATGGAAATATGCAGTTGGCAGTTCCTCCTTTGTTAACCCTTAAATCTTTTAGACAGACAAATTAGGAACTTCTTTTACTAGGATAACTTTGATTAGCTAGCTAGGTTTCTACATAGATGCCTTCTGATAACCGTACAACTATTCAGCAAAGTACTTTTATAAATAGCACTTCATTTTGTAATGATGCATATCAATCATGTACTATAATATTTTTCTTTTGACCAAAAATTAAAGTAGCCTTCAGATGCCTTATAGTAGTACTAATTAATACTACAAATGATATAGTACTATATATAGGCAAAGGTATAATAGTGATTCATGGCGAATGTGTGGACTAAGTAGAATTAATTAATGTCTATGGAATCATTCTAGTTTACTTTGCTCTTGCTTGGGGTGAAAAACTGGAGGATCTGAAGTTCAAGTGAAATGTATGTAGCACCAATAATTGTTGTCCATCTGTATTCGGAAAATAATCTAAAACAAAATCTGGAAAGAAGGAAAATAAATTTGAGTCCACTGAATTCACAGTGTGTCCTTAAGGAAATTATTCCCCTCAAGTACCCGAGGTTATGGAATATATCCTCCCATGATAGAACGAATTAACACCGGCGTAGCAGTACCTCAAACCTCGGTGAACAGCGAACGCAAAAGACGGTAGAAATCACACACATAAATTATAATTTGAATTGCAGAAAAGAAGGAAGAAGAAGATCAGAATGTTTTGTTAAGTAAAATCTGATGTAATTACTAAGTATTTATGATTCTTTGCACATTTCATGGAAAAGGCTTCACACCTCTTCATTCCTTTACAAATCCTAACAATAATTGCACACCTGCATTCGGAAAGGTAAATTTACTGGCGCAGAGAACCTTTTAAGGTCTTTTAAAATGTAAAAAATTTAAAAAGGTTCTTAAAATTCGACAGGTTAATGTTGAAAGTTGAATAGCGAGAAATTAAATGAAGTTGCTAAAAGCAATATAACACTGTATCATCATGCTTATATCCCTCTCTTCCTTTCTCCGTTTGAGAGCATCTTTACGACTACAAAAAAGACCTAGACTTTTTAAAATTGGAGTAGAGCAGAAAGTGGCATCCAGTAACTTTGGTCTAGACCTTTGTATTTATCTTAAAAGATTCATTTATTGAGTACAATTTATTAATTTAAAACTCAATAACTTCAATGGCTAGAATCTAGAACATATAAACTTTAAATTCTGGATTCATCTCAACGTGATGCTAGCTTGATCCTATCCTTTTTCTAATAGTAACACTTGGAAAGAAAATGTGGATCGATATATTGGCCAGTCTAACAGTACTCACTCTGCACTTGAATCTGAAAGATCACGGTGGCAATAGTAATAATTAAAATAAGTAAGAAGAGAAATTTCCTCCTCTCGCTTAATGACCTACATCTATACTTGATTGAGAAAATATAGATTAAGTTACCATGGTTTGTAAGATGGATAAGATCTTGTGTGTCAGTGTGTGTGTAGGAGAGAGAGAGATAGGGTTTATACCTTTGACTGGTTGGGAGGAATGAGAGAAAAAAGCTTAGAACAAAGATACTTCATTTGTATTCTTCTGTTCTTTTCCTGTGTTTTCCGGTCAGGCTTTTCTGAAGCACTAACAATATTGCACTTAATACTGCTTTCCATTTCAGTTGTAAGAAAGCTAGCGATATGATGAACAAGTGATCGATTGTAGAGATATGGCTGCTGGTAATTTAGGTATCTGCTAAAGTTCGAAGCATGTTCATTTATATTATATAAAAGAAAATAAAGGAAAGAGCGAGGAATTATCAATTTGTAGGGCCCAAAGAAGAAAGAGTATGCGATACGTATCAACTTTCAACATACGCACAGCGCGCGCTTACACCGTCCACTCCTAGGAATAAAATGTGCAATTAATCAATCATTCGCTAACTCTTCCCATCGGTGGACAGTGACGGAACTAGAATTTTCACCTAAGGGGTTCAAAAATATGAATAAGTAAATACACGAAGAAGCTAAGGGGGTTCAACATATACTATATATACATAAAAAAATAATTTTGATTTTATATATACACTGTAATTTTTCGCCAAAGGGGTTTGACTGAACCCCCTGGAGCCTACCTGACTCCGTCCTTGCTTCCCACAGTTAATACTTTAATTTTATATATATAATAAAACATCTTTATAAAATCATCGTTTAATTTGTCCCAATATAGCTTAATTGTTATTGTGAAATATCGTTATAAAGAACATTAAATACTCCCTCCGTCATGAAATACTTTTCGTTTAGTCAGTTTAAAAAAAAATACATTTTTTTAATATTAGTAACAATTTAACTCTAAACTTCTCATTTTATCCTTACTAAAATGATTTATTTTCACACAAATATCTATTGCTTGTTTTATACACAAGTTTCAAAAGTATTTCTTCATTCTTAAACAAATGTCTAGTCAAACAACTTCACATAAATTAGAACGCAAGGAGTAAAATATAATTTAAAAAATCAATTCCAAAAAAAATTTGATCGTTATAATACAATATTGTTATAAAGGTTGACTGTTATAAAGACCTCTAACTATACTTGGCATTTATATAAAATAAGTTTTATGTAATTAACGGACTTTTACAATTTATTTAGTTTGATATAAATATAAGTCCTTCCTGCACAATCTAAAGGGCAATTTGCACGATTGCCTTATTCAGGGTGGTCTTTAATTTCTGCCCCTCAAATTGTTGGCCTTTAATTTTTGCCCTTCACCTAATATCTCGAGGCTCTGAGTTTGAATCCCGACTCAGTTAAAAAAAATCGCAAGACAGAGTTTCGTAGCAAAATTAGGTCTATTCGGGTAAAATTAGGCTTTAAGGCAAACTTTTGTCCAAAATTAGGCCTCATGGCAAACCTCTGCCTTAAGGCTTAACTTTTGCCTGAATAGACCTAATTTTAGGCAAGTGTTAGGCCTTCAGGAAGAGGTTTCGCAAAAGTCTTACCTTGCGATTTTTTTTTTTTACTGAGCAGGGTTCGAACCCAGAATCTCGAAATTATTTTGATCATTTTTTAAAATAAAGGCCAAAAATTAAAGATCTCTAATTTGAGGAGACCAGTGCGTGTGAAGAGCAATCCGCACAAAAAAAAAAAAAAATGCAATCTAAATCGCTTTAATGTTAGGCCCACCCGAATAAGGACAATCGCCGAAATTGCCCTTAAGCATATGCATCATTGTTGGTAATAACGAGGCCCAGGTGATAACAGAACTTTAGCAATGGTAAAACTATTATCACGTCTGTTAAGTGGTTGAAAATACCACTCAAGTATAATGAGTGATTTTATAGGTAAAATGGCAAAAGAAAAATAACCGCTATAAAATAAAGAAAAGTGATTGCTTATGACATGATAAAAACATAGTGATTATTTTTTTGTTATAAAATTAAAAAAAAAGAAGTCAATTTCGTGCAAAAAATTTTTTAATTAAGTCACATTACCAGTAATAAACTCTATAAAATAATTAAATTCAAGTATAATTAATCTGAATGTCAAGAGTCTACCAGAAACAACATCTTTGTTTCTTAATGTAGAGATAATGTCTGTGTAATTCTACGCTCATCATACCCTATTCTGTAGGATTTCACTGGGTATGTTGTTGTTATTGTTACTGTTGTACAATTAATCTGAATAAGAAAAGACTCACCTTACTCTTTCAATATTAGTATTCCCTCCGTCTAAAAAAGATTGTCATCTTTTGACTTGACACAAAGTTTAAGATATAAAGGAAAACTTTTGAAATATGTGGTCCAAAACAAGTCTTACATATTTGTGTGGCTGTAAATCATCTCATAAAGTTAAATTGTTTTAAATATAGAAAGAGAATAATCTTTTCGAAACAGATTAAAAAGAAAGGAGAATAATTTTTTTGGGACAGAAGGAGTATATAGAGCCTGTTTGGATTGGCTTATAAGTTGCTTATAAGTTGTTTTCAGCTTTTTTGAGTGTTTGGCTGGCCAGCTTAAAGTCATTTTGTGCTTAAAATAAGGTAAAAAAAATATTTGGGCCCATTTGACTTAGCTTATCTAAAGCAACTTATAAGCTGAAAACAGCTTATAAGCCAAAAAAAATAAGTTAGACTACCCCCAACTTATTTTTTTTAGTTTATAAGTTGTTTGCAGTTTATAAGCATAAGTCCATCCAAACAGGCTCATAATCTTTCATTATTCGATGGACCCTATGCGGGTGTACGGTGTACTTGCAAATCTTTGTCCTAGCTTCGATCCGCTGTCCTGCACTAGGGCGCTACACTTGTGTATATTTGAGGATCTAATTGGAGACCGCCATATTTATGATGGTTTTGTAAAAAGTTGAGAATTTCATTGGATTTGAGGTGTTTTCTCAACTATTATATGTTGTGAGGAAGAGGAACATCTTTGGTTGCAAATTGGATTATGGAAGACAAACGGGAATTTAACAACAAATTAGGAAAAATGTCGACTACTGTCTTGAAATTAAGGATTTTCAAAGTTCTCCACAATGAGACTACAACATTCATATAGAGTCCAACCATTTTAACAACACTTCTTTATAACTGTTAAGTTTTTTCAGAATTAATTTTTTATGTTATATTTTACTTCTCTATAACAACAAGAACCAACTTTATAACAGTACGCTTTTTGTAAAATTACCTCCCATATAACAAGTATCTTATTTTTTTGGTAATATAATAATTAACTATCTTTATAAAAATAGAATATCTATGATTACCAATAATAAGTGTAGAGATTTTGACCAAATATTTGATCATTTAATATACTATTTATGGCAGAATATATATATATATATATTCATCATTCAATGATTTTCCTTCGTTATACAAAGTATGATTAAGCTTAGAATTTGACAATTAAAAATGAAAAATAGATTTTATGCATCTTTTTTGCCTATAACAACGAAGTATTAAATGTCAATATTGTTATAAGTGTATAACAGTCATTGTCTATAACAACTGAAAAATTTCGAACCCAACGATGCTGTTATAGAGAGGTTTGACTGTAATTAAGATTTTGAGTTAGAACCTTTAATATTCAAAAAATTGGTAATACTTCTTATGAGTTATGAAAATATATCTCCCCACAATAAAATTTTTGAAAATGTGAGGGTTATGGTGTCTGACTAGAGTTATGTTGAAAGATTTTTTTTTTTTCCGAAAAGGTCTTTTGGCCACACTATTTTGGCCACAATGACCCAAATGAGGTAAATTTATATGATTATTTAGGACAAATTTAATAACTTATGCTTACTTAATGTCATTTCTATCTTTTTTTCTCAAAGTTTATCTTAATTTATTCAAATTTTGATAAAATGTCTCGAGACCATCATAAAATGGGTTCATATATTAGGACCATGTACCACCTCAGTTAGCGCTAATATTTTTTCAGGTTTTGAGAAGAGCTTTTCCATTCCTAGAACTTGAGTGGTTCTAGAATCATCCACATAAATAAAACATTCTTCTTCTTCAACTTGGATGTAGTACAAGAAAATAATTTGTTAGCACAAAGATGCTCAGTAGCACCAAAATTAAATCGCCTAACACCCGATGTCTCACATTAGCCACAAGATTCGTTTGAGAAATGACCACAATAATTATATCATCCGCTTAGTCCACTTTATTTTTACTTAGCAGGATTATCATTTTCTCCGAATCTTCTTCTACATTAAGGAATATATTGGCTTAATTTGCTTAGCGAGATTATCATTTCAAATTATGATTTGAAATCGCATGTCTAAACGCCTACTAAAAAAAACCTCTCAATAATTCAACAGTATGGAAATCAAATGACATTTTATATCCATTTCAAAAATGGAAGCCCAAAATTTGTCGAATTACTTTCGGCTATAGTGTGGAAAGCTCATAAACTTTTATAAATTTCGGTCCCCTTGTGTTTCTGATGGAACTGGGGTCGCGTTGTCCATTTCATTATGGAGACACATTTCCAAATAGGCTATAGGCTATAGAGCCTGGCGTTTCTAGTAAACTCAATCGTATTACGGAATATATGCTACATATACACACATTTTTCTCTGAGTTTGAACCTTACTTTAGATTTGCGACTTCCTCTTTCAAGTAAACCAAATTTCGTAAGGAGAAAATTTGTTGAAAATGTAATATTCAATCATTGATATTGCAAAACTGAGTAGTCATTGGATAATGTCCATCACCTTCTCTTATGGAATTTGTCAGATGACATTTTTCACGTTCTTGGTAAACGGCTATATTTTCCTATTCCTATAAACACCCAATTACATCTTCATCATTCAATATGCAAAATTTAGTTAACCAGGTGGAGTCCGGAGCCAAAATGACATATTTTTGCAGCCATTAGCCCAAAATAGGCTGCCTTTTTTTTTTATACCACAATGGGTATTTCGTTGGATAACCAACGAAATACCCACACAGCACTGTTCCGGTCAGTTGCATTTCGCTGTAAGTGTAGCGAAATGCAACAATTTTTTTTTTTTTTTTGCATTTCGTGTTATAATTCATGAAATATAACTGATTTTTTTTTTCTTTTTTTGCATTTCATGAATAAAAAAACGAAATATGGAAAATATTTTTTTTTTTATTTCATCTAAAAACGAAATTGGAAAATATATATGAATTTTTTTTTATTTCGTTCATCTAAAAACGAAATTGGAAAATATATATATTTTTTTATTATTTTTTTTTATTTTGCATTTTGTTGGTAGATCAACAAAATAGGATAAAATATTTTTTTTATTTCGTTGATATACCAACGAAATAGGAAATTATAATTTATTTATTTTTTGCATTTCGTGTATTAGAAAACGAAATAGGATAATTTTTTTTTTTTTTTGTATTTCGTCTATATAAAAAAATAGGAAAATGATTTTATTTTCATTTCGTTTATATAAAAACGAAATAGGAATACATATATATATATATATATATATATATATATTTGTATTTCATTTATATAAAAACGAAATTGGAAAATATTTTTTTTTTTCGTTTATATACCAACGAAATGTTTTGTTCCACCTGCGAAATGGAACAAAACATTTCGTTGGTATATAAACGGAAAAAAAAAATATTTTTCTATTTTGTTTTTATATAAATGAAATACAAAAAAAATATATATATTCATCCTATTTCATTGGTATATGAATGAAATAATATATATATATATATATATATATATATATATATATATATATATATATATATATATATATATATATATTCCTATTTAGTTTTTATATAAACGAAATGAAAATAAAATTATTTTTCCTATTTTTTTATATAAACGAAATACAAAAATACAAAAAAAAATTATCCTATTTCGTTTTCTAATACACGAAATGCAAACAAAAAAAAATATAATTTCCTATTTCGTTGGTATATCAACGAAATAATTTTTTTTTTATCCTATTTCGTTGATCTACCAACGAAATGCAATATATATATATATATATATATATTTTCCAATTTCGTTTTTAGATGAACGAAATAAAAACAAAATTCATATATATTTTCCAATTTCCTTTTTAGATGAAATGCAAAAAAAAAAAAAAATCAGTTATATTTCGTGAATTAATTCACGAAATACAAAAAAAAAAAACAGTTATATTTCGTGAATTAATTCACGAAATGCAAAAAAAAAAAAATCAGTTATATTTCGTGAATTAATTCACGGAATGCAAAAAAAAAAAATCAGTTATATTTCGTGAATTAATTCACGAAATACAAAAAAAAAAAGTTATATTTCGTGAATTAATTCACGAAATACAAAAAAAAAATCAGTTATATTTCGTGAATTATAACACGAAATGCAAATATATATATATATATATATATATATATATTTGTTGCATTTCGCTACACTTGTAGCGAAATGCAATTGACCGGAACAGTGCTGTGTGGGTATTTCGTTGGTTATCCAACGAAATACCCATTGTGGTATAAAAAAAAAAAGGCAGCCTATTTTGGGCTAATGGCTGCAAAAATATGCCATTTTGGCTCCGGACTCTAATCAGGTGTCCGTGATATCTATTTTCTTTTTTAACTTTTGGTTGTTACCTAAATTTTGTTGTTTAAAGATCCTGATCATCTTCCTCCTAGTGTTGTTGCCTGCCAGTCCCTTTCTCGTAAAGGTTAACTTATTTAATTCTGGAAAAATATTTGTTAGAACAGAATCTAACACGATTTAGGCTAATTTGTGAATCCGCTCATAATTATAATATTACAATAATATCTTCGTTAATTTCCACTTATTTCTCCATCAATTTTACTGCCAACCTCCGATATGTTTATTCCTAACTAAGGGACCAGATACAGCACTACTTGTCCCTTCATATATACCAAAAGCATTGCGACTAAAATGTGCTACATATGTTAGTAAATAACTAAACAACAACAAAAATTGTATTGACTAGATATCATGCATCAGGCTGGATTTGAATTGTGAGTGGTCACTGAAAAACATACATAGTCAAGATTCTTGACGAAAGGAATTACATAAGATGCTTACTTATTTCAAATGAGGGCATGCATGCATTCTCAGTTTCTCACTAATAAAAGGATTACTGTTACGATCACAACATCACAACTTTGAATATTGATTATACCTTCCGCGAAGTTTGGATTAATAATTTGAACTTAGCTGTTCACAATTTTGTCAAGTCAATAGCAGACTGGCAGACTGGCTGATCAATAATTTGAAATTAGCTGATCACTATTTTGTCAAGCCGTTGTTTGAAATTAGCTGATCACTATTTTGTCAAGCCGTTGTTTGAAATTAGCTGATCACTATTTTGTCAAGTCGTTTTGTTTGATGTATATTAGGTGAAATAATTATGATATGGGAAATGGTATTACTTTATACAATTGATTTGCACTTTAAATTTTGTATAATTAAGTATTGTACAATCTTTTATATATATATATATATAGTCAAGATGATGTGGCACTTCTCTATGGCCTTCATTGACATTTATCTTTTTTCTCTATTTTTTGACTTTTTCTCTATTTTTTCTTTATTTTTCTATTTTTCAATTATTGCATCACAAGAGTGGTTACATATATATTTATCATACTGAAACGTTTAATTTAAGTTAGATTTTAAAATTGCTCTTAAACAACCAGAAAATGAATGCTTTAAACGTCTACGTGGGTGGTTGATTATGGGTGCTTTAAATAGCCTGTAAGTGGATTGTAAGTGGATAATTTATTGCCGCTACTATGTGTAGCCTTAGGTCTGCATATTCCAAACATCCATATATTTATTAGAAATAGAGGTCAAGAATGTATCGTCTTTCCTACCTCTTTGTAAGCATTTGTTACATTTAGCCTTTTCTATTTGTGCCATCATTCACGCACTTCACAAGTGTAATTACATGATACTGTCAGTTTTTTTTTTTTTTAATTTTCAATTCAGACTTTTTCTTTATTTTTCTACTTCACATTTTATTGTTTTGATCTTAAATCCTTTATCTTAATCAATTTTTGCTACCTAATTGTTTAACTTTTCATGTCGCATTAATAATAGTACTCTCGTCGTCCCAATTTTATGTGGTGATGTTCGGATTTTGAAAAACAAACTATTGTATCTTTGATCGTGATTTTTTATATATCTTTTAAATATCTTAAATTATAAATTATTGTGATCTATACTACTTTTTATGTAGTTTTCAAATTTAAAAATTTTATTTAAAAAATTTAAAGATTTTGTGTCCGAATTCATGATCAAAACTAAGAAGTTTGGCTTCTCAAATTTTAAACTATGACACAAAAATTGTGACAATGGGAGTGCTATTTTGAATGATGAGTTTAAAAGACTGATGAAGCTTATCCAAAGTCTAAATTCATCTGAAAAGCAAGTTACTTAAGATATATGCTTTTAGTGTGTTTTTTTTTATTATTTTATGCAATATATACATAGTTATTCTAATTTTAAATTTTACTAATATTTGTTCTCTAGGGAAACAAAAGGCACTACAACAAATATGATATTTAGCTACGGAATTATTAGCTACAACACAAAATTTGTCACTAATTGTTCACCTTTTGTGACAAAAATTAAATTTCGTCTTTAAATACATGAGTCACATACCTTCAGTGACGAAACACAACTTTTCGTTGCAAAAAAATTGTCTACTAAAATTTCCCACCAAAAAAGGAGTTGGCGCCATTTATTGAGTAACAATACCACGAATTTAAGTTATCAGTGACACATTATTTTGTCACTAATAATCTACCCAATTTGTGACAAATCATTATTTGTCCTTAAATTTGTTAAATTTTGGATACGGAAAAAAATTCGTCACAAAAGGTATATTCTTACAATAGCGACAAATTAGAGTTTGTATTTAAATGTCGTAAGCTTTAGCCATGAAATTTTATATTTAATTGTGACCTTAATTTTTATCACTAATAATATACGCAATTAGTGACAAATTATTTATTGTCTCTAATAACATGCGACTTCGTGACAAAAAAGTTTTGTCACAAAAATATGTAATGATTTGAATAACGACAACTTAAAATTTGTAGTTAAATAATTGATGAGTCGTGAAATTACGCGATATTCGATGCTAATTCTTTAAGTTTTTGTGACTCTTTAAGCACTTTTGTTGTTACTTTTTGTGTTTTTATGTTGTTTTGTAGGAAAAGATGCCCGGAGAGCAAAACGGACCAAAATAGAGCAAAAATAGAACAAATCAACGTTTCTGGCACCACATGCTAATAGCATGTGGTGCAGCATCTGCTGCCAGTGAAAGTGGCACCATATGCGAGTAGCATATGGTGCAGCATGTGCAACATGCGAACAGCATGTTGTGCAGCATGTGGTGACAGAGAAATTTGCACCACATGCTACGGTTTTGGCACAACATGCGATTAGCATGTTGAACATGCGAATAGCATGTTGTGCAAGAGGGTATTATGGTCCAGATTTTGTTCCCGTTTTTGGAATGATATAAATACTCTTTTAGGGTTTGTAATAGATTATCTTTGGTCATTTTGCAAGTTTTGGAGGCTAGGGTTTCACCTACACCATTGGAGGAGAAGATTGGAGCACTTTAATGAGATAATTCTTAAACCTTTCTTCAATTCCTTGTTTTGTATTGTATATCTAAGTGTGTAGTATTTATTTTCTTCACTTGAATCTTGTTTATGAAAGTATTCTTGATTAAAGTGTTGGATGAAACTCTTGTTTTGCTTATGTATTGAATGATTTTTATTGCTATTGAAGTGAGTCTTTGTTGATTTAATTAATCTCGTTCTTGAATGTTTCCAAAGGGATTAGCTAACCCTAGGACTCACCCATTTACTTCGATTGAGCTCGGAAGAGGAAATCTTGGTTGGGAAAGATTAGTTAACAAGGATTTGGGTCATTAAACCTATCTAATAGCTTGAGCTCAGAAGAGGATAGTTACTTGAGGTTAAATTGATTGTGCCTAATATCACACTCTAAGGCTTGGAAAAGCTTAGAGTGAAATTCATTGATTTGGTTGGAAGACTTTCAATGAGATTTTAGAAATCATTATCTATTAACATAAACCCGTTCTTAGTTGTGAAATCGTGAAATACATTGGATCGTTACTTGAGTGTAATCTCCTATTATCCATGCTTGTGGCCATTGATCATTTTACTTGCTTTCTAGGCTAGTTTACATTTCCGCATTAGTTATAATATTCTCCAAAAACCAAAATATTATTCATTGTTTGGCTTTAGCTTAGTTGGTGAAAGTTCCTTACTTTCTTAATCGCCTAGCATATTGTTCCCTGTGGGATCGACCCCGACTCATAGTTGGGTAAAATATATTGCATACGACCGTGTACACTTTCTCTTTGAGGAGTGGATTTGGACGTTATCAATAATTCAACTATTTGCGACGAAAAATATTTTGTAGCTGAGTATAAATGATTTTTATGCCATAATTTTTATATTAATTGTGACCTTAATTTTTTGCCACTAATAACTTAAGCAATAAGTGACAAACAATTTATGGTCACTAATAAGATAAGCAATTAGTGATTAATCATTCATTGTCTCTAATCAACATGCGACTTAGTGACAACAAAAAATTTTGTCACAAAATATGTAATGTTTTAAATAGTGACGCCTTAAAATTTGTAATTGAATAATTCAACTATTTGCGATGAAAAATATTCATAGCTAAATATAAAGGATCTTTGGCTACGATTTTTTAGAGTGAAAAGTGAAAGAATAAATAAATAAATAAATAAAAATAAAAACTATATAATGATATATTATCATTAATAAAAATACAATTAACTTACATGCTAAAGTTTAGGAAAATTGTTATTAATAGCTAGTATCTATTATCAAGTAATTAATTTGTGTTCATTTCTTATTTATAAAGATACATGTTTCAAAAAATTTGGTGTTCCAATCAAATGCTTGAATAAATATATCCAGCAAAAATATTTATCTTCTTTATTTAATTTTATAAATAAAACTTCTTATTTAATAGATTTAGTTATTGATATATCTCAGAGGGAGCGTAACTTGTAAGTGTAGGATTTCTATGGTATAGGGGGATTAAGTGTTTAAATTTTAAAATTAGGGAGTGTATCAGAAACTGAGTCATATTATAAGAAAGTTATTACTAATATTTAGTATATCTTATTAAGTAATCAATTTGTATTCATTTCTTATTTATAAAGATACATAAAAAAAAATCGTTGTTTTAACCAAAGTGTGAATAAACATATCCCGCAAGAATATTTATCTTCTTTATTATATTTCATAAAAATAAGTACACAAAACTTCTTATTTTGTAATTTGATTTTCTTTTCAATAATTACATTGTGATATACTCCATTCAGTTACGGATATACTGCATAGTGGGTGTAAGTGTGTGATTTCTGTAGTATAGAGGCTATAAGGGAGAGTATCCGAAACTGAGTCATATAGGAAAATTATTACCAATAATCGGTATATCCTATTAAGTAATTAATTTGTGTTCATTTCTTATTTATAAAGATGCATGTTTAAAAAATTTGTGGTTTTATTTAAATGCATGAATAAAGATATCCAAAATGTTTATCTTCTGTATTAACTTTCATAAAAATAAATACATAAGGACTTCATATTTAATTTTAATTTTCTTTTGAATAATTATATTTTAATAAATTTAGTTACAGATATACCTCATAAGGGGTGTAAGTGTATGATTTCTATAATATAGGGTATATAAGTGTTTAAATTTAAAATTTAGGGAATGTCTCATAAATGAGTCATATTATAGGAAGATTATGAAAATTATTACTAATATATGGTATATCCTAATAAGTAATCAATTTGTGTTCATTTATAATTTATAAAAATATATATTTCAAAAATTCATTAGTTTTATAAAATGTGTGAATAAAGATATCACACAAAAGTGTTAATCTTCTTTCTTATATTTCATTAAATAAATACATAAAAACTTTTTATTTATAATTTTGATTTGCTTTTGAATAATTATATTGTGAAATATCTACTTATATCTCATAGGAGGTGTAAGTGCATGATTTCTATATTATTGGAGAGCAGAGGGGGGTGGGGTGGGGTATAAGTGTTTAAATTTAGGAAGTGTATCAGAAACTGAGTCATATTATAGAAAGTTATTACTAATAGTCAATATATCTTATGAAAAATAAGTTTATGATCATTTCTTATTTATAAACAAATCATGTTTCGAAATTTTTGTTTTAATCAAATGCATGAATATAGATATTCAACAAAAATGTTTATCTTCTTTATTAAATTTCTCAAAAATAGATACATAAACCCTTCATATTTATAATTTTAATTTTCTTTTAATATATTTAGTTACAGATTTATCTCTTGAGGGGTGTATGTGTATGCCTTCTATAGTATAAGGAGTATAAGTGTTTAAATAAAATTTAGGGAGTATATCATAAACTGAATCATATTATAGGAAAGTTATTACTAATATACGGTATATCTTATTAAGTAAACAATTTGTGTTCATTTATTATTTATGAAAATAAATGTTTAAAGGAATCATTTTTTAATAAAATGCGTGAATAAAGATATCACACAAAAATGTTTATCTTCTTTATTACATTTAATTTAAAACATAAATAATAATTTATTATTTATTACTTTAATTTGCATTTGAATATTATATTGTGATACATGTAGTTACAGATGTACGTCATAAGGGGTATAAGTGTATGCTTTCTATAGTATAATGAGTATAAGTGAATAAATTTTCAAATTTAGGGAATGTATCATAAATTGAGTCATATTATAGGAAAGTTATTATTAATATTAGGTATTCTTATTAAGTAATCAATTTGTGTTCTTTTCTTATTTATAAAAATACATGTTTAAAAAAGATCATTGTTTTAATAAAATGCGTGAATAAAGATATCACACAAAAATGTTTATCATCTTTATCATATTTTATTAAATAAATACATAAAACTTCTTACTTATCATTTTAATTTACTTCTGAATAATTATATTGTGATATACTACATACCTCACAGGGAGTACATAGGGGGTGTAAATGCATGATTTCTATATTATGGGGGTGGGGGTATAAATGTTTACATTTTAAAATTTAGGATGTGTATCAGAAACTGACTCATATTGTAGATAGTTATTATTAATAGTTGGTATCTTATTAAAAATTAATTTGTGACCATTTCTTATTTATATAGATACATGTTTTAAAAAAAAATTTAAAAACATTTTTAGTATATTTAGTTACGGATATACCTCATAGGGGTTGTAAGTGTAGGATTTCTACAGTATAGGGGTACAAGTTTTTAAATTTTAAAATTTAAGGAAACTAAGTCATATTATAGAAAAATTATTACTAAAAGTCCGTATATCTTATTAAGTGGAGTAGTTAATAAGTGCTCATTTCGTGTTTATAAAGATACACGTTTCAATAAATTCTCTTTTTTAATCAAATGCGTGAATAAAGATATCCAACAAAAATGTTTATGTTCCCTATTAAATTTTATAAAAATAAATACATAAAAACTCATTATTTATAATTTTAATTTGCTTTAAATAATTATATTTTAATACATTTAGTTAAAGATATACCTCATATGGGTGTACGTGTAGAATTTTTATAATATAGGAGGTGTAAGTGTTTAAATTTTAAAATTTAGGGAGTGTATCCAAAACTTAGTCCTATTAAATTCTAAAATACATAATTTTCGCAACATTCTTTATGTTTTTACTCCTTTTTAAATTAGCACGAAATTTAGGCAGCAAATTTTCCCCCTTTTCTTTTCCCAAATCCCTCTTTTAAACACTAGTGCCGTGTCCCACCCCCATTTACTCCCCCATATCCCCACTTCCCATCTCATTACGTAATTAACCTCCAATGTTAACCTCTATTGCAAATCTCTATTGATACTAAAATATAATTATGGGATGCACAAGGCTATATCCTTAGAGTAAGTAAAGTAAAACCCTCCTTCTCTTTACTTTTTGAATGGTTTAGAATTATTTTTTTCAAAGTAATTTTTTTTTTTGTGCAGTATATGCAAACGGATACAAAAGTATAGAGTGATTTCGTTCTATCAGCAATGACGGGTCTTCAACCATGAAAGAGGTATTTTTTGGGCTGAAAACTCTATAATTTATATGCTTTTTAATAGAAAACTGAATTGTCGAGTATCGAATAGTTCATTGTGCAACTTTGATTGAGTATCCTCGCTAGGAGTACTTGGTTTCTTAATTATTATTTGTTTTAGAAATTAATAGTATTAATTTTGTGATTAAAGTTTGAAAGTATATTTAATTTAGATCATGATATAAAAAAGTGCACTAATATAATATATCTTTTTGTTTCATGCAGGTACATGAAGGTGAAAACCAATTCAAGAATAACATTCCTAGATGAGTGAAGTTACATTAGCCAATGAGGAAGCAACATACCTTACTTTTTTCTTTTTAATTTATCATGTTCATGTATTGTAATTACACTTTCGTGTTGAATAGATTTAATTTTTTGTAATTTAAAGGAATTTGTAATGAGATATTATCTCAGTTCAATTTTAGTCATTCTTACTGAATTTTTTTAAGTACCTTGCATGTTTATTTACGTTATTTTCATTTTGTATATTATTAAAGAATAAAATACTTACTTGCTTAATTTATATAATGGATTCTAATTTTTTTAATCTTTAAAGGATTAATTCTTCAATAATGACTATATTATACTATTTAGGAAAATCACATTTTCATCACCAACGAATTAGTTCGTCGCAAATGATTATATTTGGTGACAATCATTTGTCCTAAAATTACATTATTGAGTACGAATTAACTATGTATTAGATGACAATTATAACTGTCACTAATAGTCACAATTTCTAGTGACAATTTTGTTTTGACGGTGAAAACAAAATTTTTAGCGACGACATGATAGCTTTTAACTATATGATTGTTTTGTCACCAATTAGTGTATTTAATGATGAATTTTTTTTATTTTTTATTTTTATATAAATGATAGTTTTTAGTGATGAAATTATATTTTTTCAGCTACAAATTACATATGACTTTAAAGACAATTATGGTCGTCACTGAATAAAACAGTAGTTAGTTACAAGGATGTTTTGTCGGCATTAATCGCTTTTTTAGTGACAAAAATACACTATTAACCACAATTTTTTATACTTTTTTTGACGAACAAGTTCGTCATAAATAGTAAGCATTTAAGACGAAATTATTTTTTGTAGCTAATAAACTTTATTTAGCGACGAAACACTAAATTGTCTTTGTATACTTTTAGCGACCCATGTTTAGGGACGAACGTTGACGATTTTTTTTTCGTCACAACATATTTTTTGTGACGAAATCTGAATTTTAAGTGACAAAACAGTTCATCACTGATAATCAAATTTGTTGTAGTGACGAAAAAGGATCCTAAGATAAGTTGTCCAGTTAAGAAAGAAATCTTCCCATCAAGATTTGTTTGTTGCGGAAAATTCACTTAAATATAAATTCCACAAGAAGCAGCAAGAGTTTTTTTTTTTCTCTTTAGGTAGGCTGTGTTTTTTTTTTTTTTTTTTTCATTTTCTTCTCATATCAAATAGTGTGTTACTAATTTGGCAATTACTAATTTGTAGCTTGCTTGAAACTATATCCCATTATTAATTCCTTCTTTGTCCTTGAGACAAACATGATCTAGACATGAGCTGTTATATTACTGAGTTGTGTCTATGTTAAGGCTTCCTAAAACATCTTAGTTGTCACTGATGTGAACGTGTGTTAATGAGTCCTTCACGACATGCTATTATTTACCCTCGAAATTATAGTAATATTTTGCTTACTGTAGAGTTCTTATCTTCATTATGTTTGTGTGAAAGACTTGAGCGTGCAACATACAGCAAATCATGGTCCTTTTTTTTTTTTTTTTTTTTTTTTGGTTCCAGAAATTATTGGACAAAATCTTAATCATATATTAATTCGAGATCTACTCCAGGTTCAAAAAAAATATGTGTGCAGCATTGATTTTGGTGAAGTACCTGCTGAATTATTAAATCAAATGTTCGTTGATAGCTGTTATTAATAGTGTAAAAGATAGACTATTCTCTGTTAGCACATTAGCAGTTATAACTCCGATCCTTTTAAATTAACGTTCATTGTTCAATTGGTGAGAGCGATTTTGATGTTTTCTTGAAGGTTAATAATTTTTTAGACTCGAAATTGAATATTGTACACTTTATTTTAATTAACCTCGCAGACAATTGTTATGTACATATATCTATGAATACATACTTGAATTAAAGTGTTAATTCAACAAAAGTACTTGAAACTGAAGAGAAAATGTTCATAGTCCACTTGGTGTGATGGTATTTGGCATTTTCTTGTATGGTTAGAAAATATTACATTCGAAATTCGACTGAAAGTAATATCTTTGTGATCTAATCAATATAAATAAAATTAAAATATGCCCATTTTTCTCAATTAATTTTATAAAATTATTATTTCTAAATTCATTGAAAATTTTATATCCGCGCGAAGCGCAGACAAATTCACTAGTATGTATATATAAGCAGGACATAGACCCGCTGACGTGACACTCTTTTAAGCTAGGATTTGTATTTATCTTTTTTCTCAGATTTTTGGCCTTTCTCTCTTTTTCCTATTTATGTGCTTCTAAAAAAGAAAAAGTCACTTCTTTCCAGGAAGAACCAAAAGCCACTTCTTCGAAAAATTTCAACAGCCACGTCTTTTCGTTACCTTACATAATTAAACCTCATTTATTCAATTCATCATTATTACCCAACAATAAATGTCAGTTGCTCTTTTGGCAAGAGTTCCACCGCTTTAAGCAGTGAAAGAAATGAAGAATTTTTCTTCAACAAAGTGAAAAATCCACTCCTTTCGCAATGGAGGACTGGGGTTAGATGAGGCTTTCTATTTCTTTCATTTTCATCTATGCCTTCCATTTTTTTTAACACAAGAAACAAAATGTAGTAATCGTCCAAATTTTTCATGTTTTTGATTTGTCTGTTTACAGAATGATGAAATCTACACTCATAATAGTGGTGGAACACCTCACATCGATATCGGTCATCAATTTTAGATGTAGTAAATTGCTAATCGAACCGATAAGATATAGTTTGGTATTATTCAGCAGTTATCGATCCATCTATCGGTTAAAATAATAACCAAATTATAGAGTATCGCCAAAAGGCTATTAGTTACCTATGTTAAGGACGTGCCAATCTAAACCAAAACATTAGGAAGATCACTTTATAACAACTAATATATACACACACATATATACATACAAACACACACACACACACACATATATATATATATATATTATCGATCCATCTATCGGTTAAAATAATAACCAAATTATAGAGTATCGCCAAAGGGCTATTAGTTACCCATGTTAAGGACGTGCCAATCTAAACCAAAACATCACGAAGATCACTTTATAACAAGAAACTAATATATACATACATACATACATACACATACACACATATATACACATACAAACACACACACACATTATATATATATATATATATATATATATATATATATTCATGTTAAATAAACATTCATCCATTCCAAAAGAAATAATGTATGTAACTACTTTCACAATGAGCAATTGAGCAATTATAGTTGTAGCAAATGATCTCTCAGAATTCTATAGGTATTGAAATGGCTGTAATAATAAATAAAACGGCAAAATGCAATCTTCCTCTTCACACCCATATTTTATCCCGTTTTCTTCTTCATATTGCTTTGTGTATGTTGTTGATAATTACCGGTAAGCAATGAAAAAAAATCTGAACAAGCTACAAATGTAGTGACCCCTTTCATATGCGAGTGTTATTTTCAGTTGATTCTTCAGTATTTCTTTTAGGCTAGCTCTTTTTTATTGTGTAATATTTCGCTAACACTCCTTTTTTTTTTTTTTTTGAAAAGTTTCCTGTTGAATTTATAGGGTGGTGATGAGAATAATAAAATGGTAGTAAGATAATCTATTTGAATAAAAAAAAAAGGATTTATATTGGTGTTTGCCATCAACGTGGTTTTATTTTAATCAACTTGGTTAGTTAAATAGGATAAAGTTTTCTAAATTTTCCAAGTTAAGAGTAACAGAAGGAAAAAAGAGGATGAAAGGAGGGAAGACTGAATAAAGAAACTGAAATATTATGGAGGGGATGAAAAATTAAAAAGAAAACTAAAACTACCATAGAAAACTTTCAGTTTGACAACTCGTACTCTTGGTCCAATCATTGAAGAAGGCAATTTCTTTCTTCTTTTATTCTTTTCTATACTCTGATTACCCTTTTACATTTTTGTTTTTAAAATTTCAAGAGAGAAGAAAATCTTGTATTCAAGACATATTTAACTTGTAATCGAAAAGGACATTCAAAAATTGTGTTTCTACTAAATTTTACCTTATCTTATTAATTATTTATTTTGATACTCCTTAAATCTTTTTTAATTAGATAAAATCTAAATAAGCTTTATTCGTACAAAATAATTAACCATCTGTGATTTAGAAGTATTTGTTCTAAAAAGACCAAATTCACATTTTCTGGTTAAATTGTTGTTTTTGTTTTTATGTTTTGTTCACTAGATCAGGCTGGTTTACGATTTAATCCAAATACATTTTATTTTTTTAACATTTACTATCTCATATAAATGGAAGACAATATCTAAATTCATTATTAGTTGTTGGTCTTTTTAGAAATTTTCTAATATTTTAATTACCGCACGAAGTGCTGATAGTTTTACTAGTCTAATACGTTAATTGACGAATTATTTTATACCTAATAACTATTGAATGGGATAGCAATAAGCAAATTAATTATTATATATATATACGACAAATTATTTTATACCTAATAGCTATTGAATGGGATAACAACAGGAAAATTAATTATTACATGTATATATATTTCTATTTCTATTATATATAAGTGCCAAAGGAGGACTAACACAGCGTCATCAACTTGTACTAAAAGCTTTACAACTTGTACACGCAATTAATGCTTGTACCATAAGCTATATAACTTGTACATTTTACTCAACTATTTTTTTATCCCACGTGGATATATGTCATAGTACTTAATATTTATTCCCTTCTTATGTATAGACGCATGCACTTTCAATTTTAATTCTCCGACACATTTATTTCTTCCATGCACTTTTGCTTGTTCACTTTTGACTTTTCCCGTTCTTGCTGAATATTTATTCTCTTCTCGTGTATAGGCGTATGCAGTTCAATTTTAATTCTCCTACACAAATTTCTATTTTATTTATTTATTTATTTCTATTATATATGTAATATATGTGAAGAGAGGACTAACATAGCAATACAAATTTATAGCACAAGCTATATAAATTGTACAGTTTAACCAACTAATAGAAAAATGAAGTACTTCCTCCATCCCATATTACTTGGCCACATTACTAAACAACTTTTTTTTTCCGACATGGGCATATGTCATAGTACTGAATATTTATTCTCTTATCATGTATACACAACAAAGTTTAAAATATTAGTATATGAATGATGCCCTCTATATGGTGAAAATAAGTACTTAATGTTCAGAGCGGTAATCCTAAATGATAGAATCTACCCCTTTCTAATCCTACATGAATCATAGGTTCTCCACCTAATTTTAAGCCACGCACAATCCAAAACGCCGACAAATTAGCAATCATAAAAACGGATGAAAGAAAATGAATGATAAGGAAAAAAAAAGAATAAAATGTTACAGGCGGCCTCTAACGAGTTTCGCCTGCTCGATGTGATCTAAGAATTGCGGAACGAGATGACTCTATGGATGGGTGTGCCGAGTCTCATCTTGAGACTTTGTTTTGATAAAGTCCCGAATTAAGACTCCGTTTGCTCCGATGTGTACATGTAAAAGAAAGGGGAAAAGAGATAAAGATTAGCATCCAATTGTGACAAAAGCTATTATTGTTCTAAGAAAAAGTAACAGATTAATTAGATACAAATGAACAGACTCTTTGGTACACAATATACCATCAACTCCTATCTAAAGGGAAATAACGAGCAGCACAGCAACTATGACATAATCAACTTTAAGAAGTCATGGTATTATGCCAGACATCCTGAACATTTAATACAACATATTGAAATCCTTACTAGCTCGCTTGATCAAACAACATCTAAATCTGCCTACTTAATCAATTCTAACAAAACAACCTGTAAATTATGATTAACTAGAACACAACCAATATATAATGCATACCTAGCATAAACAGCCTAGACCAAATGGCTTCTAAAGCATGTTTATATGAGCAGACTAAACATAGTATACTTTCTAATGAATGCAACAGCAAACTAATCACCACTATTAAATTAGTTCACATAATCACTAATTAAATTACTAGTTAAATTGATTCATATAATCTTTATTCCTTTTCAATCTAAAATCAAGATTGAACACGAATATGATTCAACGCGGACCAACTATTCTAACACATATACATATGTTTAGACTACGTACACAAATCACACAGAAACAGTAAAATGAACTAACACAGAAAAAAAAAACATTATTTAGCTAATTAACTCATCACATGAACATTCTTAATCACAAAAAAAATGACAAATTTAAGCTAACACATAGCAACTAAAGAAAC
Organism: Lycium barbarum; assembly: GCF_019175385.1. NCBI lineage: Eukaryota > Viridiplantae > Streptophyta > Magnoliopsida > Solanales > Solanaceae > Lycium > Lycium barbarum. Next base: position 136,044,302 of record NC_083339.1, read on the forward strand.
GAAAAAATGCAGAAATAAATGGAAAAGGGGAATTACCTGCTTCGGGTGCAGCGAAGTAGGTACGGGGTTTCCAATCTACACTCGAAAACTATTAAATCTGAGCTTGCGATGCTCGGATTCACAGCAGCAACAAGGCGAATGAAAACAGAAAAATTGATTTGGGTATTCTTGACCCGATATGCAGAAGTAAAGCTGACGTACTAATATTGATTAAGGGGATTTTGGCCACTGGAAAACCTCTCTTTTTTCGTTTCAACTAGCCACTATTTATAGGTTTTTCGTTTGTGAAGAAGAGAGAGAGGAGCGGGGGGACAGAGGGAAGTGGAAGAGACAGGCGTGGGGGACAAACGGCGGTGGTGGGGATGAGATGACGATGAAAGAGGGAGAGAAGAGAGCTGGGAGCAAGGGGATGTGCGGCTGAAGAAGAAATGGAACCCTAGTGGTTCCTTTTCTTAAACAGCGGGTCGGGTTGGTTTGGGTTAGTGGACTGGGTATTGGGTTAAAAGAATGGGCTAATTGTAAATGTTGGGCTGGGGTGAATTAAAATGTGGGCTGGTTGAAAGAAATAGTTTGGCTTCTAAATTTAAATAAAAGACCCATTTTAATTAATTATACACTAAGTGTGCTAAAATATCCTCTAATATAAACGTATGTATTTATTAGTATTCAGATGAAAATAAAATGACGTTGTAATAGCCGTGCGATAATATATTTGAAATTCAACAGTAAGTAAATGCTATTATTAAATTATGCGAAGATAAATGCGATGCGTGTGCATAAGCTGGTAAAAATGCTGAAATGATAACAATGCGAATTATAATAATACCGGTAACCAAAATAATAATAATAATAATAACAACTAGTAACTATAATAGAATAATGAAACGCCCGTATTGATAAGAAGCTAATAATTATTATTATTTTTTTATTTTTTTTTAAGTTGCCAAAAATACTAGAGGCGTAAATAGATATTTCGGAGGAAAGGTGGGACAAAATTGGGTGTCAACACGTACAACTTGTCCCTCTTTGACCGGTAATGATGAAAGAGTTTTCGGGCAAATACGTTGACTCAGTAGCCTATTTTGTCCCCGCTAAAGGATTTTGGAGGCTAAGGGTAAAGAAAATTGGAAAGAATTACGGCCGAATACCGGTCTCCGAGTTGCTTACATATCTCGGGCTGCATGAGAATCAGGCCGTGTGTAGTTCTGGGATGACTACGATTCCTATGAATAACAAATCCCGATTGGTGCGAATCTTTGCAAAATATTGTCCAGTGTCGAATTACGATGACACTGGGTATTACTCGAGAATTTTGAAAATTGAATGTGCTGGAATGCGAGCGGGATATTTGGAATTGGAGCCGAGTGTTCGAGGTAAATTTTTGACCCTTGTCGGGAAGTCTGCTTATCCTTCCCAACGTATTTTCCCCAGTTCGCTGCCGAAGAAATAGTTCCACGTTGCGCAAAAGCTCCTGCGAAACTTAAACTAGATAAAATAATCAGTAAAAATATAAATATCAGAAATAAAGCAATGTAAAATAAACCCATAAAAGCTGCAATGATTTAAATAAATGATGGTCTTAGCGGAGGCTAATGCAAATGAGGCTCTAGGCCGATGATTCATGAGAATGATGCCTTTCGGCGATGATTAATGAGGCTTTAAACCGGATGGGCTATTTAAGCCGAATGATTTATGATAAATGAGGCTTTCTGAGCCGGCATGATGCGTTTGCAGGGCATTTGAAAATAATAAAGCAATGCATGTGCGGTGCGTTTGCGAGCAATGATGCAGTGCCTTTGCAGGGCATTTGAGTGCAATGCATATGCGGTGTGTTTGCGAGCAATGATGCAATGCCTTTGCAGGGCATTTGAAAGTAATAGTGCGTGCGGTGCGTTTGCGAGCAATGATGCAGTGCCTTTGCAGGGCACTTGAATGCAATGCATATGCGGTGCGTTTGCGAGCAATGATGCAGTGCCTTTGCAGGGCATTTGAAAGCAGTAGTGCATATGCAGTGCGGGGTATTTAAAGCAATAGTGCATATGCAGTGCATTTGAGAGCACTTATGCAAAGCATTTGAAAGCAATAATATTTGTGCGCTGATATATTGAAAATCATTTGTAAGACTCAAGCATTAATTTGTTGCAAATCTAAAAAATTATTGATACCCGAGAGGCATAATTGTTATAAGAAAACTCAAACCGTTCGACGCGGAATCCTTGCGAAGCTGTAAACATTACATATCTGAGCTTCCGCAACTTGGAAATCTGCATCCAAAGAAAATATGTAAGTTTTTTTTTTTTTTTTGGATTGATTCGCGTTGACTTTGAAGATCTGGCTCTTGACGCTTCATGCTTCCAACTTCGTCTGGACTTGTAAACTCCGCCCATTTCTGAGTCTTGGCTAACTGGGATTGTGACACATTGCGAAACAAAGCGAGCGTCCTTTCTCCAAAGTCTTCCTTTTGCCTGATGACTCTGTTAACCATATACTCTTTCCTGTCTCTCGATGTCGCTTGCGATGATGCCTTTAAAATGTCCCAGTTTCTGACATAGGAGGACATTGCTTTGCGATGATGCCCTTAAAATTTGTCCCAGTTTCTGTAGTCTTAACATGACTGGCTAAAATGGTTAAACATGATGCAAACTCCTTTTAGACAATGAGAAGATGCCTTCAGACAATGAAGATGGTGTCTTTGGCTATGATGTCTTAGGGTCATGAGAAATAAGATCCTTAGGCCATGAAATGGTGTCTTTAGGCCATGAAGATGATGCCCTTAGACGATGATGCCTTTGGATGATGATACACAAGGTAAATTCCTTAGGCTATGAAATGTTATCTTTAGGCTATGAAAATGATGCCTTTAGACTATGATGCCTTTGGATGACGATGCATAAAAGTAAAGTCCTTTGGCCATGAAAAGGGTGTCTTTGACGCCCTCAGAGAGCGTATCTGTTTTGAGGAGGCAGTGCTCAGCCTTAATGTAGAAACATCGAGAGGGCGGTGCTCAGCCCATGCAACAGACAGAAGGCAGTGCTCAGCCTTATGCAGAAACGTCAAGAGAGCGGTGCTCAGCCTCATGCGGAAACATCAAGAGGGCGGTGCTCAGCCCACGCAACAGATAGAAGGCGGTGCTCAGCCTTATGCAGAACATCAAAAGGGCGGTGCTCAGCCCATGCAACATATAGAAGGCGGTGCTCAGCCTCATGTAGAAACATCAAGAGGGCGGTGCTCAGCCCATGCAACAGATAGAAGGCGGTGCTCAGCCTTATGCAGAAACGTCAAGAGGGCGGTGCTCAACCCATGCAACAGATAGAAGGCGGTGCTCAGCCTCATGCAGAACATCAAGAGGGCGGTGCTCAACCCACGCAATAGATAGAAGGTGGTGCTCAGCCTTATGCAGAACATCAAGAGGGCGGTGCTCAGCCCATGCAACATATAAAGGCGGTGCTCAGCCTTATGCAGAAACATCAAGAGGGCGGTGCTCAGCCCATGCAACAGATAGAAGGCGGTGCTCAGCCTTATGCAGAAATTCCAAGAGGGCGGTGCTCAGCCCCATGCAATATATAGAAAGGCGGTGCTTAGCCTTATGCAGAAATTCCAAGAGGGCGGTGCTCAGCCCCATGCAACATATAAAGGCGGTGCTTAGCCTTATGCAGAAATTTCAAGAGGGCGGTGCTCAGCCCCATGCAACATATAAAGGCGGACGATCCTAAACTGTCCTATTAAAGGTGGACTAGCCTAAAATGTTCAATTAAAGGCGAACGAGCCTAAAATGTCCAATTAAAGGCGGACGAGCCTAAAATGTCCTATTAAAGGCGGACGAGCCTAAAATGTCCTATTAAAGGCGGACGAGCCTAAAATGTCCTATTAAAGGCGGACGAGCCTAAAATGTCCTATTAAAGGCGGACGAGCTTAAATGTCCTATTAAAGGCGGACGAGCCTAAAATGTCCTATTAAAGGCGGACGAGCCTAAAATGTCCTATTAAAGGCGGACAAGCTTAAAATGTCCTATTAAAGGCGGACTAGCCTAAATGCGGTGCTTGATTTATGTTTACTAAAATTGGTGCGGAGCGAAGAACTTGATTCGATGATTGATTTGTAGTAGCGAGCATTCATATGCGGTGAGACGAGCTTGATACAGTGCATAACTTGCAGCAACAAATGCTCATGATGCAGTGCCAATGATTTGGGGATCTTCTACCCTGCCAAAATTTACATCTAAAAAGTTCCTGCACTCAAAGAAATTTGTGAGTTTCAAATTTAATCAGTATTAAGTTGGCTTTGCCCTTTGCTTTATCCGAATCTTGTAATGGCCGACTTGATACTGTGCGATATCCTTCAAGAATAGCTAAAATATGCCCCTGTGTTACTCAAAGAAAATTTGTTAGTGTAAAATAAAATGGTTGCCTTGCATTGAACACTGAAGCTTTGGCATTGAATCTGCATTTCTCGTGGTGATGGCATTGCAACAAATCTGGTGACGCTAATATATTGCTCGGAATTTCGATTCATGCTTTTGTCGAATAATGATAGGCCACTTGCAAAGCTGCCCCGGTGTTGCTTTGTGCGAAAAATGGAATTTTTAACTATATTAAGACCGTGTCCAAGAATGGACTTCCTACTTATCCCGAAGGAATCAAGTCAAAAGTAGTTCATACAAAGCTTTAGCAAAAATTACAAGAAGGAAAGCTGATCATGAGGCAAGTGGGTGGAGAATGCTAGTGACGGTAGATCCCTTCAATCATCTTACTTAGTTCCACGCTTCCTTTTCAAATGTCTCGGTGCCAATTTTGATGGATCTCCGGTAACAATAATTGCATTTTCAACTGGACGGCCATCATTGTCGCACAATTTATTTTATTGTACGCTTATCTTATCCTTTTCGATCATGTTCTGGATCTTATGCTTAAGTGCTGGGCAATTTTCTGTGTCATGACCTAGGATATTAGAGTGGTAAGCACAACTCTTAGACCAATCAAAATCTGGCGGTAGGCTTTTAGGGATCCATCCTTTCTTTGGCTTCAGGAGTCCCTTGGCTTTCATTCTCTCAAACATGTTGGTTAATGACTCTTCAAGAGGAGTAAAAGTGCAGAATTTTACATGCTCTGACTGTCGTAAGCTAGACTGTGCTTGATCGGGTTGATATTGAAAGCCTCGTTGATGAAGAGACATATGATCACGCGCAACTTGATAGTTCTGTCGTGATTGCGGCTGATATGTAGACCTGACAGCTGAGTCGTTTCCTCTCATTTTGCCTTGCAAGTTGTTGAATGTCTCAGCTTGAAAAGTTGCTTGAACTGATGAAGTGTCAACAATTCTTCCTGCGCGAACGCCCGCTTTACTTGCTTTCCAACTTGAATTAGATCAGAAAAGTCACGTAACCGCGCACATAACAACTTTTCATAATATATGCCCTTTTGCGTTTGGACGAAATTTGAAATCAACTCATTCTCAGGCAATGGAGGCCGTATTTTGAAGCTTCCAATCTCCATCGGATGGCATATTCCTCAAAAGACTCATGTGTCATTCTTTCTATCTCACGCATATCATAAAGATTTGGACTAACCCCGATGTTAAACTTGAATTGTTCTACAAAGTCGCGGGCCATGTCCTCCCATGTGTACCATTTGCGAAAGTCTTGTTCTGTGTACCAATCTAATGCTAACCCTGATAGGCTCTGACTAAACAATTTCATTCGTATGGCTTCATCTTGTCCAATTCTCATTAATCTGCTACAATAGTCCTTCAAGTGCGTAACAAGATTTCCTCTGCCATTGAAGGTGTTGAATTTTGGCACTTTGAATCCTGGCGGCAGCTCAACATTTGGAAGCATGCACAAGCTTTCATATCTTAAACTTTGGACATTTCTTGCCCGCATCTCTTCTTCGACAATTCTCCTTAAATTGTGAAACTCTCTATCCGAGTCATCCCAATTGATTGCATTTGTTTCATTTCTCAATCTCTTGTATGGGCATACCGCTAGCTGATTTTGCTGGTTTTCTGTGCAGGGTGCTGCAAGTGCAGGCTTTTGGACATTAGGCATCAACGTGACTTGCAAAGCTTCTGGTTTAATAGAGTATCTTGGCGGTATATATGTAGAAGCTGGGTGAGGAGAAATAGTGAAGGAAATGTTTTGGGTTGAGCTGAAAGCTGAACTTGTGTTAGTAAGAAGGCTGAAGGTATTTCCTAAATTGACCAACACGCTTCTTTGTACCACATTCTTCTCGCTATCCTCATTTTGCGCTTGCACCAATCCCACACCGATGTTGGATGATTCAAATCTTTTTGCCATTGTCCTTAACACAGATTCGCAGCCAACACAATGTTCAATGCTAGGCAACCTCATTAAAACTAAACAAGTAGAAAATAAATTCAAGTAATTCTCTTAGCATCAAGTAATCGCAAATAAATTCAAGAGCGAGCATATTACAAATAAATTCAAGTAAATCACTTAGCAAGTAAGCAAGCAAACGCCTTACAAAGTTTATAACACAAACATTAATAACACGTCCTAATATGCAGGGACCTCTTTATGCCAGAGGTAGGCCTAACGCCAAATATTCGAGATTATGATAGAGTGATCCAAGCCATTAAATCGAGACACTTGAGTTTGGAAATAAAAGGGTCAAGTTTCGTTGAAATAACAAAAGTGAGTACATTGATGAGACAGTAAAACTAAAATACATAAAAGATGCTATAGTGTAAAACAATCCTAGGAATTGGCCTAAATCTTTGCGCTTTGATCACGCTGGCGGCGGAACTGAAAATGATGCTCCATCATTGAGGACCATCCGACTGTATCTTGGCCTGGCAAATCCCTGGATGGCCTGCATTTGAGCCTCTCTCTTAGTCTCTTTTGCATGCCACCAGTGATTTTGCAGCCATGGCGTGGTTGTGTGCTCTTTGTTCGGGCAAAATTCAGTACCTGAGCCTCTAATTTATATGAATCGAACTTGGGACCTGTTGTTCTTTGTATAATATTAACATTTGCTCCATAAAGATGGGTACTTTTTATTCTCAAGAATTTCAATCCGAAAGCACTTTGTTTTCTCCATTAATACTCACTTGGTTGGGAATTTGAACTGAAACGTCAATTGAACACTCAACACAAACTTTCTGATCTGGAGTCAAACGTGCTACTATTACGACATGAATCCTTATGGCGTCTTTATAGGATCGAAAGTATTTTTTTTTTTTGGATGAAATCAGTATTTAGTTAGCAACCCTTGTTCAAAATGTAGCAACACAACAAGACTAGAAAACCAAAAAACATGCAGCAGTTGCTGCATAGTAGTAGCAGCTTCCTCTTGAAAGCAGCAACCATTCAGCTAAAACGTAACATCAGATGGCTTAAAACACACCAGCAGTTTACCCCAAAATGAGGTAGTAAAATAAAATAGCCATCAGTAGCAATTTGGTTCAGAGCTAGATCAATTATAACATTAGTTCCCAAAACTAAGTGTAGCAATTTGTTCTTTAAATAACATAGCAGCTGCAGCAGCAGTTTTTTTTTTTTTTTTTTTTTAATCAAGAAAACACTACAGCAATTGGCTATAGAAATGCAACAACAGTGACCTCAACGCTCAAATAAGGCAGCAACAGTTTTGCCCATGGTCCAGCACTTGTATCAAGTGTAGTGGCAGCTTTTATTTTTGCAAATGTATCCTTAAAGTGCAGCAACATTTTGGCTTGAGATACAACATCTTTCTTGCCTCGAAATGCAGCTCACACTTGCAATAAGAAGCAGAAATTGCGGACCAGGCAGCAGCAGCAAATTCACTCAAAATGGTGGCATTTTTCAGCCTCAAATACGCAAGATCCAATCAAACAAAATGCAGCAATTACAAACCAAATGGAAGCAGCAAATTTACTCAAAAGATGACACCTTTTAGCCCCGAAGTACAGCAAATATTCAGCCCCAAAGCAGCAAAATAAGACTCAGCTCAAATGCAGAACTAACGAACAAAACATAGTGACATTCACTCAAAAGTTGCAGCAACAAAATGATTTAAAAGCCTTCCCCCGTTAGCTTCATCAAGTGTAGCGTTAAGGTATAGAATCTGTTAAAAGTCTCAATTGGACACCAAAATGTTGTATCTAACTTCCTCAAGTAAACCATTCGGGTGCGATGACAAAATACTCCCGGGGCAGCGATCAACATAAAGCACCTCAAGACCATTTGAGGTTTGAAACTCCCCCAAGTTATGCATAGAAGAAAAGGGGGTGAAGGAATATTCGACAGCCAAAATTTATCAGGAGTAATAATACACCAAACATGAGGCATTTCACTTTGTTAAATGAATATCATAACTTGGCGTGGCTTAACATATCCCAAACAAGATACCGAGTTCAGATTTTAAGAGTGGATAAGCATACAGGCTGTTTCACAACGACCAAGAATTCCCAGAAATCTAAGTTATTACTCAAACAAGTTTAAACAATTCCCAAAATCAAAGGTTAATTCAAATAGGTACACCTTAAAACATCTAAAGATTCATTACACTTTTCTCAAAGTGTTCATCGGACAGATACCAAATAGATCCCAAACTATTTGATTTTATGCTTTTAAGAGGTCTCTAAAAAGGGGTAGGAACTAAATGTAACCATTTAAACTTACTGCTACCGTAGAAGGCTGCTGAACTAAAGTTAAACATTTTCCAAAGGTTCAGAGACAGGGACTTTATCACATGACAACCATTTTACTCTTAAGCGGGAAGCCTTTAGGGCTCAAACAAATCACGCATGCTCTGTTGATCACTAACAGAAACAAAACAACCTTTAAATCCATGCCAAAATTGAAATACTGGTTCAAAACTGAAGAGGGAATAAGAGCAGCCTTAAGTTATTGTACAGAGCACCAGAACCAGTTCCCAGAAAAAAGCATACAAGCAAAAGTCAAGTAAACACCCACAACTAAGGCATATCTGCTCCATAGTTTGAAACCAAATTCTTCCAAGGTCTTATCCAAACTGAAATTTAACAGAACATGTAATGGGTTTAAAGAATTAGTTAAGCTAATTAAAGGGGATATCCTACTGATTTTTGTTGTTATTAAGCATACATAGGCAATCAAGCAAGTTTAAGATCAACACTTGAGCATAAGCTCAATCGCTTGAAAGGGACAGCAATTACATTTTTTTTTTTGAAATCATTTGACCGGGATGAAAGAGAACACCTTGAAAATGGCACGAGGCTGTAAAACACTCAACCAAACAGAGAGGAAAACTGAGAGAATCTGAGCCAATTCCTACTTAGATTAACTAAATTTGATTCTTTAGAGATGCTTTAGACATGACGAACACCAACAAGGATTGAATTCGAAGGCATAGCTGGCCATCTGAGAAGATATTAAGATTTTAAACTTCCAAATATGACAGAAGGCTTGGTTTTGAAAGTAAGGAGGCAAAGCATGCTATTTGTATTCAGTATTTAAAAAAATAGAGTCAATAAAGGGTTGTACTTCGACAGGTAGCTAAATACTTCTCCTGTTTACTTCTCAAAATAAGGCGGATTAGCAAAGGAGGGAAAATAGACTTGCTTCTACATAAAACATGCTAACTGGTTTAAAGGCTAACAACTTAGGTAAAGAATCCAAAAAAAAAAAAAAAATCAGGCCCAACTCTTTTAGAGAAAACATGAAACTAATATGTTAATAAAGATGCTGAAGAAACATTCGTGTGTTTCTGGCCTAGTTAAAGCAGCCTGACCATAACTTACATTCTTTATACAATTGGCAAAACCTTCACATTAAGCTAGTCATTATTCTGGAAAAAGATGAATATAGATCTTCCTTTTAAAAAAAAAAGTTCAACCCAAGCAGAATAACATAATGACCAAACAATACACAAACAGAGCAGTCAATTTAGGACATTGAACCTCAAAACGGGGTTCAGCACTTCAGCTTCAACTATTAGACGAAAACTCAACCGAAATGCATTCTCAAAATTACAATTTTTTTTTTAGGAAAGCAGTGACTGGACATTTAATTTTTTTTTTAAAAAGGATATAATGATCATACTTTTAGCCTCTTATTTGAGATAAAAGAATGGTAAACAAACTAACTTCCTACCCCCCTTTATCCAATATCCATTTAAGAGCTTCTGATCTTTGCCTTGTATAAGATTCTAAATAAAGTAGTTGGTTGATCTTTTAAAGAGTAAATGAGCACCACATAA